>NC_082404.1:15445238-15605238 GCF_031168955.1 Gadus macrocephalus
GTTCTAATACTATGAGACTCATGGGGGCGCGAGCAGCAGACGGGACTTATTGTCTTATTTATTTATTTATTTATTTTAATATGTTACTTATTTTATTTTAAATTCCTTGTGGCTTCCTGGGGTTCAGCCCCTCCCAAAAGTCAGAACCTAGAATCGCCCCTGCTGTGTAGTTGTGTTATATTGTGTAGGGTTATAGTATGTAGTTGGGTTATATTGTACAGTTATATTGTGTAGTTGTGTAATATTGTGTAGTGCTATAGTGTTTGGTGGTGTTTTATTGCGTAGTGTTATGTTGTGTAGTTGTGTTATAGTGTGTAGTAAGATAGTGTGTAGTAGTGTTATATTGTGTAGTGTTAAAGTGTGTGGTAGTGTTATTTTGTGTAGTGTTAAGGTGTGTAGTAGTGTTATATTGTGCAGTGCTCAAGTGTGTAGTTGTGTTAGATTGTTATATTATTGTTTAAACAGAGCGGATGAGTCACAAGCATCTGGCCAGAGGACCTTAGCGAGCCTGCCACAGCAGGAGAAAGCACCTTTAAGTATGGAACGACTTCATTAGGATGAATCATTACGGAGCCAATTTCCCCATACTCTGTGCAATAGATTTACCAGTCAGCTCACGGCAGAGAAGGGAAGGTATTTAATTAAGATACCACAGATTGTATGGGACTCAACGTCTATTGAACGGTCACGCCTTGTTTTCCAGAGCTGAGCAGCATTAGCATAAATACACTTTAATACTGTTCCAGGTGGCTTTGATGGTGTGTGTGTGTGTGTGTGTGTGTGTGTGTGTGTGTGTGTGTGTGTGTGTGTGTGTGTGTGTGTGTGTGTGCGCGTGCGTGCACGCGTGTGTGCCTGAGTGCTTGTACGTGTGTGTGCCTGAGTGCTTGTACGTGTGTGTGCTTGTGTTATGCATATGTGTGTACGCGCAGGCGTGTGTACACGAATGTGTGTGTGCCTGTGTGCTTGTGCGTGTGTGTATGGCAATGTGTGTGTTTGTGTGCGTGCGTGCACATGTGTGTGCGTGCCTCCAGTAGCTGCAGTGTGTTCGGAGCGATAAGCAGGCGTTCCTCCGGGAGGCTTCATTAAAGCCATTGGATGGTGCAAGGTGGCGTGGCTCTCTGAGCCCGGGGTTAGGTTCTATGTGTTATGTTTTATTCAAAAATACTACGGGACAATGTAGATGTGTACACATCACACAGCTGTGTCCATTGAAGGTCATCCTCGAGGCGATTATGTTTGTGTGAAGATTATAACAGCTGTCAATCAGCACGTGACGCCGATTTGATACGTGGAGTTGAAACGTTCTGGAACTAGTTCACAAACACACATGTTCTCGGTTCACACACCATATCTGGTCTGGAACTAGTTCACAAACACACATGTTCTCGGTTCACACACCATATCTGGTCTGGAACTAGTTCACAAACACACATGTTCTCGGTTCACACACCATATCTGGTCTGAAACGACTTCACACAACGCACACTTTTTGAAACTAGTTGACACAAAACACACGTTCTGAAACTAGTTTACGCTCCGAAACTAGTTCACACCACACACACGTTCTGAAACTAGTTCACACAACACACTCGTCCTGAAACTAGTTCACAGAACACAAACGTTCTGAAACTAGTTCACACAAAGCACACGTTCTGAAACTAGTTTATGTTCTGAAACTAGTTCACACAACACATCCGGTCTGAAACTAGTGCACGCAAAATACACGTTCTGAAACTAGTTTAGGTTCTGAAACTAGTTCCGACAAAGCACACGTTCTGAAACTAGTTCACACAAAGTACACGTTCTGAAACTAGTTCACACACGTTAGCCTGAACCAGGGAAAGAACCAGGAACAGAACCAGGCGGAGAACCGTAGAACAGAACCGGAAGGAAATAGCTTAGAACCCGCTCACCTTGCTTTCCAGCGTCTTGGTTCCCACGGAGAACCGGACGAACGGACTGGGTTCGCTGCTGCTCTTCTTACCACACTGAAACACACAAACACACACACACACACACACACACGCACACGCACACGCATACACGGGCACACACACACACACACACACACACACACACACACACACACACACACACACACACACACACACACACACACACACAAACAAACACACACACACACACAATGTTTCACCAATGTATTATATCTCGTGACATGTAGAAGTGATTGCTTCCGAATCGGACAACATTAAGTTTCAGGTTTCAATCCGATCAAGTTGTCACGGAACCAACCAATCACAGGCAGAGCCTCTAAATTCTCATCTAGCCGAGCGATTCCTGGACAGATTGTTTTACTGCCTCCGTAACGTTACTGAATATAAATCTATAAATAAACATTATTCCTACTGAGTACTGGAGACTTAAAGAGCACCTACATACCACTCGCCTCTTTGTGAGTTTAGTGTCCCCTAGAGGCCAAACCCATGAACTGCATTCCAACATTAAGGCCTTGAAAGATAACTACAACTCACTCGAACAGAAGAATTGAATCACTAGCACTTATTTGAACCTGCACTAGGTGTGATTGCCCCTTAGCAGCCTCTAATGGCTTGAGTTGTAGCTGCAGTTAGCACTACGTCATCTCAGACTGTGGGGCCAAGAATGAAACAGTTTAGAGAATAATTCCTAGGATGGATTTAGTCATGGATGCGTGCTTTACTCTTGAGAAACATCCTGGTTCAGATTCTCTTTAGTGGAGTAAATCGCTGCAGTAGAAAGGTGACATAGTGCAGGTTCAACTATGTGTCTCCCTCCTCCCCCATCGAATCCAAAAAAACAGTCAGTCAAGCAGGCTGTGAAACGGTCAGTAAGGAGATGAGCACATCACAACACAACGCCCACTGACACTCCCATGCATGTTTGATACAGGTGCTCGCTGGGTTCATAATTCATAATTCAAAAGGAGTCATCACAGTAGCAAGGTGCAGGGGATGCAGGAGAGGGGAAGAAGAAGAAACACAGGAAGTGATGTCATGCACGCCGCCTCTCGGACGGTACCTTCAGGGTCTTAAAGACCGACACCTGCTTGGCCCCGTCATGGCTGTAATCTGACAGGCTGCTCTTTAAAACCACAGGAGAGAGACGGAGAGAACCAGACCCGGGCGTTAGTCAGGGGCCACACACGGCGAGAACACAGGAGAACCAGACCCAGGAGTTAGTCAGGGGCCACACACGGCGAGAACACAGGAGAACCAGACCCAGGAGTTAGTCAGGGGCCACACACCCAGAGAACGCAGGAGAGAACCAGACCCAGGAGTTAGTCAGGGTACACACACCCAGAGAACGCAGCAAGTCTGCAGTCTACATGTCATGGGTTCCATCCCTATGGTCTCCAGTCTACATGTCATTGGTTCAATCCCTATGGTCTTCAGTCTACAGTTCATGGGTTCCATCCCTATGGTCTTCAGTCTACATGTCATTGGTTCCATCCCTATGGTCTTCAGTCTACATGTCATGGGTTCCATCCCTATGGTCTTCAGTCTACAGGTCATGGGTTCCATCCCTATAGTCTTCAGTCTACAGTTCATGGGTTCCATCCCTATGGTCTTCAGTCTACATGTCATTGGTTCCATCCCTATGGTCTTCAGTCTACATGTCATTGGTTCCATCCCTATGGTCTTCAGTCTACAGGTCATGGGTTCCATCCCTATGGTCTTCAGTCTACAGGTCATGGGTTCCATCCCTATGGTCTTCAGTCTACAGTTCATGGGTTCCATCCCTATGGTCTTCAGTCTACAGGTCATGGGTTCCATCCCTATGGTCTTCAGTCTACATGTCATGGGTTCCATCCCTATGGTCTTCAGTCTACAGGTCATGGGTTCCATCCCTATGGTCTTCAGTCTACAGTTCATGGGTTCCATCCCTATGGTCTTCAGTCTACATGTCATGGGTTCCATCCCTATGGTCTTCAGTCTACAGGTCATGGGTTCCATCCCTATGGTCTTCAGTCTACATGTCATGGGTTCCATCCCTATGGTCTTCAGTCTACAGGTCATGGGTTCCATCCCTATGGTCTTCAGTCTACAGGTCATGGGTTCCATCCCCGGTCTGCAGGCTACATGTCATACATGCATCAACAATGAACAATTTCCTGACCCCTACCCACCTGATGACCTGTACAAGTCAGATAATATAATATACTAAATTAATGAATAGTAATAGATAACAGACAGTAGCAGTAGTGTAGTGCCTCTACAAGCTTGCTGTGTGGGGGAGGAGTCATGTGGTGGGAGGAGCCAGGGGGTGGGAGGGGTCAGATGGTGGGAGGAGTCAGATAGTGGGAGGACTCAGGTAGTGGGAGGAGTCAGATAGTAGGAGGAGTATGCAATAGGGAGTGGGAGGAGTCTGAGAGTGAGTGTGTTTGAGGATGGGAGGAGTTTGTAGTGGGAGGTGTTTGAGAGTGGGAGTTGTTAGAGCAAGGCAGGGGTCTGATAATCCATACATTGACGCCTCAGTGCTGCAGCTGAAAACCTTCTGGAGACCAACCCGTAGGAAGAACCCCCTCCCCTGCTCCTTGGGGGTCTGAAGGGGTCTTGTCTCCTCGTAGTGTGGGATGTGCTAATGGTTCCTCTGGACCATTCTTCATGGACAGTAGATCCATGAGACATGCTTCACACCACAGATACAGCTACTGTTTGAGCCATGTTAGCAAACAGGGCTAATGCTAACGCTATCATGATGCTATGTTAGCACACAGTGCTAACGGTATCATGATGCTATATTAGCACACAGTGCTAACGCTATCATGATGCTATGTCAGCACACAAAGCAAATGCCATCATGACGCAAACTTACTGCTTGACCTGTGCTAGCCCGCCAAACTAATGCTAACGCTATCATGATGCTATGTTAGCACACGGCACCAGCGCCATCATGATGCACAGTTATGGCACAGAACCGATGTCGCCGCTCAACGTATTTTAAGACACAGCGCAAAACACACTATCATGATGCTGTGTTAGCACTCAGCACTGACGCTAACGTTATCATGACGCACAGTTATGGCCCATAGCTGGCTACTGTTAGCACACAGACCCGAAGCTAAGGCTGAGGCTAGGGGGATGCAGCGTACGGGGGACTCACGAGTAGCTTCCTAGACTGAGAGGCCTGGGGCTCGGTAAAGACCAGGCCAGACGCCCTGCGCTCGGCATGGGCTCCACTAGCCTGCAGGCTCCCTGTGAACACACTCTGGAGGAGGAGGAGGAGGAGGAGGAGGAGGACAGAGGCATGAGGAGGAGGAGGACAGAGGCATGAGGAGGAGGAGGACAGAGGCATGAGGAGGAGGAGGAGGAGGAGGAGGGGGAGGAGGAGGAGGAGGACAGAGGCATGAGGAGGAGGAGGAGGAGGACAGAGGCATGAGGAGGAGGAGCAGGAGGAGGACAGAGGCATGAGGAGGAGCAGGAGGAGGAGGAGGACAGAGGCATGAGGAGGAGGAGCAGGAGGAGGACAGAGGCATGAGGAGGAGCAGGAGGAGGAGGAGGACAGAGGCATGAGGAGGAGGAGGAGGAGGACAGAGGCATGAGGAGGAGGAGCAGGAGGAGGACAGAGGCATGAGGAGGAGCAGGAGGAGGAGGAGGACAGAGGCATGAGGAGGAGGAGGAGGAGGAGGAGCAGGAGGATGAGGACAGAGGCACGAGGAGGAGGAGGAGGAGGACAGAGCCATGAGGAGGAGGAGGAGCAGGAGGAGGAGGACAGAGGCATGAGGAGGAGGAGGAGGAGCAGGAGGACAGAGGCATGAGGAGGAGGACAGAGGCATGAGGAGGAAGACAGAGGCATGAGGAGGAGGAGCAGGAGGAGGAGGAGGAGGAGGAGGAGGAGGAGGAGGAGGAGGGGGAGCAGGAGGAGGAGGGGGAGCAGGAGGAGGAAGACAGAGGCATGAGGAGGAGGAGGGGGAGGAGCAGGAGGAGGAGGAGGACATAGGTATGAGAAGGAGGAGGAGGAGAAGAAGGAGGAGGGAAGACAAGGAGAGAGACGAGGAGAGAGATGATGATGATGATGTTGAAGGAGGAGGATAGAGGAGCACGAAGAGGGGGGGAAGGAAGTTGGAGCAGGAAAGAGAGGAAGAGGAGTAGGAGTAGGATTGATGAGGAGGGAGAGGAGAGAGAAGAGTAGGACGGCTAGGAGAGGAAGATGGATTGAGAGAGTGTAGGAGTGGTGAGAGAAGGATGGAGAGGAGATTGATGGATGAATGCCTGACAGGCTGAGATGGCACGGGCTGTGTTCCAATCGCATACCTCTTCTTTTTACTTGTAGTACGCACTGCAGCTACCCTTACAAAGTCTGTACTGTTGCACACAGTATGCATGGTCATAAAACACCTGTAGTGCCCTCCACGTCTCTCCTGCTGCAGAGGATTGTGGGTAAGAAGAGCCTAAGGCATGCTGGCTTGCCTACTGTGAAACGCGACTGGATGTTGTACAACATCCTGGTATTGTTGGCATACTGCCTCTTCCATATTGGGCCAAACTAAATCTTTCTCCATCATACTGCTTGGCATGGTAGTATTGGTACTGGACCACAGGGATGCTGCACAGAATCTCTACTGGCGTCTCTGCTGGCCACCTCCTCCTCCTCCTCCTCCTCCTCCCCCTCCTCTCCTCCTCTCTCCCTCCTCCTCTCTCCCTCCTCCTCCTCCTCCTCCACCTCCTCCTCCTCCTCCTCCTCCTCCTCCTCCTCCACCTCCTCCTCCTCCACCTCCACGTGGTCGGAGCGAGGGGAAGGAGAGGGGGTAATGGAACTTGCTGTCCCGTATGGACAACATCCCTGTGGAAGGAATAGAGAGCAGTGCGGCGTGTGATGAATAATGAACTCGCTCTACGCTGGGGGGGGGAAGAGTAGTTCTGTGTGCTCATGTCAAGGCTGCATAAGTCCCTTATCAGGCTGATGGCTCCTGCTTACTCCTGCAGGAAGACTGTGCTGAGGGGAGGAGGGAGGGAGGAGGAGGGGGAGGAGAAATGAGGAGGAGAGGGAGGAGAAGGAGGAGGGGAGAGGAGGAGAGGGAGAAGAGAGGAGGAGGAGGAGGAGGAGAGGAGGAGAAGGAGAAGAGAGGAGGAGGAGGAGGAGCGAAGACAGGGAGGGGAGGAGAGATGAGGAGGAGGAGAAGGAGGAGGAGGGGGAGAGGAGGAGGAGGAGAGAGGAGGAGGAGGAGAGATGAGGAGGAGGGGAGAGGAGGAGGAGGAGAGGAGGAGAGAGTAGAGAGGACAGAGGAGAGGAGTAGTGGTTCTAGAACTCACTGGGAGGTTCTTCGCTGAGTCCAGATAGACCATCAGCAGGGCGGACGACAGTCCCTCATTGGCCAGGCTTCTGTCCGCCCGCACGCTTCGGAGCACCTGGTTGGACAGGGAAAACACACGGAGGAAATTACCTCATGATTAAGCGCCAGCGCCATGGAAACACCCCGCTTCGGTGAGTAGCTTGGATATCACCACCGATGTCACTGTGTGACTGTAACTTTAGGAGTGCTTGGTTTGTTACCTGGTCCATCTTGTCTGGATTGGAGAACAGGGAGAGCCACTCCAGCTTCAGGTGGAGCTTACCGGTCGGGGCCTCTTCCAGGTCGAACCACTAAACAGACCAAACGCACCTCAGATCACTACACAGAACACAAGCACCTCACATCACCAGAGACATGAACCCAACGCACCCTTAGTCCCTAGAGACGTAGAGCGAACACAGTGTAACTCACGAGAGACATAAACCAAGCACACCTTAGACCACCTGACACCAAACACACCTTCCATCTAGCAACCATGTGCCCAGAGACCAACCTGTATCTCACCTCGTTTTCAGCAAGTTATTTATGTTTCATCTCTCATCTCTCAACACAACACAACAGAGAGGTGATCTTCCAAGTGACAAGCTTGACATTCTATGTTTAATCTATCATCACAGTGACTAGCCAGTCATTCCATATTCAATCCATCATCTCCACAGTCATACAGACAGAGAGATGGTCATCACAGCGATGGCAGGCGTTACCTCGTCCACTTTCTGCTCCTGGTGTAGCTGACTGAGGTCCATCATGAGGCTGAGGAGAACCACAGGTCAGAGGTCAGGGTTCCCAACAGGGCAATGAGCAGCCCAGCCTCTATTGGCTGTTGTTCTGAAGCCAAGGGCGGTCCCAGCTCCAAGGCCACCCGTCTCATCATCATCATCATCATCATCATCAGCGTTTCATTAAGAGCAGATCTCAGGTCTGTCGACCCTGCGGACCGACGCTTGAGTTTCATGTACAAACGGCAGGAGGGGCTGTTCCGTTATGACACCTAACGTACCAGGGGGTCGTGTTGCTGATGTGGGACAGACAAGGCCACTCACCGCCAGCAAGTGTATACCAGAGTTTACACCAGAGTTTACACCAACGTTTATACCAGAGTTTATACCAGCGTTTACACCAACGTTTATACCAGAGTTTATACCAGAGTTTATACCAGAGTTTATACCAGAGTTTATACCAGAGTTTATACCAGGGTTTATACCAGAGTATATACCAGAGTTTATACCAGAGTTTATACCAACATTTAGGTATATACCAGAGTTTATACCAGAGTTTATACCAACATTTAGGTATATACCAGAGTTTATACCAGAGTTTATACCAACATTTAGGTATATACCAGAGTTTATACCAGAGTTTATACCAGAGTTTATACCAACATTTAGGTATATACCAGAGTTTATACCAGAGTTTATACCAACATTTAGGTATATACCAGAGTTTATACCAGAGTTTATACCAACATTTAGGTATATACCAGAGTTTATACCAGAGTTTATACCAACATTTAGGTATATACCAGAGTTTATACCAGAGTTTATACCAACATTTAGGTATATACCAGAGTTTATACCAGAGTTTATACCGCAGTAACCAACAATGATTACAAATTAGATCCTTTCATTCATCTCGTTATTTTTTTAATCAGCGATATAATCATCTCATCTCTTCCATGGCGCTATGAGCAAGTTGTTTCTGCGTTGTCAAGGAAACATCCTGCTGCTGGTTGTGTTTGACCGCTGCTGTTAATGCTGAATGTGTAGCGCATTTATTCAGATCTGTTAAGACGCAGAGGTGACTGGTTATCGAAGACTACCACCCACACACAGGAGTAACCAGACTACAGTATCTAGGAGGACTCACCTGCCCAGGTAGTCATCTTTATCGGTGTCTTCATCAAACAGCTCGATCTCCAGGTACTGCCCGGTGAACTCGTACACCAGTGCCTGGGGAACGCAAGTGTGATGGGAAATCTGTCTGTTGTTTACGTTTTAATAAGTTAGAGGGGACATATTATACCACCAGGCGTGAGTGCGATTAGCCATTACAAGCCGTTTTGAAAATGTGCAGCTTCTGACATCACAGGTGGGCGTGTCCACCTAGATGTATGACGGATAGATGAGCAGCGATTGCTACAATCCAATGGGTAGGCTGGTAGACTGATCTATCCAGCACACATCTAGGTGGACACGCTAGGAGGTTTCCTTCAGGTTGTGTTAGCCACCCCATCTGTGAACCAGTGTTGTCTAGTTCCCCTTTTCTAACCCTTCCCCAGGGTGAACCAGCCACCAGCTCCCCATGATCTACACTAGAAACACTCTTGTAGCTAAACATATCTCTCACATGATGCACGAACGAATGCATGGCGGGGAGGGGGTGAAACTGCGTTGACAGGACGTGTGAAACTGTATTCCGGGCTCACTCTGCACTCTGTGTATGCATCCATCGAAATAGGTTTACTATCCAGCCTAGGGTCACATGATCAATGACATCGTCGCCAAGGGTCACATGATCCATGACACCGTGGCCCAGGGTCACATGATCCATGACATCGTCGCCCAGGGTCACATGAATGATGACATCATGGCCCAGAGACGGTTTTTGTTCTTAATGGCTTTTCAATAACACTGTTACTAATTAATCACAGCTTTGTGGATGTTGTACCAGGTAAACTGTGAAACATAAACCCCACTAAACATTTAAACGTGTGCTTAACAACTAAACAGGTAGTACAAAAACAAAACACCTCTACACAGTTATATTCCATGCAATTAAATGGAATAAACATGTCTGTACTCTACAGTTAAAGCTGGACTATATTTTTTATTTGCATTCTACAGTTAAAGACGGTCTACAAGTGTATATGAGTCTCTGTCACCTCGAAGACCTGGTTCCACTTTGGGTGCAGGTTCGCCTTGATGGTGCGGCTCCGGAACTGCTGGGTGCCGATCTGCAGGACCCCGTACGGGTCCGACTTGGCCTTAATCAGACCCCCCAGGAACTGGTCCTTCCCCTCAAGGTCCTGGGCCTCAAGGAAATGGATTCGGAGAACCCCCTGCCGAGATACACCGCCAATCATCACCTCTGGAGCTAGCAATAAAATAATAACTATAATATAATATCCCTGTAGCCAGGGAACTAGCTAGCCAGGGACCTAGTTAGCCAGGGGGATAAATAACCAGTGCGGTAGACAGAAAGGGAGCTAGCTGGCCAGAGAGCTATTTAGCCAGAGAGCTAGCCGGCCAGGTAACTAGCTAGCCAGGGGGATAAACAGCCAGTGCGATAGCTAGAAAGAGAGAAAGTGAGTCTGGGAGGAAGCAGTACCTTAGGCATGGGGTACCGTAGCTGTGTCAGCTCAACGTCGCCCACCAGTGGGATGGTGATGCGGTTGGGGAGGACCAGGTAACTGAAGATAATATCCTGAATAACACTCTCTGAAAAACCACTAGAGGAGAGAGAGGAGAAGGAGGTGGTGAGGAGAGAGAAAGGAGAGGAGAGGCGAGAGAGGGGTTGGAGGTGGTGAAGAGAGAGGAGGAGAGGAAGGGGAGAGAAGGGGAGAAGGGGGTGAGGAGAGAGGGAGAGGAGAGAGGAGGGGAGAGAGAAGTTCAGGTCAGTTCATATATTATTGTCCCGCAAGGGAAACTCAATTTGCATCAGGGCTTGGCAAACATTCTCAGAACATAAAAGGCTATAAGAAGAATAAAATAAAAACGGATAGAAACGGATCAAATAAGTGCCCAGTGTCCATGGAAGACAATGGATAAAAAGATGTAGCTATTTATTGCACACGGCACGAAGGAGAATTTATATAATTGCAGTTTGCTCTTGGTAATCTCTGCCTGGTGCCTGAAGGTAGGACCAGCTCCTCATATAGAGGGGAGGATTCTCCAATACTGATTCATCTGCACCATGACCTGCTGACCTGAACTAACAGTCCTACTGAGAGGAGGACTCAGGAGAGGAGCGGAGACTGACTGAGTGACAGACGGACAGACAGACAGACAGACAGACAGACAGACAGACAGACAGACAGACAGACAGACAGACAGACAGACAGACGGACGGACGGACGGACGGACGGACGGACGGACGGACGGACAGACGGACGGACGGACGGACGGACGGACAGAGAGCGATAGATACAGATAGAGAGAGAGGGGGGGAGACAGAGAGATGAGAAAGAGATAAAATAAGAGAGAGAGAGAGAACAAGGAGAGAAAGAAAGAGAAAGAGAAAGAGAGAGAGAGCGAGAGAGAGAGAGAGAGACAGAGACAGAGAGAGACAGAGACAGAGAGATGATAAAGAGAGATAGAAGAAGGAGAGAAGGAAATAGTTTTTATGAGGAGGTATTTGAAGACAACTAAAGGTTTGTCCTTGGGTTATTAATATCTGGGTGTAATCCTCGGGTAGGTCGAAGTTCCTTCCATGTGCGAACGGGTGCAGTTGTTGACTCAAAATAATCCTCTGATCTGAAGAGAACACCACCCTGGCCGGCCGGATCACATGACCAGCGGTCAAACGCGGTGCAATAACCCCCTTGGGTCAGATAAATAGACTGGATGGTAATGGGAGGAGAGGAGGAGGAGGGGAGGGGGGAGGAGGGGGAGGAGGGGGGGGGGGGAGGAGGAGGAGGGGGGGAGGGGAGAGGGGAGTAGGACCAGTCAGCAAAGGAGAGCAGGGGTTAACTGTATCATGATGGATCGATGCAGTCTCGCAATAACAAGGTTGTGAGTTCCAACTCCCAATATAGGTCTCTGTTAGCCTGACATCCCATAACCAATTAGCCAAAGCCTATCAGTCTGGAACCATTCCGTTCATTTTAGATTTCCAAGGGGCGATATCGACAGGCTCAGGCCAAAATGCATCTGGGCAAAATTGGATCGGCCTACAACCAATCAGAGCAGCCCAACATGTGACACATCACCGGCAGCCATCATGATTATTTTGAAATTCAATACAAATAAATGTTATTTTTCCCCAAGGGGCAGCTTGAGCCGAACGGTTAGTAGGACGTAAAACAAGTAGCACTACAGTCTCAGTGCACGTTGTCTGTATGTACTGGATGACTGGTTTGTTAAGGTGTCTGTCTGTGACTGGATGACTTGTCTGTTGTGTGACTGACTGGATGACTGGTCAGTTGTGGTGACTGTGACTGGATGCCTGATCTGTTATTGTGACTGACTGGATGACTGGTATATTGTGGTGACTGGATGCCTGATCTGTTATTGTGACTGACTGGATGACTTGTCTGTTATTGTGACTGACTGGATGCCTGATCTGTTATTGTGACTGACTGGATGACTGGTATATTGTGGTGACTGGATGCCGGATCTGTTATTGTGACTGACTGGATGACTGGACTGTTATTGTGACTGACTGGATGACAGGTCTGTTGCGTGACTGTGACTGGATGCCTGTACTCCGCAGACAGTAAATCTTCCAGCACTCCGTAAATGATTCAAAATGTTTTCATGTATTACTACGTATGTCAGTTATGGCAGCCATTACTCCCCTGATCATCTGGGTTGCACATCAGGGACCTTAGGAGTTACATTCTCATCCACAACCAGAACCCCAAACACAGAATACTAAGAAGAACGAAGTCCCTTTGCACAGCCTTTTGATTCTCAGGTGCTGGTGAAAAAAAAGTGTAAAATCACCGCACAACGGTAAGCTCATTTATTTACGAAAAGCGTCGTTTGCATAAAATAATCAGCTTACAAGTGTGCAGATATTTTAATCTATATATAATATTTTTTTATACAGAATCCATAGTGTTTACCCTGTGGGCAGATTCAGTGGCGGCACCTCTTCATAACGAGTGCAATAATCAGTAGTTCCCACGCCTCAGCAGTGCCGTCTACAGGCAGTGTATCGACGCGGGGAAGCCAACCGCCTGAAACACAAGCTGCCGATACTCAGCGCAGTAAACCGCCGCATGGCCTCCGCTGTCGCCATTAATCCAGCCCGAACCGGTCGGTTTTTACGGGTCCGCTGAGCGGGAAGGGAGCCGATGGATGAATCACGTCCTCCCGCGTCGGTTAACACGTCGCAGGGAACCGTCGGCCATGTTGGACCACAGCTTCCTCTTGAATCGTAGATGGACTGTGTTTATACAGCGCTTTTCTACGCAGTGGTCACTCAAAGCGCTTGACGATATGGCCTCACATTCACCCGTTCATGCACAAATTCACACGTCGACGGCGGAGTCAGCCATGCAAGGCGACAGCCAACTCGTCGGGAGCAGCCAGGGTGAGATGCCTTGCTCAGGGACACCTCGACACTCAGCTAGGAGGACCCGCTCTACCTCCGGAGCCCGATGCAGCCCTTTCAATTTTTTTCTTGAGACGCACCCCGTCTCCTCCAACCACTCCCTCACCTATCTCGTTTGACTTCCTGTCTCTGTGGACTTCCTGTCTCTGTGGACTTCCTGTCCGTGCTGTCTTCTTGTCTGTGGTGACTTACTTCCTGGCTAGACTTCCTGTCTCTGTGGACTTCCTGTCTGTGCTGTCTTCTTGTCTGTGTTGACTTACTTTCTGGCTAGACTTCCTGTCGATGTTGACTTCCTGTCTGTGCTGTCTTCTTGTCTGTGTTGACTTACTTTCTGGCTCGACTTCCTGTATATGTTGACTTCCTGTCTGTGCTGTCTCCTTAGCTGTGTTCGAAATCGTTCCCTATACACTCGTTCCCTATTCCCTATATAGTGTACATGATATAGTGCACTATATAGGGAATAGGGAACGAGAATTCGGACACTACGCTGAACATTTCTAAACGTAATTTGCGTCAGTAAATGTGCCGGGTATTTGTGTGACGCAGACAGATGCGCCCACATCATGTAAACAAACCGGGCACTCACGAGGAAAGCTGGAGGTTGTATTGATGTTGAATGTTACATTTCCATGTTCAAATTTTTTTTAACTCATTTTGACTGTTACATTTTCTATGTTAAATCCCAAATAAATTGTTGACATTTCTATACGAAAGCCGGAGACTCCATCATTAAATGTATTCGTTTTCGCGGTTATTTAGCTTCTTCTTCTCCTCCGGAAAAACACGACCGCATTGCATTGTGGTATACGGGAGTAACATGTAGGGTACATCGTATGTACCCTATTTTAAGTCCACTATATAGTGCCCTATATAGTGGACCACTGAGAATTCGAACACCCTACAAAATGGCGTGCACCCTATTTAGTGCATCCATGATAGGGAACGATTTCGAACACAGCTCTTGTCTGTGGTGACTTACTTTCTGGCTTGACTTCCTGTCTATGTTGACTTCCTGTCTGTGTTGCCTTTCTGTCTGTCTTGACCTTCAGTGTTTGACTTCCTGTCAGAGACGGCTAACCGTTACGGCGGCTCTGCGTCGGAGAGATTGGCAGCATCAGTTTGAGACAGCCCTCAGATCTGACTGGGTGGTGGAGGATATCTGAGCTCCACTGGGGGCGAACCTGAGGACGGGGAGGTTCTCCTGACCAGTTGTGTATTTAATAAATAGGTTTTTACGATCTGTTTTGTATTTATGTAAATCATTGCGTTCAGGGCCGTAGCCTGGGATTGATAAATCGTGAGGCCCTGTGCGACCAGATGTCACACAGTGCAGAGCCTAGTCTAAGTCTAGACTGATTATACCCAGAGAAGTTCTCCAATGCTGATTCTTTATGCAGTTGTTATTAAAGAAAGAGACAGCGAGAGAGAGAGAGAATTTTCTTCAGCCTTTCTTTTCTTTTAAATGGCCAAGGTGCGGACCGCGGTAACCTCATAGCTACGGGCGTGATGGCATTGTAATAAATAAAATATACCTTTCTTCATCACAACCCGTGGAGACCTGATCACTATTGATAGTCAAAGGTATTGCGGGGTTAGCAGAACCATCACGATTCAGTGAGTTTTGTGTTTCCACATTTTAAACACTCACAACCAGTGATTCAACAGAGTTCTTAGCTTTCTAGTAGCCTGAGAATGAGGGCCGAAACCTCTTCGGCCAAATCTTCGATAATGATGGCTAAAGTTATAGACTGTTGAAGAGTGAGTACATTAAACTGATTGCTGTAGTAGTATTATATTGTTAGAGTGAATCATTCACTGTAACGGCCAGCGAGTGCACAACAAGACTCTTTGCAATTCCTCCTTAAAGTCCTAATTTTTACATATTAAGATACTCCTCATAAAACCCTCACGTTTGCATACGCGGTCTGATCACGGCAAGAGGTCACATTAACAGCCGTGATTGTCAGGCTGCGATTGGCCCAGATCGTCCCCAGTCGATCGCTCAGCTGTCCCGGTTCCAAAGCGCTCCATTTATTGCCTGGTGCCTGACGACTACCTCTCCTTGTCTCAGCTCGACCATTGGGGGGATTAAAGGTTGTATCAGCGATGTTGGGCCACATGTCTTCTGTTGGTATTTGAAGCGAGTTTCCAAACAAACAGAGCCAGCTCTCCCCTCCCTTCCGTGTTTCGTGCATCCAGTAAAAAGTATCATGAACGCAGCGTAAAACCCCACAACATCCCGCCAATCACGTTAGTGATTGGCTCGAATACTATTTATTTCGGTTTTGAGTGGTTGGTAGAACCATTTGTTTTTGGGTACGATCTCGGAGCATAGGCTGCCTACAGAGACGTGTTTTTTCGTGAGGAAAGGTCAGATGAATGTGATGATTTATGTTTCGGCCTAGAATCGCTGATACGACCTTTAAGTGTTGGCTCGGATGTGCTGCTGTCGGTCCGAGCTAAAGGCCGAGGTGCACCGACATCAGGACGGGCGTGTTCAACAGAATAGATGTAGTCACACTGGGTTTACTGACACCGGGAGTGCCCCGCCGTCTCTGTGTCTCTCTCCTCCCTCCTTATCCCTGGTGGAGCGGTCGACAAATGCACATAATCCCCTCTCAATCTCAACACCTCTCTCCTCCCCGTCGCCGGATCCTCGTCCTGAAATAAACCGAGCGCCTGACGCAGGCGTTCGGCAGAGGCTGACATCAACGTTCCCGTGGTGCTGTTGACGAACAGCAGGTCGTGCTGCATCGAGGCTACATGTGGCTCAGGAGTCGGAGCGGGTCGGCTGGTAACCGGAAGGTTGCTAGTTCGATCCCCGGCTCCTCCCGTGGATCCTCCCCGAAACGTCAAGGTGTCCCCGAGCAACGCACCTCCCCCTAACTGCTCCTGATGAGCTGGCTGTCGCCTTGCATGGCTGACACCGCCATCGGTTTGTGAATGTGTGCATGAATGTGTGAATGGGAGGCAATATTGTATAGTCCTTTGAGTGGCCTCTGGTTAGGAGGGCGCTGTATGAATGCAGTCCATTCAACTGGGGCGTTGGGAGAAGATGGACTCTTTGACGGAGTTCCCTGGTCAGAGAAGCCCAATGCCCCATCAGCTCTCCAACTGGGTTGTAAATCGGGTTTAACCGATCCAACATGGCCGCCTGAAGATCCATCCTCCTAAATGGTTCATAAACAAACTGTCTTCTGCTGCTGTGGCCCCGAGAGCTACGACCATAATGAGACTACACACGCACACACACACACGCAAGCACACACACACACAACGAACCTCGCACACACACACACACACACACTTTATATATTGGTTTGCTGTTGGAGCTATTAATCAGGGATCAGTGAACATAAACTGTGCTGAGCTTCTCCTCTGAGACGGGCCCAGAAAGCACTCGAACAACATGTTGATTTAACACGGGCGGCCCAGCCAGAGGTCTGTCTGCTAAGTGTTAGCCTCAAGGGAGCCTCATGCTAACGGAGCAGGAAGCACTTACTCCACCTCAACACCCTCAGCACGAGACGCAACCGCTAGCCCACCTTTACTAGCAGAGTGCAAACTAGCAGGAGACACTCGCACCACAGCACTAGCACTGTGCCAGTGAAGTTTGTTAGCGACGCCTGGGGCTAGGTTAGCCCAGCGCTAGGCTAGCCGTTTGCTAAGACGGTTGAGCGACCACGAGAAGGAGTGGTGTACATTTGTCGTTAGGCAGATCAGCCTGGCAACAGACAGACTCACACACACACACACACACACACACACACACACACACACACACACACACACACACACACACACACACACACACACACACACACACACACACACACACACACACACACACACACCCACACGCGCACTCTGAAACACGCACACACACACAAAAAAAGACACACACACACGCGGCTTGCAGAGCTCACCTGAGGCCCGGTATGTCCAGGATGTTGGTGAGGCCCGTCCAGGTGATGTCCAGGAGCTGGGAGGAGGAGGAGGAGGAGGACAGGGGATGAAGAGTGGTTAAACCCGTTTTAACAATGGGTCATCAAACACCCCAACAACACAGAGCAGCCTATTGTTCTGGGGCCGCCACACGCCACTCAGGCCAACCGCCCTGACAGCCAATCTGTGGAAGTACAGCACACCATCGCAGCACAACAATGGCTGGCTGGCGGGGACCATTTACTAAAGTGTTTGGGTTTAGTTCCTGCACGAATGAGTCTGCAATTAGCTTGAATGGACAATCACACACACACACACACACACACACACACACACACACACACACACACAGACATATACACACACACACTCGCATACCAAAGAACATTATGTTCTCCATGAAATGGGGCGAGGAGAGGGTGCAGGAGGAATAAAAACAGAGGAGAGGAGTGAGAGGAGAGAGAGGAGTAAGAGAGAAAGGAGAGAGAATATGAAGATGGAGAGGAGAAAGTGAAGGAGGGGAGAGGAAATAGTGAAGGAGGAGAGGAGAGAGGAGGAGGAGAAGAAAGGAGAGAGAGGAGTAGAGGGAGGAGAGAGGAGTCAGTTAAGGAGGAGAGAATAGAGAGGAGAAGAGGGTGAAGGAGGAGATAGTGAAGGAGGAGAGTGAAGGGGGAGAGAGGAGACAGTGAAGGAGGAGAGTGAAGGAGGAGAGAGTGTGAAGGAGGAGAAGAGAGGAGAGAGGGGACGAGGAGAAAGGGAGAGAGAGGATGGACGAAGAAATTTCTCCGCCTGAAGACTCTGGAAGACATCTAGCCTTGGAGCTGTTCACTCTTCCACGGTTGCCCTGCTAAGTATGCTTTACAGATCTCACTGCAATAACAAAAGCACCACAGGATGTACCGCAGTAAGTCACACAGTACAGCGTAATAGGTGCAGTCCACACTGTCCCGCAGTCAGAACCACTGTAGCACAGTGCAGTTTAACCAGCCATAGGGTCCTGCTGTGATATTGATGGCTGGCGCCGGCTCAATTGTATATAAAGATGAGATGGAGGAGATTAAAAGAGCCAGCTTTCATCGGCCTGCTGGGAGAACTACCTTCGTAATGAGACCATGAGATCCTGTGGGTGTATAGGAATACGTATACTGTCACCGTGTTCCAGCACTGCAATACTGGATGGGCTGAGAGTGCATGTTCTATACCCTGCAGAGAGAGAGAGAGAGAGAGAGAGAGAGAGAGAGAGAGAGAGAGAGAGAGAGAGAGAGAGAGAGAGAGAGAGAGAGAGAGAGAGAGAGAGAGAGAGAGAGACATACACAGAGAGAGAGAGAAAGAGAGAGAGAGAGAGAGAGAGAGAAAGAGAAAGAAAGAGGGAGCGGGAGAGAGGGCGGCGGCAGGGGGAGGTAGGCTATGGATGCTTGCCATCCATAGGATGCACACTTTGCTCCCAGGTGCCCCCCCTCAGGGAGAACACCTGGGAACCGACGCTTCCAGTGGGCAGAAGTGGCTGCGAGTGCGGGAGCGAAGAGGAGGGACTTTCCAGGGAAGTTTCCATTGCAGATATAATCGTGTTAAATGAGCCATAGAACTCCTTGTTTCTCCTCCTGGTCTTCATCATTATTGTTGTTTATCTCCTCGCCGTGTGTCTAGTACAGCTCACAGGGAGTGAGACATTAGAAATTGCATTTTGTTATTAAGGAGGATAACCCTCTCAGCATCCTCTCCCAGACTAGCTAGCTTGGCTAGCTTGATGAAGGCTAGCTGGATGTAGGATAGCTGGATGTAGGCTAGCTGGATGTAGGCTAGCTGGATGTAGGCTAGCTGGATGTAGGCAATGTAAGTGTGGGCTGGCTAGATTCTTCTAGCTAACTGGGTGAGGGCAATGTAGGATAGCTGGATGTAGGCTAGTTGCATGTATGCCTGCTTGATGTAGGCTTGCCCGATGTGGAATAGCTGAATGTAGGCTAGTTAATTAAAGCAGCAGTTCAGCTCCAATAGAAACGCTGTCCTACTGAACTGGTCTATATATTTTTAGACTGCAGTAGGTTTAGAGCTAAGCTGTCATGACGGAAATGGAAGTGAGAGAGAGAGAGTGAACGAGGCAGCACTGAAACACCAGCCCAAGGTGTCTCTCAGATAGAGACAGTGAAAGATAGTAGGTCAACCACTCCAGAAACTGTATGAATCAGTCTACCATGAAAACATACTGAGGGGGTTATCCACATTTCCTCCAACCCTAACCACGTCCTGAACACTGAGTAAAATCTACCACAATCAAACCGGAGATATCGGGTTCCAACATTCAGAAAGGTTAGACTGAAGCACTCTGTTGTTAACCAGTCAATACCTGAACTGAATCAGGCACCTAACCCCCGATCAAATGCACGCAGACGGGCCTTAAATGTTGTCGTCTGTTGCTGTAATGTTATGATGAATGAATGGATTTTTTTTTTTATAATTAGGGGTCCTGTCCTGATGTCTTGTCTGTGATGTTTGTTAATGGAGCTGCTGGGATGCAAGACTAATTTCAGACTTGCTCTGACAATTAAGTACTGTGGACGACATGAGGTATAATGCGTAAAAATGCTTTAGGTTAACCGAAGGCCATGGAAAGGTCAGCTCTGCAGTTGAAAAGTCAATTTAACATAAGGAATCGAGTTTGCTCTAAATGCCATCTACGAGTCTGAATCTCTAACCTTTGAGCAGATTTCATTTGAGATAGAAAAGCCAGACGAGGTCAGCGATGGATGGGATGGCATGGATATCTGACCTCTGACCAATCGTCTTGGACGGCTCTTAAGCCTAAACCACCAGTTACACAACGGTTCTGTCTTGCACAACAATGGGCAATCACTCAGTTATTAGCCGCACAAATCAGCCTTTAGATTTCATTCTTAAAGGGGTGATATTATATCACCAGGTGTGAGTGTGACTAGCCGTTACAAGCCATTTTGAAATCTGCCTGTCTTAGCGACATCACAGGTGAGTGTGTCCACCACTGGAGGCTTCTCCATGGAGGAGAGGGAGGAAGATCCTCCCTAACATTGTTGAGAATAAAAAATGTAGATTGCCCAGACTACTGTAATGAATTAATGCCCTTAAATATGACTACTTTAATGCCTTTGAATATATAATGTTCGTTTCCCTGGGTAAAGGGACATTAGCACAATAGCAGGTGAAATCATCTGAAGGATAACGAGATTCTAAAATTTGCGAATAAAGTGTACAATGGAAACACTGGAAACAGAGGACATTGTTCATGCATAATTACAAAGCATTCCATTAATTGAGTTACAGTGCTAAGTAAGCGACCAAAGAAAAGGGCAGACCACTTCGCAAAATCGAGATCACCAATAGTATTGGCAACGTCAGTGTTGTGGGTGCTACATATATAACATAACATATTCAACATATTCGTGACTCTGAGTCCCTCACCGTCTTCCAGTCCCGCCTCAAGACTCATCTCTTCTCCTCTGCCTACCCCGAGATCACTCACCAACCCTAGCCCCATCAACTCTAACTTTTTTCTTGTTTATCTATTGTTGTGCCCCTATGTAAATGGTAAATGGTCTGCATTTATATGTAAAGCACTCTGTGTGTGAGAAAAGCGCTATATAAATTGAATCTATTATTATTATTATTATTATTATTATATTACATGGTTTGCTAGGTACTCATGGCTTACTGGTAGCATTACTAGCAATAGACTGTATTGCTGGCCCTGTTTGCTAATGAATAATGGCAAATCTCCAACGTGGGCTGTTCATTGTTTCATTGATGTGAAAATTCTTGATAGGGCAACCAAACGCCACGACAAGTGTCAAGTTCACGTTGGTGCTGCTATGCAACATTCCTTGCTAGGCACCATGCCCATAGATCAGGTTGTTTGAAATAATGTTCTTGTTCTTTTTTTTTTCTTTTTTTTACTAGTTTGTCACTCACTTGACCGTTCTGTTTGATATTGTGGAAAGGGTGAATGATTCAGAGCATGATGCATTTTAAATGGCATCACTTTTGGTCTTGAGTCTTTTCTTAAAACAATTGTAAATGAAAATAAACATAGCTAAATTACAACCAATAATTACAACCTGATTTGACTAATGGACTTTGGATCCTTTCCTTCTGCCCTTGTTGTCCATTTCAAAGACCAAAAGCCCACCAGCTTTCAAATGACAGTGATGCCACTGGTGGCTTTGCATAAATTCATAAAATGTATTCACATAACTATCCCTCCCTACTATTTTGAAGTTCACCAAAACCCCCTGAAACAATGAGTATCACATTCTTATGCCACCAGACACCAACAGTGGCAACCACGTGTGCAGTCCTTCCTCCCCTCACTTTAAAAACCACCAACCGCCACTGGTGTCCACCTAGTTGTACGCTGGATAGATCGGTCTACCAGCCTACCCAGCGGACTGTAGCAAATGTTGTTGATCTATCCATCATACATCTAGGTGGACACGCCCACTTGTGTGTCACTAAAAGGCAGAGTTTCAAATGGCTTCTAATGGCTAATCAAACTCACAACGGGTGGGATGACATCCCCCCCTTTAAGTCAGAAGAGCTGAACTCCGGCTGAACCTGAAGTTTCGCACCATATTTGTTTGAACCAATCATATCGCTAGAGGCAAGGACCTGTAAGCACGTGATTGGCTGGCAGCGAACACGGCCAGCTCAGCCAGCTCTGGTAAACATTCCCAGAGGTAAATCACACTGGGACGTCCTGTCAAGACACCAGTGCTGTGAGAGACAGGGTGTGTAAAGGTAGGAATCAACACCGGGCGGACCGGTCGCTGGAGATAGACATCATGGGGTCAAATATCGCTGCAACCAAACAGGAATCAAGATATCTCTTTAATCAATCAGGAAACAGGGCGAGACCCCGCCCCTTTTTAAATGTATGCGGAAGGACTGCTGGCTTTGAGATGAGTTAGGGTTAGGGTTAGTTCGTTAGAGTTAGGGTTAGTTAGTTAGGGTTAGTTAGTTCTACTCTTCTAGACTTCCCATTTGCCGGCAATACAAAACTCAAGTGGGGTGAAGTGATCATGTGACTCACCGGTTTCTTGAGGAAGAAGAGAGACAGGGCTCCGACCAGCGGCATGTCGCCTAGCAACGGATCCATCAGCACTCGCAGCACTCCGTGGAGCTGAGGACACACACACACACACACACACACATTAACCACACACATATTAACCATAAGCACACACACATGTTAACCACATACACACAAACATACAAACACATTTACCATACACATACACGCAGACACACAGACAAGTTAACCATACACACACACACACACACACAAATTCTACACACATTCACATACACACACACACACACACACAAACAAGTTAACCATACACACACACACACACACACACACACACATTAACCATGCACACACGCACATACCAACACATTAACCAGACACACACACACACAAATTCTACACACACACACACACATACACACACACACTCTGCCTCTATCAGTAGCTGGTTCAGCATCCCCCCTGTAACACCAGCTACAAAGCTTTGAGCTTTGAGCTCCCGCTCAGAGGAGAGGAGAGGGGGAGGGGCTGCCGGGAGGAAGAGGAGGAGGAGGAGAGGAGGAGGGGGGAGAGAGGAGGCGAGGAAGGAGAGAGGAGCCGAGCGAGGATGAGGAGGTGAGTCAGAGGGAGGGAGGTTCTGCTGACCTGTATGCTCTTAATGCCGGCTCTGCAGAAGAACCTCTTCACCTCCACGTCCACCTCTGTGTTGCCCACGAAGCTGAAACACCAACGCCAGCTCAGCTCACACACCTGACTTCAATCCCTTCATTAATGAATCATAAGGCCCAATCCCATTTCTACCCCTTCCCCCTTCCCCCTTCCCCCTTCCCCTTCCCCTTCCCCTTCCCCCTTCCCCTGGTTTTGAAGGGGTAAGGGGAAGAGGTAAGGGGTAAGGGGTGGAAATGGGATTGGGCCTAAATGTCTACTACTCCAGCGGTGGAACGGGGGGGGGGGCTGGCCTGGCACCCCCGCACTCAGAATGTTAGAACAAAGACAGTAGAGACGGCAGAGACAGTAGATTATAGCATACGACAGTACGGACAGAATATTAGAGTAAAGACAGAAGAGACAGCATAGGCAGTCGATTACAGTAGAGATAGTAGAAGGCAGTCCAGACAGAATATTAGACTGTAGAAATTGTAGACTATAGAAGAGATAGTAGACGACAGTGGAGACAGAATATTAAACTAAAGACAGTAGAGACAGTATATTATAGTAGATTATAGTATTGACATTAGATAGTGTCAAACAGCAGTACAGACTAGTGATCGACCGATAGTTCAATAAATGTTAATTTTTTTAAATCGACACATTTTAAGATTTGTTATCATCATTGTGTTATTTTTAGGATGTAAATTGAGGGAGGCTTAGCCTGGAAATCCAGACCCACATCTAGAAAGCTGTAGGGTCTGGCAACGAGTATTGAAAATGGGCCAACGCGAGGGGCGGCACCAAGCATGCCTTTGAAAATATCACTGGATAACACACATTGGATAACACTACGACCAATCAGAAGAATACAAGGGGTGACGTATCCAGACCAGTGGAGCTAACCAATAGATAAGACTCTTGCCGTATCCGGTCGGTAAAACAGCAACGCTTTTGGCCCGCCTACATTGATACATCGATGTGATTGATTAATGTTCTGGGACAGGGGAGGACAAGAGTATACACGGGTATATCGCTCGTTCCCAGTGTGACTCGCTGAGCAAATTCAAACTGTGCTCTCGCGAGAACTCTGGGTTTCCAGGGTATGATCGGCTCCAATTATCGCCTCAAGAAAATCTCTATCGGCGTATCGGTTATCGGCTAAGGCTGATTTAAAAAAAATCAGTATCGTATCGGCACTAAAAAAAATCTATCGGTCGATCCCTAGTACTGACCATAGAATCTGTAGACTATAGTAGAGACAATAAACTCAGTAGATTATAGTAGAGACAGCAGAGCATTAAAGTAGAGAAGGTATGTACAGGAGAGGCAGTAGGACCATTAGAGATATAACATATATATGAAGACAGATAGTAGAAGAAAGTATATTATAGCAGAGACAGAAAGGCAGTATGGACAGTAGGATACAGTGGAAACAGTAGATTATAGGAGAGATGGTAGAAGACAGTAGATTCTAGTGGAGATCAGTGTGTAGCAGCAGTACCTGACCTGCAGGTCCATGATGATCTGGTGTTTGTCGACGTTCTCGCTGTAAACTTTGACCCCGTTGACCCTTAGGGGCTGAGGAAGGGGAGGAGGGGGTCAATCCTTAGCACTTCATCACAGTAACACACACACACACACACACACACACACACACACACACACACACACACACACACACACGTAATGTGCTACAAGCCTACATACAGTACAGAAATATACATGAGCTTTCACTCAGCAGGCGTCTGCACATCCAACATCACTCTGGCCCAGGATCTGCAGCTCCCCTCCCAGGTTGAACTTTGACCTCATCAACCTGGTTGAACCCTGACCTCATCTCCCAGGTTCAACTCTGACTTCCTGTCCCAGGTTACACTCCGACCTTGTATCCCAGGTTGGCCTCTGATCTCATCTCGAAGGGTGACCTATGACCTCATCTCCCAGGTTGACCTCATCTCCCAGGTTGACCTCTGACCTCCCAGGTTCAAGTATGATCTTGTATCCCAGGTTGCCCCTCTGACCTTGTCTCCCAAGTTGACCTATGACCTCTTCTCCCTGGTTGACCTCTGACCTTGTCTCCCAGGTTGATGGTGGTGAAGCAGAAGGAGCTCAGTTGTCCGTGCGTCTGTCTCACCGCCGGCTCGATGGTCTGCCGGAACAACTTCTCCACAAACTGACCGACATACGGCCACATCTGTTCCACCGTCTGAAACACACACACACACACATAAAATCTGGACACCGTCTGCAACACACTCACACACGCGCAAACATAACATCTGGTCAACACACACACACACATAACATCTGGACACCATCTGCAACACACACATCCACACACACACACACACACACACACACACACACACACACACACACACACACACACATCTGGACACCGTCTGCAACACACACACACTCGCAAACATAACATCTGGTCACCGTCTGCAACACACACACAGACACACATAACATCTGGACACCATCTGCAACACACACATCCACACATACACACACACACACACACACACACATAACATATGGACACCGTCTGCAACACACACCCACACACATAACATCTGGAGAATCTGCTCAATACTCTAGTCACTAGAGTGTGTAGTAGACACTACACACTCTAGTGTCCACTAGACACTACACACTCTAGTGTCCACTAGATAATCTAGTGTTAACTAAAACTCAGAACAGAGATCTCACCACTGCAACATCACTTGCAGACTGTGACTCAGAGCCGGAGCAGAGAGAGAGAAAACAATGCAATGATCTCGAGGGAACTAAAACGCCGTCGGCTTTTTCAGACGGAGAGGAACTCTTTACCTTGTTGACCCACTCCACCCGCTCCACGTCTGGGAAATGAACCTGCAGAGAAACACAAAATTAGTCAGCGAGACGGGGGGGGGGGGGAGGGAGACAGACAGGCAGGTAGAGAGACAGACACACAGAGCTAGACAGAGAGACAGACACTTAGAGAGACACAGACACAGACAGACAGACAAACAGACAGATGGAGAGACAGACGGTCAGAGATAGAAAAGAGATTGAAACAGACAGAGAGACAGACAGACAGGAAGATGGAGGGACAGACAGGCGGGCTGGTAGACAGAGAGACAGACAGACAGAGAGACAGACAGACAGATATGTAGCGGGTTTTCCTGACTGTGAATCAATAGGAGAGAGGATGAGAGAGAGTGGGAGGGGGAGACAGAGTTGGAGGGGGAGACAGAGAGAGAGAGAGAGATAGACACAGAGAGAGAGGGACATTATATAATGATTTGGAAGTGGCGGGCCAGCAAGCTGTACAGGTAACCATGACAAACGGACCGTTCCACCCCTAGCCAGGAGAGGGGGCCGGTCGCGGTGCATTATTGATGCCTCCTGTAGGACCCCGCTGAACATCAACATGAAACATTAGACGATAAAAACCTGCACCTTTAGAGGGACTTTGTGGTGAAAAACGATTCTTCATGTTTTATTTACTCTTGGTGTGACTCCATCATGAATCTCATCAGAAAGAGAGGTACTTCTGTGTGTGTGCGCGTGTGTGTGTGTATACGTGTGCGTGTTTGCCTTTCTGTACGCGCGTGTGCCTGTGTCGTGTGCGTGTGTGTTCCCGTGTGCGTGCCCGTGCGTGTGTGTGCGTGATGGCTGCGCGTGTGTGCTTGTGTGCGTGCCTCTGTGTGTGTGCGCGTGTACATGTGTGTGTGTCTGTGTGTGTGCGCGCCTATGGGTGTGCCTGTGCGTACTTGTGTGTGTGTGACTGTGCGTGTGTTTGTGCCTGTGCATGCATGAGTCTGTGCCTGCACATGCATGTGTGTGTAGGTGCCTGTGCGTGTGTGTGTGTGCCTGTGTGTGTGTGGGTGTGTGCTTGCATGCGTGCAGGTCTATGATATGATATCCTTTATATATATATATTAACAAAACTCTATGAATGATATTGATTAAATGAATATTATAGTGGATTTACCCTCGACAGATACGACACCTGAAACCAGAAACCCTCACATTCCGGGTGGGACCTGTGCTGACATGTGTAACTTCTAACATCAGATCTAAAACACATCCAGAGGACTCTCTGACAGGACCTGAGCTCACAACCAGTCGCCATGACAACCGACCTGAGTTCCCCCCCAGTGAGGGCTGGATGTGAGTCGGTTCTTCACCACGACGCCTGATCTCAGACCAGCACCAGAGCTGTACTCTAACCCTGGGACTACAAACAGCTGATCTCAGACCAGCACCAGAGCTGTACTCTAAACCTGGGACTACAAACAGCTGATCTCAGACCAGCACCAGAGCTGTACTCTAACCCTGGGACTACAAACAGCTGATCTCAGACCAGCACCAGAGCTGTACTCTAACCCTGGGACTACAAACAGCTGATCTCAGACCAGCACCACAGCTGTACTCTAACCCTGGGACTACAAACAGCTGATCTCAGACCAGCACCAGAGCTGTACTCTAACCCTGGGACTACAAACAGCTGATCTCAGACCAGCACCAGAGCTGTACTCTAACCCTGGGACTACAAACAGCTGATCTCAGACCAGCACCAGAGCTGTACTCTAACCCTGGGACTACAAACAGCTGATCTCAGACCAGCACCAGAGCTGTACTCTAACCCTGGGACTACAAACAGCTGATCTCAGACCAGCACCAGAGCTGTACTCTAACCCTGGGACTACAAACAGCTGATCTCAGACCAGCACCACAGCTGTACTCTAACCCTGGGACTACAAACAGCTGATCTCAGACCAGCACCAGAGCTGTACTCTAAACCTGGGACTACAAACAGCTGATCTCAGACCAGCACCAGAGCTGTACTCTAACCCTGGGACTACAAACAGCTGATCTCAGACCAGCACCAGAGCTGTACTCTAACCCTGGGACTACAAACAGCTGATCTCAGACCAGCACCAGAGCTGTACTCTAAACCTGGGACTACAAACAGCTGATCTCAGACCAGCACCAGAGCTGTACTCTAACCCTGGGACTACAAACAGCTGATCTCAGACCAGCACCAGAGCTGTACTCTAACCCTGGGACTACAAACAGCTGATCTCAGACCAGCACCAGAGCTGTACTCTAACCCTGGGACTACAAACAGCTGATCTCAGACCAGCACCAGAGCTGTACCCTAACCCTGGGACTACAAACAGCTGATCTCAGACCAGCACCACAGCTGTACTCTAACCCTGGGACTACAAACAGCTGATCTCAGACCAGCACCACAGCTGTACTCTAACCCTGGGACTACAAACAGCTGATCTCAGACCAGCACCACAGCTGTACTCTAACCCTGGGACTACAAACAGCTGATCTCAGACCAGCACCACAGCTGTACTCTAACCCTGGGACTACAAACAGCTGATCTCAGACCAGCACCAGAGCTGTACTCTAGCCCTGGGACTACAAACAGCTGATCTCAGACCAGCACCAGGGCGCAAGTCCAGCGGAAGTGTGTAAACCCTGTTATTAAGGCCTGTTATTATTGAGTCCAACAATTGATCCAGTTTATTGATTAATATGGAGCTCATTGATAAACAAAGCTCATCGATTAACACAGAGCTGATAAATTCACATGGAGCTCATAGATTAACATGGTGTTGATAGAATAACATGGAGCTCATAGATTAACATGGTGTCGATAGATTAACATGGAGCTCCTAGACTAACATGGGAGTCTTGAGAGGGTCTCTGCAGAGCGGTTGCACCCTGGTGGGCTCTGGGCTTCAGCACAGACCGGACCAGGGGCGACCGGCAGCCTCTCTGGCCCGCTGACAGCAGCCGGCATGTGGCTGCGCTCCCTCCTGGCTCCATGCCCTCCTCGGCTCATATCCTAATTGAAACATCGTATTACAATACCGGCTCTGGGCTGTATGGGGGGCCCAGACGGAGCAGGGGGCACGGGTACGGAGGGGGGCTCCCCACCATCACTCCCCCTCATGAATCACTGCTTTAAACAGCAGGGATCCATGAAGCCATTATGCTGCCGTCAGACCTCTGACCGCAGGGCGCTGGAGACGGAGCGACCCCCGTTCACTGGCCTGCAGAGACACACCCTGGGACTCTACCCCCTGGGTCCCGGGTGGTCCCTACCTGGGTACACGCCTGGGTCTCTTCCCCACTGGACAACCACACACAGACCCCCTCAGCAGAATTGGGGATCATCCTCCGCACCCCTCAGCAGACCTGGGGGATCCCCTCCAATCAGCCTCGGGATCACTAGACCCCGAAGCGGTCGGGTCCAACTGACGCTGAGAATGTATTTTATGTCCAGAGGAGGAAAAGGTTTCTGGAGCCCAGCTCTCAGCAGACAGCGGCCCGCTCAGAGACTAGTAATGAGCAGCGGGGGAGCACCGCTCGATAGAACCGTTAGCATTGGTTAATGAGCCGACGACGTCCGTCCCTGAGGTTCAGGAAACTGTTCAGCAGGCAGCTCAAGTTTGAATAAAGTTTCATGCGCGTTCGTTCGAACATGGTGTCTATTTAAGGCCTGACACCTCC
The DNA here is from genome assembly GCF_031168955.1 of Gadus macrocephalus. Taxonomy (NCBI): domain Eukaryota; kingdom Metazoa; phylum Chordata; class Actinopteri; order Gadiformes; family Gadidae; genus Gadus; species Gadus macrocephalus. The sequence goes on from NC_082404.1 coordinate 15,474,983, forward strand.
GGCCTCTGATTGGCTAAACCTTCGTTTCCCCCCTGAACCACGTGACCTGTCAACACCTCTACTATATTCTCACAATCGGGAACTTTTACTTCGATGCTTTTCACAAAGGACACTTTCTGATAAGACATTGGGACCCTGACCCCTTCGGATATCGCTCTCGCTTGGCACACTGGGTCCCGTCCAGCGAGGCGGGGGGCGGCTGTCATCCTGAGTGATCCAACACCAGCCGTCATTAACCGCTCTTAAAGACATGTATCCTAATTGTTTTACATGGTGTAACGGCCCAGGTCCTGAAATAACCCGCAGCGGCGCGGAGAATGTTTCCTCCGCTACCCCGTATCTGGTTCCCCATTGTGGCCGGGCTGCTGGATGTATTTAGCCTGGGAGGGTCCGGGGGGGTGGGGTCCCTGCTAGCCCGGGGGACAGCTGCACCGGCGGGGCTTAACAACTCAACGGAGCCGCTCCATCTGCGGTCAGCTGACCCGGGGTTCCTGGAAACCTGGAAACCTAGGGACCTGGAAACCTGGGGACCTGGGAACACGGACCGTTTTCCGTGGAGACCTCCTCAGCAGAGGTCAACCAGAGGCACGAGGTGGGGTGAGGGTCATACTGATGACGGACGCAGGTCCGCGTGCTTACCCATGGCGGTAGATCCGAACTTGTGAGGGTGTGTCTGGGGGGGTCTTCGTGGGCCAGGAACGCAAGGGCTCGGTTCAGCCGGCTGCTCTTCCCGCCCGCGTTCCGCCGCCAGCAGAAGAACAGTACGAGGCCGATGAGGAGCCAGCTCAGGCTGAACTCGAAGTATCCCAGAGCGTAGATGGGGAAGATCACTACGAAGGTCTTGGCGAACTGGACCCATGTCCGAGTGAGCTCGCCTGCCGAGGACGTCGGGGTGTCGCCGCTCTCGGAGCCCTCCTCCGGGGGAGCCGGGGTGGGGAAGTTCGGGGCGGGCGACCCGGGGTCCGCCGTGTGTCCGTTCTCCTTGGGGGGTGCCGTGGAGCCGGGGGTGGGGGCGTGGGGGTGGGCACCTCGGACCGCGGTCATGGTGTCTCCGGACATGTGCTGCTGCTGCCTCGGTTGTTTACACGGTGAGGATCCAGCGGAGGCGGTGGGCTTCCATCGGCGTGCGGAATGATCGCTTCATACTCACGTTTAAATGGCCTTTAAGCGCCGAGGCGCCTGCCGCTCACAGGCGATCCTCCTGAGCAGGAAACCGTCCACGGACCGAGTCTATGGACCGGGTCTTTGGTCTATGGACCGGGTCTTCCCCGTCCCTTGGCAGTGTGTTACCAGACCCAACTATCTGCTGTCGGCCACCGAGACGCACTGGCACAACGCGCCGTGGTGCGCGGGGATCAGCCTGCAGGAGCCGCTGAGGCTGCAGGGCACCGCCCCCCAGTGGCCACTGGCCGCAAGTACACTCCACGTTAGGATTTTCAATAATGTTGAATAATAATATAATATAATTTATTATAATATATTTATTATAATATAATTATGATAACAATAATTATAATGTTTCTGTCATTTAGCTGATTTATCTGTTAATTCTGTCGAACTCAACCGTCTCTAAGGTGTTGCCGTTATTGTCCACACAGCCTATATACCGCTGACATTGTTACTCTTATTTTAATCTAATAGTATCAGACATTTCGTTCGCTGTTCTGGAATTCAGATAATCTAATAAAGTCAATATCAAATTATATTTATCTGTTTTGATCTCATCTCAACAAAAAAAGATGTACATATAAGGAACATGGACTACTCCAACAGACTGCTCGTTGTAAACCAGCTGTAGTTTACCGTCTATAAACAATAAATCAAATCTATTTTTAAAATATCCTGTACACTCCAACCCAGCGTATCGATTAGCCGTCCTGTTCGTATCCATGGTGATCAGCTGTTGATCCCAGCGATCGCTCGGTGATCGCCGGGCGGGTCTGTTGTCAAGAAGAAGTGACGCGTTCTCCTTGGTTTCAGACCGCTGCGCGTGCGCAGTAGACGCACACCAACATGGCGGCGTCAACACAGCAGCGGAGTCCTCCTGATCTGAGGGATTATTGAACCGCGGACAACGATGCTAACATGCCGACTGAGAAGGTAAACCTCCAATGAAGCTCCCCAGATAACGTTAAGATGTGTCCTAATTTCAGTAGATCGGAACTATATATTTAACCTATTTCTAGTAATACTTTATAACCATCTGTTCATCTAAAAGAAACTCACCAAGGAAGACACTTGGAAACCAGCCGAGCTGACCAAACACATGAGGGTGAGTTATTCTAGATAAAATAACGAGTTAACTAACTAGTTAACTAAAGTTATGAATAGGAGTCGGAAGTTTTATTATCTCACCCCAATAAATTATTATTGCTCTACTCTCCAGGACGCTGGTCATGGAGACAGGAGGAGGGAGGAGAGAGAGAGGAGGGCGAGAGACAACACCAAAGAGGAGGAGAGAGAGAGCAGGAGGGCGAGAGACAATAAGGATGAGGAGAGAGAGAGAAGGCGGTCGAGAGACCCCAGGGAAGAGAGACACGTAGAGAGGAAGAGTGAGGGAGCGGAGGAGAGAGAGAAGGAGAGGAGGAGGAGGGAGGGAGGAGCAGAGAGAGAGAAGGGGAGGAGGAGAGAAGGAGGAGAGGAGAGAGAGAAGGAAAGGAGGAGAGAGGGAGGTGCAGAGAGAGAGAAGGAGAGAAGAGAAGGAGGAGAGGAGAGAGAGAAGGAGAGGAGGAGAGAAGGAGAGGAGAGAGAGAAGGAGAGGAGGAGAGCGAGGGATGCAGATACGAGAGGACCTGATAGAGGCCCCCAGAGACACCGAGAAGGAGAGAGGGAGAGGCACAAAGACCGGGCGAGGGAGAGAGACACAGGAGACGAGAAGGAGAAAAGGAGAGAGGAGAGAGAGGGGCATAGGAGGAGAGAGGGAGGGAGAGAGAGGGAAGGAGAGGAGAGAGAGAAACACAAAGAGAGGGAGCATCGGGAAGAGGGCGATCGACGGCACGATGAACGGCCCGACAAAGCACGACGAGTAAGACGCTCCGAGGAGAAGGAGGAAGGTAGGTTCACCTCCTTCTGCTCACGGTGCTCCTGGTGGTTCTCCTCACCGGAGCAGGAACCCTCACGATTCTTTGATTTCAGAGAAAAACAAAGAACCCAGAAAAGACGGAGACAGGAGGAGGAAGCAGGAGGACGGAGAGAGGGGGAAGGAGGAGGAGAGAGAGAGGAGAAGAGAGAAGGAGGAGAGGAGACGAGAGAAGGAGGATGGAGGAGGGAGGGATGAGGAGAGAGAGAGGAGACACAGAGAGCGGCGACAGAGACAGGCAAGTCACCTCAGACTCAAACTTCAGCTTTGAAAAGACGAGCAGAATTCATCCAGTTTCATCTGGCAGCACCGCGTGTTCTGATGTTCTGATGTCTTGAGAGGAGCGTGTTGAACGGCGTGTCATCGTGGTGTTGGTGGTGTTCAGGTCGAGGATGTCGGTGGGGGCGTGTCCACGGAGCTCAGGGAGCCGGAGGAGACCAAGGCCCATCACCATGGGGACCAAGACACTGGGGAGAAGGAGCGGCGGCGAGCGAGTAGACACCCGGTCCTCCCAGAAGCAGAAGCAGCGGGAGCAGATGTTCCTCCTGCTGCCTCCGAGAGGAAGGTCGGTTTCCCCTTCAGACTCAGCCTGCTGTGCAGCGCCCCACAGAGGAACGCTCTGGCTAATGTGCTTAGCAGTGATGAAGCGCTCAACTAAATGTGGACCGTTTCTCCAGGCTGCTGCCGAGCCAGAGTCGGCGCACGGAGAGCCCGCGTATGAGGACGACTTCGAGGTAAAACAGAACTTCGTGCTCCCATGACTGTCGTTCTAATGTTTGATCTGTTCCAACGGCTTCTTCTCCTGTTTGTGAACATGAATGGCATGCTTCCGTGATCTTTAACAGAGAGGGGTACGTGTTTTGACGTACAACATTCATTCATAGCCCTGATTTCTCCTTAGCTCCTAGTGGCCTCAGCTTCTAGTGACCTAAGCTCCTCCTAGTGACCTGAGCTCCTCTTGACCTGAGCTCCTCGTGACCTGAGCTCCTCGTGACCTGAGCTCCTCGTGACCTGAGCTCCTCGTGACCCCAGCTCCTCTTGACCTGAGCTCCTAGCATGCAAGTGGTGGACGTTCAGGTATCTCTTCCTGATCAGTCGGTCTGGTGCTCTACAGGAGTACGAGGAGGACTTTGAGGAGCTGGATGAGAGTGGGGAGGACGAGCAGGAGGACGAGGAGAAGGAGGAGGTGGTGGTGGAGTCCCCTCGCCAGAAGATGGGAGCAGAGAGGAGGAAGGAGGTGGAGGCCATCCAGAGGGCCATGGAGGAGGAGAACCGAAGAGCAGCAGGGGGGAGGAGCGGAACCGAGGGGGAGATCAGACCCCAAGGTGGGCTCCACTATAACTCCTCTGTTGCCCAGGTAAGGAGGTCTCACAGAGAAGGTCCTGACTCTGCTCTCTGCTCCGTCCCCAGAGTCCGAGCAGACCCGTCCGGGCTCTCCTCATCGCGGTTCTCAGAGAGGTCCTCAGCGCGGCAAGTTTATCGACTTTGTGGCGGCGAAGCAGAGAGAAATCAATCAGAAAGTCGCCAGCCAGCAGAAGTAAATCTCCTTTCCAATAAAACGCATTAGAGTCGTCTTGTGAAGGGCGGAGGTTTTACGGCTGTTGTGTGTTTTCTGAAGGAAGCGCAGTACGGAGCTACTGCGACTCGTGGAGTTGGACTTCTCTCCGACCGTCTCCCTCCTGGACCTCCCACCGCTCAGCCAGTACGACGTCTACATCAAGAGCTTTGGGAACACCAACACCAAACAGGTCAGAGGTCACCAGGTCCTGCTTCGATGGAGACCACAGCGAGATGTCAGTCTGTCTGTTTCACTTTCTTTTGTCTTTATTTTCTCTCTCTCTCTCTCTCTCTCTCTCTCTCTCTCTCTCTCTCTCTCTCTCTCTCTCTCTCTCTCTCTCTCTCTCTCTCTCACACCTGTCTCTCTCACCCATCTCTCTCTATCTCTCTCCCACCTGTATCTCTCACCTGTCTCCCTCTCACCTGTCTCCCTCTCACCTGTCTCCCTCTCACCTGTCTCTCTCTCTCTCTCCCCGGTCTCTCAGGCCTATGTCCAGTGTCGTGAGGACGACGGGGAGCGAGACGTCCAGACGGACCTCATCGAGGTCCTGGACAGGTGGACCCAGCACCCGGCGGACCACACTGGAGCCTGTGGGGGTAAGCCAGGCAGAACAGTGAGACAGGCAGACAGAAAGAGAGACAGGCAAACAGACTGACTGTGGTGAGACAGGCAGACGGGTGTCTCACCCTGTCTGATGACTCTCTCATCATGACAGAACCGGGACGGTCTCAGGACGCCCCAGACGGGAACACGGCACAGATTAACATCGACTCCCAGCGCCTGGCCACCTTCCTACACTCAGCCGTACAGGTAACACACACCTGGACAGGTAACACACATCTGAACAGGTAACACACACCTGGACAAGTAACGCACACCTGGACAGGTAACACAACTGGACAGGTAACACACATCTGGACAGGTAAGACACACCTGGACAGGTAACACACCTGGACAGGTAACACACACCTGGACAGGTAACAGACAGCTGGATGATGGTTCATGAGATGAGCTGATACATGCCAGACAGGGTGGACCTATTGTCACAGTTGTGCGGTGTGGCGCCCCGTGTGGCCAGGTGATGTCGGTGCTGCTGGAGGAGGACCACGCTGAGAGACGGTCTCTGAGGACGACCAGCAGCCAGACGGACGCCCTGTCCTTCAGCGAGGGGAACCTGCAGCTCAACACCCAGCTGCCCTTTCTCCACGGTAACACTCTCCAGGACGTTCTCTGTTCTAAAGAACACACGTCCTCTGTTCTAAAGACACACGTTTTTCCCGTTCTCAATCACACATGTTCTCTGTTCTAAAGAACTCATGGTTTCTGTTCCAAAGAACACACGTTCTCTGTTCTAAAGACACACGTTCTCTGTTCTAAAGACACACGGTCTCTGTTCCCCTAACCCTCATGGTCTCTGTTCCCCAACCCCTCACGGTCTCTGTTCTCCCTCATGTTCTCGTCAGGTCGGCCCTGCAGCCTGCTGCTCTTCTCCGCGTCCCAGAGACAGACCCTGCTGTCGGTCCACGGCCCCCTGGCCCAGCCCGGGGCGGTCCGCCTGGACAGCTGGACCCTGCTCTGCGTCTGGAGTATGTGGGAGCCGTCCCGACCCCAGAAGGTCCTGGTCTACGAGTCTGAGGTGAACCCCAGGAACACTCTGGCCTGTTTTTAGCGTGTGCTTAGCGTGTGGTGGGTGTGTCACATGACCTCTCCCAGCTCTGTCTGCAGTCCGATGTTTTATACGCGAGAGAAACCTGATCAACCCTGACTAGGGTTGCAACTCACCACAAAACTCACGGTTCGGATCAGGTCACGGTTTTTGAGTCACAGGTCGGATCATTCTCGGACCTGCTTCCTTCCCCCGGCCAGGTGAGGTGCTGCTGCTTCAGCCCAGGGAGGGGTGCCCTGGTGCTGGCCGGGACGTCGGACGGCTCCCTGGTGCTCTGGGACCTGAGAGAGCCGGCCGGGGGTCATCACACCATGACCGTCGCCGGGACCGAGTGGACCTTCAGACAGCCCACCTTCTCCACCGGTAACCCACGGATACGGCCACACGCACTGTCACTAGCCCCCCCCCACCAATCAATACGTCAGCATCGACCAGTCACCATCGAAACATCACCATGACGTCACCAATCCACCAATCATCATTCCCCATCGCTAGCGCTCAACAATCCGACCAATCGTCATTCACCAACACTATCACTTAACAAATCGACCAATCATCGTTGACCTGCTACAATCAACACATCGCCATCCACCAATCAAAGTAGATGTCTGATCCGTGAGCATCCTGTGTGTTTGTTCCTCTGAGTGTGTGTTCGTCTGAGTGTGTGTTCCGCTGAGTGTGTATTCCTCTCAGTGTGTGTTCCTGTGATCGGTGTTCCTCCGATTGTGTGTTCCTCCGAGCGTGTGTTCCTCTGCCGACGGTGTGTGTTGTGTCCTGTAGACGCGGTCCTCTCCGCCCTGGGGCACCACTCAGCAGTCAACACCATCGCGGTGCTCCCCTCCCCCTCCTCCACCACCTCCAGCTCCTCTACAGCCGCAGAGCCCCAGCCCCCCCTGCTGGCCAGCGAGGGTAGGACACTAGGCACCATCCACTAGTACCGCTGCTATCACTGCTGAGTAGCCCCGGCTTGTGGTCTCACCCGCTGCTCTTCTCGCTGTCTCTCCGTTGGGTTCCAGAGTCGGCGGGGACGTCCTTCCAGCTCGCCTCTCTGGACGAGAGGGGGGTTCTGAACCTCTGGGTAGGTCATAGGTCGTTGGTCATAGTGAGTCTGCTGTAGGGTCACAGGTCATAGGTCAGACTGAGCCTTCTGTAGGGTCATCATAGGTCTTAGGGAGCCTGCTGTGAGTTCATGCTGTGTTTCCTACTCTGGCCACCAGGTGGTGCTGGAGTTGACCTCAGCCAGCCTGGCTGGATCTCAGACTGACCTGGGTAAGACCCACCACTAAACTCTCTCTCTATCTACACTCTGAAATTCCTCTCTCTTTCCACCAATGAGCTGACCCGTCCTCAAGCTTGTCATCATCTCCCTCGCAGGTCTGAGGCCCGGAGGAAAGGTCAAGCTGCTACACAGCTCCTGTATGCCTGCTGTGGAGAGGTGAGACAGACAGACAGACAGACAGACACATAGAGACACAGACAGGTTACACAGATAGACACATAGAGACACAGACGGACAGGGTACAAAGCAGACAGGGTACACAGACACATACATACACAGAGAGACAGATCAACAGACAGAGACACAAACAGAGAGAGACAGACAGTTCAGACAGACAGTTCAGACAGACAGTTCAGACAGACGTCGGGACATAAATAGCCCCCGCCTCCTCACAGCTGTTCCCGGCGGCCGTGTTGATGCCAGTGTTGTTGTCGGTTTCATGTTCATCCCCGTTGGTGTTCTGACCTCCATGGGAACTCTGACCTCTGTGTGACCTCTGACCTCCAGGGAGGGCGCCGACCTTGAGGCCCTGCAGCTCCACTTCCTGCCCAGCGACGCCAACCACTTCCTCATCACCACCAACATGGTCAGAGACACGGAGAACACCTACATGTTCATTCTGTCCTGAATCTACTCTACTCTGTTCTACTCCACTGTTGTACTCTACTCTGTTCTACTCTACTCTACTGTTTGCCTCTCCTCTGTTCTCCTCTCCTCTGTTGTACTCTACTGTCGTACTCTACTGTCGTACTCTACTGTTCTACTCTGCTCTGTTCTACTCTACTCTGTTCTACTCTACTGTTGTACTTGACTGTTCTCTACTCTGTTCTCCTCTCCTGTTCTCCTCTACTGTTCTACTCCACTACTGTTCTACTCTGCTGTTCTCTACTCTGTTCTACTCTCCTGTTCTCCACGGTCCTGTTGTTTGGGATGATGTTCTATCGTAGCGTTCTGCCCGCAGGGAGTGGTGCATCATGGGACGGTCCATGGGTTCAGATCCCCTCCCAGGGACTACGGCTCTCAGGAGGGGGGGTCGAGACCCCTCAACGTCACCTCCCTCCACTTCTCTCCCTTCAACCCCCAGCTCTTCCTGGTACACACACACACACACACACACACACACACACACACACACACACACACACACACACACACACACACACACACACACACACACACACACACACACACACACACACACACACACACTGGATGAGCTAGTGACTGAGTGAATGAGCTAGTGACTGAGTGAGTGAGGTAATGACTGAGTGAATGAGGTAATGACTGAGTGAATGAGGTAATGACTGAGTGAATGAGCTAGTGACTGAGTGAGTGAGGTAATGACTGAGTGAATGAGGTAATGACTGAGTGGATGAGGTCATGACAGGGGGCTGTACCTGTGCTCCAGGTTGGCTGCTCGGACGGCAGCATGAGGCTCCACATCGTGTCGTCCCATTGGCCGCTGGCTGAGTGGACCACCTGCCGAGGGGGCGGGGCCCCGGAGTTGGGCGTGGTCTCGGTCCGCTGGTCCCAGTCCAGACCGGCCGTCTTCTGCGTCCTTGACTCCGCCTCCCACCTCCACCTCTGGGACCTGAGCCGCGACGCCCTGGGGCCCGTCGCCACGGAAACGCTGCACGCCGACGGGTATGGGCGGGGCTTAGACTCAGGGAGGGACCACAGGAAGCCCCAGAGTGCCCCCTCCGTGTTGACCTTCTCCTCTCTCCGTGGTTGCCAGGGTGACGGCCATGGCAGTATTTGGCTCCGCCTCCTCCTCCTCCTCCTCCTCCTCCAATCAGAGCTCGTTCTCCGGAGTGGCGCTGGCGCACCGCACAGGGAAACTCCAGCTCCACTACTTCAACCCCAGCTTCTCCTCGGCCAATCACGCGGAGGATGAGGGCGTCCTGCAGTCCATGATGCACCAAGCCCTCTGATTGGTTAATCGTCCATGATGTATAAAGAATTCTGGTTTGCTGGTTTGTACTGTGTATATATATACCTTCATTTATTTTTTACAGATTTAAAAATAATATTTAAAGTAGGCATATGTTTCCTGATAAAATGTTATTTAGAAAGCTCTGAATTTCCATGTCAAGCCTGAATACAGCTGAGGCCAATGAGGAAATAAACATGTAAACAAGCTTTGGTTTGTTGGTAATATCACTGGTATAATTTCTGGTAGGTTTAACTATTGTGGTGGAAATAAAACGTAACCAAACTCATTCTAAACCTTCCCCGTTCAAAATAAACAGCTGATACGTGGGGAGACATTTAATATCTTTGTGTTATACACATTATAATACACAATTTATTAGTGGACTTATGGTGCGTTCCAGAGCCCATCCAAAGCAATGGGATGTGGGACTTATCCTACCTGAACTGTACTAGCTCCTACTTGGTGAAGTGGGGGTAGGTCGTTCACCCCCCGGTTCGATAGTAGGAGGTTCCACTTCGACGGTGGGATGTTCCACTTCGACAGGCATTCCAGTGCACTTTAGAGGTAGGATAAGTCCCACGTCCCACTGGTTTGGATGGGCTCATAACGCACCATTAACCTTGGACTTCAACGAACCCGAGTCCGTTGCCTGGTAACCAGGATCCCACACACGGGATGAGAGTAAGATAAACACCGCTTCAGAAAGACTATAGCTCAGCGGAGCAGACCGGTCAATTGACCGGACTCGACCCGGGAGGGGTTTACCGGACCGGACCGTAACCGTGGTTCACCCGACCGAAGAATCCGGACGGTGTATTTTTTTTACCGAATTGAAAGTAAATCAATCGCAAAAATTAGTTTGTTCAATAGGATTCGTTTAATCATCATACCAAAAGTTTCAGTGTACAGTAACGTGACCCGAAAACAGGTTTATTTTGGAGTTAATATTTTCGCGTGTTTCGAGTGTTGCGTGATTTCCGCTGATTGTTTGAGCCGAGGTCGTTAATTAAAAGCCCACCCCCGCCAAATGAAGGAATGTACGCCCCCTCCATAACCACGTAAGTGTTCTCATCTCAACACTCTGGTTATGATATCGTGATCATAAGTCTAATAATAACGTAGGCTATTTCATTTTCGCCGAATAACAAGCAGCAAAGACCAGGAGGTAGAGGGAATGGGTTTGGAGGAGGTGGAGAGGGAGAGGGGGGTCCGGTGGAGACACCAGGAGGTGGAGAGGGGTAGAGACCAGGAGGTGGAGAGGAGGAGAGACCAGCAGGTGGAGAGGAGGAGAGACCAGGAGGTGGAGAGGGGGGTCCGGTGGAGACACCAGGAGGTGCGGGGGAGAGACCAGGAGGTGGAGAGGAGGAGAGACCAGGAGGTGGAGAGGGGGGTCCGGTGGAAAGACCAGGAGGTGGAGAGGGGGAGAGACCAGGAGGTGGAGAGGAGGAGAGACCAGGAGGTGGAGCGGGTGGACCGGAGGAACAGAGACCTGGTCCTGCTGACCCTGGGGGCGCTGAGGAGCCGTAGAAGACCCCCGGCCACCCAGGAGACCCGGAGAGAGGCCTGGCAGTCGTACCTGGACATCATCTACCACGTAAGGGGGGGTTGGGGGTGGGGGGGGTGGCTGTGCGGAGTCTGGGTGAACAACAGAGTCCTGATTGTGATTCCTGTTATTGTAGATGGACCAGGGGGCGGACATGTTGGACCTGAGGGATCTTCTCTGTTCTCCAGGACCTCCTCACGACCCCCCTCCCCCCCTCCCTCTGCCGCTCCCTCCCCCCCTCCCTCTGCCGATCCCTCACCCCCTCGCAGCCCTACCTCCCCCCCTCCCTCTGCCTATCCCTCACCCCCTCTCAGCCCTACCTCCCCCCCTCCCTCTGCCGCTCCCTCCCCCCCTCCCTCCCCTGAGAGCCAAACCTACAGCCCAGGTGAGAGATACATTGGTCGATGTGTGGAGTCACCACTTCCTGCCTGAACTGCGCACTTCCTGTCCGCAGGCGTTGGCACCGCGCCCTGTGTTGGGATGGCAACCGAAGCCGGGGCCGGCGGAGAGGCCTGACGTGGTTGCCCCCGGTAACCCTGTCGCTAGGCAACCCTCATTCCTCACTGAGGATCCGGGCGCGCAGGAGGGACAGAGAGTTCAACGTGATGTCACACATCATCATCATCATCATGATGATGACGTCATCGTACGATCCTCATCACCATCATGATGTCACATCATCATCATCATCATCATCATCATCATCATCATCATCATCATCATGTCATCGTGTGATGTCATCGCGTGATGTCACCTGTGTCGTTTTGCAGAGCCATACTGAGGAAGAGGAGCTCCCTCTTCGGGATAATGAAGATGAGGAAGAGAGAATCAGGGAGGAGGCTCCCTGCCCATCACCTCCTCCTTCTCCTCCTCCACCTCCTCCACCTCCTCCCATCATGAGGAGAACCGACCCCCACCAGGTCCATCACATACCATGTAACCTTTCACGTGACTCACATGACATCATGACACGCGTGTTATGACTTGTGTGTGTGTGTGTGTGTGTGTGTGTGTGTGTGTGTGTGTGTGTGTGTGTGTGTGTGTGTGTGTGTGTGTGTGTGTGTGCGCGTGCGCGTGCGTTGTAGTCTGAAAGAAGACCTGACCCCGTCCCAACCCGCCCCCCCTCCCCACGGGTCCCGGACTTCCTGCTCCAGTTTGCAGAAGAGAGCTGGTTTAAACACCTGTACCCCCACCCCCAGGTAACCCCCACCCCCCCCCCTCACCTGTACCCCCACCCCCAGGTAACCCCCCCTCACCTGTACCCCCACCCCCAGGTACCCCCCACCCCCCCCCCTCAGCTGTACCCCCACCCCCAAGTAACCCCCCCTCACCTGTACCCCCACCCCCAGGTACCCCCCCCTCACCTGTACCCCCACCCTCAGATACCCCCGCCCCCAGGTAGATCACCTGTACCCTCAGTTGGATACACAGATAAACGTGTGTGTGTGTGCGTGCGTGTGCGTGCGTGCGTGCGTGCGTGTGTGTACGTGTGTGTGTGTGTACGTGTACGTGTGTGTGTACGTGTACGTGTGTGTGTGTGTACGTGTACGTGTGTGTGTGTGTACGTGTGAGTGCGTGCGTGTGTGTGTGTACGTGTGTGTGTGTACGTGCGTGCGTGCGTGCGTGCGTGTGTGTGTGTGCGTGTGTGTGTGTGTGTGTGTGTGTGTGTGTAGTGCGTCCCCACCTCCCTCTCTCCAGACGGGTTCTGCTGGGTCCTCTTGGACCAGCTGGACTCCCCTGGCTCCCGGTCCAAGAGGGAGGTCCTGGTCGCTCTGAAGACCCTCCTCCTCCAGCACCTCCTGCAGGAGCAGCACGCCCTCGCCCAGCACCTCCTCCTGTCCCTACCCCGACACACGGGGGTACCATCCAACCCCGACCTGCTCCCTAATGACCCATCTCTGTACTGTCTAACCCCTACCTGCTCCTTAATGACCTGTCTCTGTACTGTCTAACCCCTACCTGCTCCTTAATGACCTGTCTCTGTACTGTCTAACCCCTACCTGCTCCTTAATGACCCGTCTCTGTACTGTCTAACCCCTACCTGCTCCTTAATGACCCGTCTCTGTACTGTCTAACCCCTACCTGCTCCTTAATGACCTGTCTCTGTACTGACTAACCCCTACCTGCTCCTTAATGACCTGTCTCTGTACTGACTAACCCCTACCTGCTCCTTAATGACCTGTCTCTGTACTGTCTAACCCCTACCTGCTCCTTAATGACCCGTATCTGTACTGTCTAACCCCTACCTGCTCCTTAATGACCCGTCTCTGTACTGTCTAACCCCTAGCTGCTCCTTAATGACCCGTCTCTGTACTGTCTAACCCCTACCTGCTCCTTAATGACCCGTCTCTGTACTGTCTAACCCCTACCTGCTCCTTAATGACCCGTCTCTGTACTGTCTAACCCCTACCTGCTCCTTAATGACCCGTCTCTGTACTGTCTAACCCCTACCTGCTCCTTAATGACCCGTCTCTGTACTGACTAACCCCTACCTGCTCCTTAATGACCCGTCTCTGTACTGACTAACCCCTACCTGCTCCTTAATGACCTGTCTCTGTACTGTCTAACCCCTACCTGCTCCTTAATGACCCGTCTCTGTACTGTCTAACCCCTACCTGCTCCTTAATGACCTGTCTCTGTACTGTCTAACCCCTAGCTGCTCCTTAATGACCTGTCTCTGTACTGTCTAACCCCTACCTGCTCCTTAATGACCTGTCTCTGTACTGTCTAACCCCTACCTGCTCCTTAATGACCTGTCTCTGTACTGTCTAACCCCTACCTGCTCCTTAATGACCTGTCTCTGTACTGTCTAACCCCTACCTGCTCCTTAATGACCTGTCTCTGTACTGTCCAACCCCTACCTGCTCCTTGATGACCTGTCTCTGTACTGTCTATCCCCTACCTGCTCCTTAATGACCTGTGTCTGTACTGTCTAACCCCTACCTGCTCCTAAATGCAGTGTCTCTGTACTGTCTAACCCAGCAGGCTCTCGTGGGTGAGATGCTAACCATAGCTCTACAACTGGGAGGTGGCGGCTACAGCGAGGTCGTCAACCTCTTGGTGCTGCTGGCCAATCAGACGCCGTCCCTCTGGTGGGTCCGACTCTCCCCCCCCCCATCTCTCTCTCTCCCTCTCTCTCCCTCTCATAGTTAGATGTTGTTACTTACCTCCTGTAACCATCGGGACACAGTTAGATGTTGTACTTACCTGTAACCATGGTGACAAAATTAGATGTCACTAACCTGTTACCATGGGGTCATAGTTAGTTGTAGTTACAAACCTGTTACCATGGTGACATAGTTAGATGTTGTAACTAACCTGTCACCATGGTGACATAGTTAGTAGTTTTAACAAACATATAACCATGGTGATATAGCTAATGTTGTAACTAACCTGTAACCATGTCGATGTTTTATAAATAACCTGTAACCATGGTGATATAGCCAGGCGGCCGGGGCCCGGCTGGAGGTGCTGGGGGTGCAGGGGGCCGAGACGTGGCTGAGGCCGGAGCTCCAGTCCTGGGGTAGAGCGCTCCGGGGCCGGGCCCCCGCCTGGAGGGTCCAGCAGGACCGCGCCGCTCGCTGGCTGTCCCTCTGGACGACCAAATACAAGGTCTGCACCCTGACCCGCAGCGCCCCCTGTGGGCCCCGTCCGGTCATAGCACCAACGAGGAGAACCAATAAGATCATCTCCAAGTTAAAGGGGTGATATTATGTGTGTGTGTGTGTGTGTGTGTGACTAGCCGTTACAATCCGTTGGAAAATCAGCCATTTCCTGTGTTTTAGTGACATCACAAGTGGGCGTGTCCACCTGGACAAATGCTGGATGGATAATGGTGCGTTTTAGTATTCTCTGCGAACCGACTCGGACCTCGGATGCGACGTCCCGCCCACCCTTCAATCGTTTTATCATGTTTCGCTCGGTCGAAAACATGGACGCCACCCGGAAAGCCGTTGTCGCGGTACCAGGCGCTCATAAATAGAGATAATAGAGATACACGGACGCAGTAAGTTATTGCAGTAATACCAGTGATTGAAATTGCCATTTAAACCACCAAAGCGGTCCAAGCACAATGACAACAGTTCATACTTCAAGTCAAACCGGGCGCGGCCATCTTGAATTCTGTCTCGGAATTTTGCTCGGCCTCCTCTGAGTTCATCCGAGCAAGCAAGTGCGCCGTCCGAGGAAAAGGGGCGGGTTCTTGCGTGTCGCTAGGCAACGTCCTCGGACCTCCGAGACGGATTGATCATACAACGCACCATAAGCAGCTTTTACGACAGTCCACTGGGTAGGCCGGTAGATCGATCTGCCCATCATACATCCAGGGGGACACGCCCACTTGTGATGTCACCAAAGCACAGGAAGAGGCAGATTGGTAATGGCTCATCACACTCACACCTGTTGGCATAATATCACCGTCTCTGGGATCATCTAGTTTGGTCTGGCTCCTCCCCTTCCTGTGACCGGCAGGACTACGTGAGAGCGGACCAGCGAGGCCACGCCTCCTCCGTGGACGTCCTCAACTTCTTCTGCTCCTCCAGGAGGGCCCGGCAGGGGGCCCCAGGGGCCCGACACGACACCGTGAGGCTGTCCCCCCCGCCCTGGTACCTGGAGAAACCACTGATACACAACACACACACACACACACAGAGTACACAGACACACAAACACATGTAATAAACACACACGTATACACACACACACACATATACACAAACACATGGGACACATACACAGACACACATACACATGTAACAAACACACACGTATACACACATATACACAAACACATGGGAGACATACACACATATACACAGACACACATACACATCGAATGCACACGCACAAACACACAGAATACATCCACAGTATACACATGCACACAAACAAACACATGGAAAACATGGACACACAAAAACACATAGAAACACTTTTAGAACGTGTGTGGTTGCGTGTGTGTGTGTGTGTGTGTGTGTGTGTGTGTGTGTGTGTGTGTGTGTGTGTGTGTGTGTAGCGGTCCTCAGCCTATCCATCGTCTTGGAGAGACTCACAGCATGCTGAGAACACGCAAAGCAGCTGGTGAGTCTCACACACACACACATACACACACACACACACACACACACACACACACACATACACACACACACACACGCACACACACACAGACCCCCCCCCCCGCCCCCCAGTGGTGTGTTTGATGCACACACACACACATACACACACACACGCACACACACACACTGCTCCACAGTTGTGGGTGCATCAGAACAGCACAGCAGCATTGAGTCCTCCTGCCTGGTGTCTCTTCCTCCAGAGACGAATCCTCTGACCTTCATAATGAAACCACAGTACCACTCACATATTGATTTGGGGAAAATACATTGAATAATATTGTGTATTGAAAAATATCAGAACAATACTGATCATATTGATGACTCTAATTACCCTTCCCCCTCCCCCCTCCCCCCACACACTCCTAGGACTAGCCCTGCCCCCCCTCCGCAACCGTCCCTCCCTCACTGGCTTCCCCCGGGTCCTCAGTGTCCCTCTGCCGCGCCTCAACCTCCTCCCCCTCTCCTGCCCCATTGGTCAGCTGGACGCCACGCCCCCCTCCAGGCGCTACTTCCTGCTGGACCAATCACAGCCGGAGTACTACAGATGACCCAACCGGGACTCTTAGGTCGTGGTGGTAGTTAGGTCTAGTCCAGGAGGTCGTGGTGGTGGTTAGGTCTAGTCCAGGAGGTCGTGGTGGTAGTTAGGTCTAGTCCAGGAGGTCGTGGTGGTAGTTAGGTCTAGTCCAGGAGGTTGTGGTGGTAGTTAGGTCTAGTCCAGGAGGTTGTGGTGGTAGTTAGGTCTAGTCCAGGAGGTGGTGGTGGTAGTTAGGTCTAGTCCAGGAGGTGGTGGTGGTAGTTAGGTCTAGTCCAGGAGGTCGTGGTGGTAGTTAGGTCTAGTCCAGGAGGTCGTGGTGGTAGTTAGGTCTAGTCCAGGAGGTTGTGGTGGTAGTTAGGTCTAGTCCAGGAGGTGGTGGTGGTAGTTAGGTCTAGTCCAGGAGGTCGTGGTGGTAGTTAGGTCTAGTCCAGGAGGTCGTGGTGGTAGTTAGGTCTAGTCCAGGAGGTCGTGGTGGTAGTTAGGTCTAGTCCAGGAGGTCGTGGTGGTAGTTAGGTCTAGTCCAGGAGGTCGTGGTGGTAGTTGAGCAGGTCACAGGTCAGCACCAGGCCCGCCTCCCTCACCAGGCGGTGCAGCTGGCTGGAGGTGGCGCTGGCGTCCTGCAGCTCGTCCAGGGGCCAGTCCAGCCGCTGGGCGCTGGAGGGCCGGGCCCAGGCTCGGCAGGGCCCGGCAGCCGCTGAGAGACCGGGCCAAGGAGCAGGGCAGGGGGGGGGGGGACAGCACACGTTCAGAGACACCTCACATCCCCTCGGGGAGACCTTTCATAATGCTGCCAACCAGCTGGGCCCCGGCGAGCCTCACTGGCTAGCTCACAGCTCCTGACTTTGGCCATGCAGAGGACTTCTCCTTGTGAACCTTTAGAGAGACGCAGGGCGAGCTCCCATCTTAGGCCTCAGATAATTGTGTTGTATGCCTTTTCTATTGTTTGTTGATGCATGTTGTGATGTATCGTTGTTTGTACTATTATTATAAATACATATCATCATAATTGTCCACAAGTATTGGGTGCTTTTTTGCGTTTGGAAATCTCATCTGTCTTAGACGAAATATCTGGTCAAGGAATTGCCACGGCAACACACACACACACACACACACACATCATTCATGAATCTATGTACACACACACACATATACACAAACATAAACGCACCCACACATCGTTCATTAATCTATAAACACACCCACACATAAAAACACACACACACACACACACACACACATAAAAACATACACACACATCGTTCAAGGATCCAAACCCACATCAGGTCAGTGTGCCGGTGGTAAGCAGCAGGTAACATCAGTGTCTCTCGTGGTTCATCTCTCAGCCCTCTCTGTGTTCAGCTGGGCTGCTGAGCGTCAGATTAGAGGGGTCCGCTTGG
This sequence comes from Gadus macrocephalus, assembly GCF_031168955.1. Classification (NCBI taxonomy): domain Eukaryota; kingdom Metazoa; phylum Chordata; class Actinopteri; order Gadiformes; family Gadidae; genus Gadus; species Gadus macrocephalus. The sequence goes on from NC_082404.1 coordinate 15,493,090, forward strand.
GTCTGGGGGGTCCTCACAGTCCTGACGTTGTTGAGGACCAGCTGTTAGGGGGACGTTTGAATACCTGTGGACACATGGACGTACCTGTAGTGCATCGGGTTGTTGAGCAGCAGCTGTTGGTGCTCTGAGGGGTCAACCCGTTCAGTGTAAATACAACACTTTGTGATTGATTTAAATACTCCACTGAACTCCAAATGCTGCATTTTATTGGGCTTCTGAAAGGTTCAGCATAAACCATGAAAGGAAGATCTTCCTTTGGGTTAAGGTGGTTGTACAAAGATTTACTTTCTGATGTAAAATGTGTTTTAATTGTTGATTGATGGTACGCTATTTTGCTACAATATTTTATATATTTTCAACATTGTTTTAAAGGAATCCAAATTCAGAATATTTTGCCATGCCTGACATGGAACGTGATTTAAAGCAGATACAACCACACAATCATAAATGATAAGGGTTCTATGGGAAAGGGTAACGATGTTGTAAATTGCTTCAAACTGAAGATTGTTTCTTTGTGTTCTGTTGGGAACAACAAGTCAACATTCTTCCCTTTAGTTAAAGTCTCCATTCCCCCCTTTATCAGTGTGGAGAGGGAGGATATTACTACACACACACAACAATGGAGTCTCCATTCACCCCTTCATCAGTGTGTGGAGAGGATATTACCAAACACACACACAACAGTGGAGTCTCCATTCACCCCTTCATCAGTGTGGAGGGAGGATATTACCACACACACAACAGTGGAGTCTGAACACACACGCATAGGCCTATAGCCTACTAAAATTTATTTAAGCTACCTAGTGAATCATAGAATCTTATATCAATCAAATAGTTGTTCATAAAACATGAAATTCATAAATATGAATCAATAAATCAGGGAGACAGGTGGATGAACCGGGAAGTCTGTTTACTTTTTTGTCCCCTAACTCAGAAAAGTTTTCAAAATAAAAGTGTTTCCTTAGCTTCTCTTTTTTTCCAGTTGTATTTTGATACTCTGAGAGTCCCAGGATTTCACCACAGACGATACAAAGTAGGCTACAGCATTACTATACGTTGACTTTGTATGGAGTCGAACGCGCCCGTCGCCTGGAACGCGTCTATACGTTGACTTTGTACGGAGTCGAACGCGCTCGTCGCCTGGAACGCGTCTATACGTTGACTTTGTATTGAAGTCGCGCCGCCCCTTCGCTTTTAATGTGAACGCGCCATTACTTTAGTTTCACGCGCTCTGGTTTCACTATTCACATAAACGATGTGACGCAGTTAGCTGTGGGCAAAGCTCTTCTTCTTTCTGTTCTGTCTGCACTGAGGACCCCAGCAGCTCAATCTTTACTCTAAGAGCCTTTGTTAATGTTCTGTCTCGCTTCTAAACACTTCTCTTTTATTTGGTGAACACCTTAATCTCTTTATTCCCTCCTTTCCTTGCATTTGTTATTCTATATTTCCATTCAACACGGGCAGCACACGTTTCGTCACGGAAAAGATAAGGTACCGTTTCCTGAATTCCTGTTTTCTTACCAGATGTATTCTAACTATATTGATTTATTCTTACTAAATTAATCTGTTTCCAGTCCAAGCTCATTGTATTAATGTTTGTGGTGTAAAAGAGGTTTATTGAAGGAGTATGTGTCAGGACATCGATAACTAGTTTCACCGTGTTGAGGGCGATTATATACGGATCCTCTGGTACGGGAACGGGACAGAACAGTTTGTTTGTATTGTGGACTTTTATTCTGTAGGGAGGTCAGTTCGGTCAGAGTTTCATTGGAAACATTAGTTAATAATTGATGGTTTGGAACTGTCGGATCTAAAGGGAAATAAATAATTTTCCATAGTTAAATGAACGTTTTAGAAGCAGTGTGTGTGGGTGTGGGTGTGGGTGTGTGTGTGTGTGTGTCAGACAGGAGGAGGATAGGAAGTCTTCACTGAAGTCGTTTCATATTTGGTACTTAAAGAGAATCCGGAGAAACAATATGGCATTGGGTTTGTGTCCAGGTCTCCAGTCTACTATGGATGAGGAGAGAGAGGAGGGGGCTCCTACCTCTAAAACCACTCTGTCTGGGAAACATGGCCACCAGAGTAAAGCTAAGAGGTAAGAAGAGGATCTCTCTGTCTGTGACTGTTTTCCTTCTCAGACCTCCGCACTGATATCTCATGACTCCATCATCAGTCTTAGTAAAAGCTGTGTGTGTGTTGTGTTGAAGCCCAGAGCAGCGGGAGAGAGCAGACTCCCCTGGACCCAGCTGTGTCTCCTTGAAGAGTGACTGGTCTATGGATGATCCTATTAACTTTAGAGATGGAAATCAGTCTATTGAGAAGAGGTGAGGATTTATCAGATATTATACAACTATATCGATCAGACGTCCTTTAATCCTGGTTCTTTATTTTCTAGAAGATTCCAGAAGGAGAGAGCAGACTCCCCTGGACCCAGCTGTGTCTCCATGAAGAGCAACTGGTCTATGGAACATCCTCCTGACCTTAAAGATAGACGCTCCTCCAGAGAGGAGAGGTAGGAGTTTCCAACAATCTAGTAGTTTTACTGACTGATATTTACAATTCAGGAAATATTTTTATTAAAAAGAGTGTGTGTGTGTGTGTGTGTGTGTGTGTGTGTGTGTGTGTGTGTGTGTGTGTGTGTGCGTGCTCTCTCCACAGGCGACCCCAGGAGAGGTCAAAGGTTACCAGTGCTCAGTCTGTACAGCAGAATCAAACAGAGCTGATCAAGGTGTGTAAATGAAAAACTCCAGGGGTGACCTAAGGGGGGGGGGGGGGGGGGGGGGGGTAGTATAGTCTACATATTTCACCTCTTTCTCTTTATTGCATGGTTCAGTCTTGCGTGGACCCAGTTTTCAGCACAGAGTCTTCCGCTCGTTGCGCTTACAAGCAGAACAGACGGAGAACAGACAGTCAGTAGTTTGACACGTCGTCCTTGAGGTAGAATTCGGGGTATCAGAGACAGAAACCTGAGGGGGAGGAAAAGGTCACCCAGTTTATACAAATAAAGGTTTTTATTTATTCACCTTCCTGTGGTGCCCATTATCACACAGCTACCTAGTGAATCATAGAATCTTATATTAGGTATTACCTAATAGTAATCAAATAGTTCTTCATCAAACATGAAATTCATGAATATGAATCAATGAATGAGGTAGACAGGTGGATGAACCGGGAAAATGTTTACTGAGGCCTACACAAATGTTCTTCTACTTATCAACTATACAGCCAGGGAAGGTCTGTGAATACTGACCCCTAGTGGTGAAAAGTAATAGCAGACTATAAAGACAGTCTGTGTCTTTTCTGTCCCATTTTACTGAGGTGTTTAGAGCCAGTGTAACATTACTGGCATCTGACAAACTTTGGGAACAAATTGACCAAAATGTAAAACACCACTGAATTTCATGAATTTCTCAAGAGGAAAGCCTTTTGCCAGAACAGCAACAGTAATGAGAGATGCCACTCATGTACCTCTGACATTCATGCCTCAATGTTCAATGACAGGAAGCCAAGTATTGGGTAATTAGCAGTACGCTACACTAGAGCTAGTCTATCAATCTATGGGTGGTCAAATGGATTTTCTAGGCTGGTGGGTGTTCTAGGTTGGAGGCCCAATATATTATTTGATAAGGCCCACAATCTCTAGTGGTGCCCCTGGCTCTACATGGGCAATAAAAGCATCTCTTGTGGAGCTTATAGCCTCCAGTTTTCCCTCTTTAGACCAGGGAGACGTTAATCTAGGACGGATGCTTCTGATGTCTTCAGTTAGTTCAAAGTAAAGTTCTCCTTGATGTTTGCTCTGTTTCAGAGGGTTGAGGAGAACGCACACACTTTTCTAGACAAGGAGCTGAAGAAGCTCTGGAGGGATCTCTTCTCAGATTACCCACAATGCTCAGAGAGTCAGAGGGAGGACGAGGAGGAGGATGGTAAGAACGAGGAGCGGAGGAGGCGCGCCATAGAGGGAGTGGTAGACATCACAAAGCTCTGCCTGATGGAGATGAACCAGGAGGAACTGGCCGACAAGCTGGGGAGTGGTAAGATACTCATATATAGGTTAAATGGTTTCATCCAGATTTGTAGGGTTTTTGTTAGCCTGGTCCTACCAGACTCTCGTACTTCATTTCATTTGCACCGAGAGTCTGGACCTACTCAATTGACAAACGTTAACTCACTTGAAGGCGGGTGTCTGTTGAAGTTTATTGGATCTGCCCAGTGCCACTCTGGATTTGCCATAACCAATCGCTAACGTTTGGCTGGGAATTACGTTGCGCGCAGGCTGTAAACAAACCAAACACTGTGCGTGAAGATGTCCGTCAACGAGAGCTGACTTTCACGTCATTGTTCTCAGCCACTCCCTCTGTTCGCTTGGACGGAGAAAACCCACTGACATACCGCAGTCGTATTACTGAAGGGAAATTGAAATTGAGCGGAAGTACTTAGGCGGGCGGAGCCAGGCTAGGGTTTTTGTGGGGGTTTTAGGTTAAATGGTTTGATCCAGATATGTAGGGTCATTGTGGGGGTATCAGGTTGAATGGTTTGATCCAAATTAGAGCTGGGTTTCGATTCATATTTCAAGAATCGATTTGATTCCGATTTTTAAGTTTCAGAATCGTTTTTTTTCCGATTTTCTCCGATTCCATCCGATTCTGATCTGACTTCCGATTCGATCCGATTTCGATTCGATCCGGGGGTTAATGTTATTAAAAATAGTATTATATCAATATTAAACAGCAAATCTTACAAGTATTGGTAGTTACTGATGGCTGGAAGACTGATGAAAAGGTTAAGGGTCAATCTACCTTCAAGAAAGATAATTCAGGACAATAAATGGAGGACATCATTGAGGTGACTATATCTGCAACAGTGGATTCCCACTGGGACACTAACCAGTGCATTATTATTACGCTTGAAAATAATTAAGAATTCACCCAAAAGCGGTTGCTACCAAAAGCATTTTTATTTTAAAACTGCTCACACTTAATAAACTGAGAAGTACTGAAACTGGAAGTATAAAATTTAAACGTTGAGCATTTTTCTTTAAAGTGCGAACATAAGAACAGAACATTTTAAACTGTAAAAGCACTGAATGGCGTCTATATGAGCATGTTCAAATCTGTTCTAAAACCACACTCAAGATTTGTTTTCAAGAATATGCAGCACCCTAAGTGTTCAGGGGAATCCCATGAATATATTCCATGAATATATAAAATATTATTATTTATTTTTTTTTTTATTAAAAAAAATCGATCTTTGGACGTACGAATCGATAATCGGTCATTAATATGCGAATCGATTAAAAATCGGAAAATCGATTTTTTCAACACAGCTCTAAACCAAATATGTCAGGTTATTGTTGGGGTATCAGCTTGAAGAATTTTAAACATTATACTGCAGATGAACAGCAGAATAACTCGAAGAGATGCACCACTATCTTGTTATGTCAGGTTAGCAAGTCACTGATACCACTGATACTCAACAACAACAGCAATACCAATGAAGTTATAAGATCCATATGAAGTAGAGTTGTATAATACTTTATTCTTTACACCAGTAATATTGCTTGGAAATATGAATGGTATGTTTCTTCTGGTTTGGGATTTAGGAGCTGTTGCGGTCCAGTGGCAACATGAACTCAAGGCTCATCTGAAGAAGAAGTTACACTTTGTGTTTGAGGGAATCGCTAGAGCAGGAGAGCAGAGACCTCTGAATGAGATCTACACAGAGCTCTTCATCACAGAGAGAGGCAGTGGTGAGGTCAACAAGGAACACGAGGTCAGACTGATTGAAAAGGCATCCAGGAAAACAGCCAATGAGGAAGCACCAATCAGATGTGAAGACATCTTTAAACCTGGACAAGATAAACCAATCAGAACAATTATGACAACCGGAGTGGCCGGCATTGGTAAAACTGTCTTAACACACAAGTTCACTCTGGACTGGGCCGAAGGCAAAGCCAACCACGACATTGACTTCACATTTCTCCTCACTTTCAAAGAGCTGAATTTACTGAAAGGGAAAGAGTTTAGCTTACTGGAACTTCTTCATCAGTTTTCTGTTGAAACCAAAGAATCAGGAATCTACAGATACGACCTTGACCAAGTAGTCTTCATCTTGGATGGTCTGGATGAGTGTCGACTTCCTCTGGACTTCCAGAACAACCCGATCTGGACGGATGTCACCGAGCCAACCTCAGTGGACGTGCTGCTGACAAACATCATCAGGGGAGTCCTGCTTCCCTCTGCCCGCATCTGGATAACCACACGCCCTGCCGCAGCAAATCAGATCCCTGCTCAGTGTGTTGACATGGTGACCGAGGTGAGAGGGTTCACCGACCCACAGAAGGAGAAGTACTTCAGGAAGAGATTCAGAGAGGGGACAATGGCCACCACAATCATCTCTCACGTCAAGAAATCTCGAAGCCTCCACATCATGTGTCACATCCCAGTCTTCTGTTGGATCACTGCTACAGTTCTAGAGGACTTCTTCAAAACATCCCAGAGAGGAGAAGAGGTGCCCAAGACCGTGACTCAGATGTACAGCCACTTCCTGAGGGTTCAGTCCATACAGGGGGACAGGAAGTATCATGGGCGAGCTGAAACCGATCCACACTGGAGTTCGGAGAGCAGGGAGATCATTGTTTCTCTGGGGAAACTGGCTTTTAACCAGCTGGAGAAAGGCCAGCTGATCTTCTACGAGGCAGACTTGGCAGAGTGTGACATCGATATCAGAGCAGCCTCAGTGTACTCAGGAGTGTTCACCCAGATCTTTAAAGAGGAGTGTGGACTGCACCAGGACAGGATGTTCTGCTTTGTCCATCTGAGCATCCAGGAGTTTCTGGCTGCCCTTTATGTCTTTCTGTCCTACATCAACACTGGTGTCAACCTGCTCTCAGAAGAACAGCCAACCTCCAGGGATGCTGAACTCCTCCTCCTCTACCAGAGTGCGGTGGACAATGCCTTACAGAGTGAGAACGGACACCTGGACTTGTTCCTCCGCTTTCTCCTGGGCCTCTCTCTAGAGACCAATCAGATGCTCCTACAAGGTCTGCTGGGACCAAGAGGAAGTAAATTACTGGGCAATCTAACTAAAAAAGTTCCACCGGGACAGACAGGAAGGAGGTCACAAATCAATACCCAAATAGTCCCTTACATCAAGGAGAAGATAGGTGGAGATCTCTCTCAAGAGAGAAGCATCAATCTGTTCCACTGTCTGAATGAGCTGAATGACAGTTCTCTAGTGGAGGAGATCCAACAGTACCTGTCATCAGGAAGTATCTCCACAGAATCTCTCTCCTCTGCTCAGTGGTCAGCTCTGGTCTTCATCTTACTGACATCAGAAGAGCAGCTGGACGTGTTTTACCTGAAGAAATACTCTGCTTCTGAGGAGGGTCTTCTGGGACTGCTGCCACTGATCAAAGCCTCCAAAACATCTCTGTAGGTTCACTCATAACATGTATTAACAATAGAGCACTATACATAATACTACAATATAAAAGTTACAGTAAATTACAAAACATATCTGATGGTGCACTCAGAACATGTATTGCAATGCACACTACACAATAAATAAAATACTAGAATACAAAAGTTATAATAACATACAACCTGTATCTCTAGGCATACTTATAACATGTTTTACGTTACACACTATATACATAATTCTATAAAAGTAATATTATGTTACAGTTTTCAGAACTACAAAACAAATGTTGTAGCATTTTTGTCAGTATCAACATTGTAAACCTAATATGTAACTACCATTTAAAGATCTAATGTATAATCATTTGTTCAACGATCAGAAAAGTCTTATAAAACATTTAATCACGGTTCTCAACATGTTCTGTTTTTTTGTGTGAAGCTTGAATGGCTGTAGGCTTTCAGAGAGATGCTGTAAAGCTCTGGCCTCAGTTCTCAGCTCCAACTCCTCTAGTCTGAGAGAGCTAGACCTGAGTTCCAATCGTCTAAAGGATTCAGCAGTGCAGCTGCTCTCTGATGGACTGGGGAGTCCACACTGTACACTGGAAACTCTCAGGTTAGTTTTACTCAAAGTGCAAACAGTTACACCACAAGGTTCCGTTTCAGAAGACTTAACTACTGCCTCCTGGTTTGAGAATCACACCTAAATTTCGTCAAACTATATCAGATAATTAACTCAATACCTTTGATGACCACATGTATTACGCATGATTTCTACCGGGGACGTACGCGCCGCGGAACGGCTGCGCTGCGGAACGGCTGCTAAAAGGCCTAAACACACCGGCGCCGACGCTCAGCGCCGCACATTTCACACGCGTCAAAAGCCGCCCTTAGCACCAACTGGAAGCGGCGCGACGGTCGCGCTGCAGTGTAAAATCAGGAGGTCACCTGTCAATCAACCGCAACAAAGAGACGAAGCGCCATGGGTGAGTAGCCTATTGTAGCCTAGTTTATTAATTTTCCATCTTTTTTCGCTGAATAATTAAAAAAATGTATAATCTGCGCAGTGAAAGTATGTTTTCAAGCAGCAGATCTACCAACTTAGTTTGTAGGTCACTTTATCGTTTTATTTACTGTCATTTCTTATTTATTTTAGATTTTGCAATTATTCATCTACTGCATCAACAATCTCAATAAGTGCAGGACCTTCTATTGAGCCTTTTTAGTATATAGTGCAGTCACCTTTTAAGGCCAATTGTTATTGTGTGTATTTATTGTATTGAGCTACTGGATGGCTTTATTGGTCCCCATTGGGACCAATAAAGTAGCTATCTATCTATCCATCTATATAGCCTTAACATATCCACACATTTACATGTATGCAGCCAGTAGTTATCCATTGTAATTGAACACAAGCTATTTTATTGAGTTTTTTTTATTTCAACAGAACAATTGTTGCCAGACAGAGGGTGGCTGCCCTTCTTCTGCTGCGCCGTAGGCGGGCAAGGAGAAGACGAAGGGTTTGGGTGCACCCCATCAATGAACGGAGAGAAGAACAGGGGGTATACCACAATCTGGTCCAGGAGCTCCCTACAGATTCTGAGAGGCAACGACAATATTTCAATTCGCCACTAGGAAGTGTGCAATGGCAGAACCGTATGGTGTAGCCTAGTCATGATGACCTATAATTTAGTTATTATCCCTCTCTGGTATAAATACTCTTTTGCATATATATATATATACTTTTTTTTTATCCTTCGGGATAAATACAGTGATGTTATTGCTGTGCTGGACTCCAGAGAGACAGTTAATACATGATCTGATACCAGAGAGACAGTTAATACATGACAATGCATTTTTGAACTTTGCCTGTGTTTTCTTTTACTCATCTATTTTATTGTATGAGAATTTTTCTATGTGAAGCACTTTGAGTCTGCTTCATGTATCAAAAGTGCTATATGAATGAAGTTGCCTTGCCTTAAATAAAAAAATATATATTACAAGTAATCTGGTTTCTACCTACATGGTGTGATTATATGTGGCTTGATTTCGTCTATTTCCCATTATGGTTAATGGTTTGGGTACTTAGTCCAACATTGTTGATTTCTCACCTGAAGAGCCAATCTCCAGAGCTATGGCTCGCCAGGCAATGTCCTTTTTGGAGTTGTCTTTGTAATGACGGGAACTTTGGTCATACAATTCGACATATGTTTCCACCTCGACGACCAGTCTCTCATCGTCCATTCTCGTAATTGTTTCTCACAAACGAAAAAGGGGCGACATCCAGTGGTGAGGAGTAGATATGGAGGTGCCTACGGGACCCGGGATGTACAAACTTTTTCAGGGGCGGCGACGCTAGGGAATAGAACATTGGCTTGAAGACTAGGTTGGCGGCACGGCGCGGAACGCTGCCGCACAGCTAGTCGGCGCCGGTGTGGGCTAGTACATCCGGAATAATGGGGGCAGACTTTTTGACGCGCCGTTTCGGCGCCGGTGTATTTAGGCCTTTAGAGTGGTGCCATTGGACATATTACACCTTGTTGTTTTTGAGGGATGCGAAAATGAAAAGTTGAAAAAGTAATCCCAAAGTTGCCATTGCAACTTTTCAATTATAAACACAAAATATAATAAAAGTGCGTTCCCACAATCCCCTGTTAACAGGATAGTGGTAGTTAAACAAATGAAGTTGCAGTATTTGCATCCATCAAAGTTTATCGGTCTAAATAAACCAGCAGCCAGACCAATGTAGACCCTGCCTTAGCTGAACCTCTGAAGCTAAGCAGGTGGGCTTGGTTAGTACTGGATGGGAGACCAACTGGGAACACTGAGCTGCTGCTGGAAGTGGTGTCGGTTGGTGGCCAGTAGGGGGCACTCTCTGGCCTTAACATCATCCCGATGCCCCAGTGCAGTGACGGGGACACTGTGCTGTGGAAGGTGCCGTCCTTCGGGGGAGATGTAAAACCAAGGTCCTGACTCACTGAGGTTATTAAAGATCCCATGGCATGAATATCTCACTTTATGAGGTTTTCTAACGTAAATATGAGTTCCCTTAGCTTGCCTATGGTCCCCCAGTGGCTAAAACTTGCGTTCGGTGTAAAACGAGCACTAGCTGTTCTGCTCGCCTTTGGAAAAAACGGCGGCTCAAGCGCGCTGATTTGGAATGTGGTCCCATATGTCGTCATAAAGGATCTAAGCTCCTCCTCTTTCTCTGCCTTGCCCACCCAGAGAATTAGGCCCGCCAATGAGACACGACCGTGCAAGTGCCACGTGTGTGTGTGTGTGTGTGTGTGTGTGTGTGTGTGTGTGTGATCACACGCACTGTAACGCAAGTGTTTGCTGTTGGTGTTATGGCGCGCTCTTGTATTTCCACAACGAGACTGTAGTGGGGGTTATCTCAGCCATGGTTGAGAATGAATTGGGGGAAAGGAACTTTGGCTTTGACTCCCTCAAGAACATGAACCACGACTTGGAGGAGAAAGGGTTTGTTGGCGGCGAATGTCTCCCGCTTGAGCCCCGCTTCCCGCTGCCGAGGGACCACCGCCTCGGCGTTGCCCGCTGCCCGCTGCAGGAGGCGGTGGTCCCTCGGCAGCGGGCTCCGGCGGGAGACAACCGCGGTCAACAATCCCTTTATCCTCCATGTCGTGGTTCAGTCTTCTTCTGATTGATGCGGACGTGGAAGAACCAGAGACGTCGGAGAACCCGACGCGGTCGTTTGAGATTCATAATATCGTATGGAGGCTCACACAGCTTTTGGCCGTGATAATAAATATTATATGATATAGATATCTATGTATAATATGATATTATTTAGATATAGAGCTCCATGACTGTGTTCTAGAATATTTACAGAACACGGCTAAAGGCTGTGTGCGCCTCGCCATTGCGATGCAGCCACCGTAAACAGAGCGTATGGTACTGTGGCTGCAAGCTGCTCAGGGCCACACCCCCACCCTCCTCCTTGACCCGCCTCGCTCCTCCTCATTTGCATTATAGCTACAGACACCAAAACAGCGCATTTGGGGGAAGCTCAATGTGCGACTGGCTTGGAGTGGCTGTAACTCGGTGTGCACCACGGCTGAATTTCAGGAACGTCTTTGAATACTGTGTCAGTGGCCCAGTAATACCTATATTAAAGCATCCATAAAATAGCATGTCATGGGACCTTTTAAGATCCCAGGGCACTTATCACAAAAAGAGTAGGGGATTCCTCGGGTCCTGGTTAAAGCTGCCCAACCAGGCTCATTCAATCTGGCCCCCTATTCATCCCCTCACTCTCCACCTCAAGTTGGTGTGTGATTGATTGATTGAAATGATTGAAATTCTTTATTGACACATGCACAAACGTAAGCATACAAATGAACAGGTCAAAAGGATAACACATAAAAGCCCATGGGCTTATTTCCATTGTGGTCCCTTGGTACTGTAAGCATGTATACAGGTGTATGTTAGTGTGTGTGTTAAAGGTAATGTACATTGCGGTCAACAAAGTAAAACATGACATTCCAATCACACATTCACAATTCATGAGTGGTGAGCGTTCTGGCGCCGATTGGCTGCCGTGCATCACCCATGTGGATGCTACACATTCGTGGTGGTTAGTGAGGTCCCCCCTTCACTATAAAGCCCTATATGAAGTCAATGGAAGCTGACTTGAAAAGCGCTATATGAATGTATAGTTAATTTCAAGTTCATAAATGTATAATTTTCATAGGAGAAACTCAACAATTTCTTTTTTGTTGCCATGACTTTATAAGGTCTTTGTTACGTCATCATTTTTTACAGATATACTTTATATATATTTTATCTTCAGAACTTCAATTGAAGACATAAAATACAGAACAAGGTCAAACAATTTAAGATGTAGAAATACAGAACAATATATGTAGAAATACAGAGCAACATAAAACTATTGATTATGTAGAAATACAGAGCAACATAATAGGATTGAATATGTAGAAATAGAACAAAATAAAACATGAATATGTAGAAATAAAAGCAACATAATTGAATATGTTGAAATACAGAACAACATAAATCAATATGTCGAAATACAGAACATAAAACTATTGACTATGTAGGAATACAGAACAACATAATTGAAAATGTAGATATACAAAACATCATAAAACGATTGAATATGTAGGAATGCCTAAGCATCAAACGTTTGAATATGTAGAGAAGCAAAGCCCCAGAGGGGGTTTCATACGTGGATTTGTGTGTGTGTATGTGTATGTGTGCGTGTGTGTGTGTCATGCGTGTGTGTGTGTCAGTGTATTGTGTAACTGCTTTAAACCTGGTCTCCCGTCGGGTCATTCCTGTGCTGCTCGCCAAAATATAATTAGTCTACATTGACCTATAACCTTTGATGGATGCAAATACTGTGACTTCATTTGTTTAAAGGGGACATATTATGCCATCTATCCGTCATACATCTAGGTGGACACGCCCACCTGTGATGTCAGAAGCTGCACAGTTTCAAAACGGCTTGTTTTGGCTAATCACACTCACACCTGGTGGTGTAATATGTCCCCTTCAAACCAATGTAGTCACAGTATTTGCATCAATCTAAGGTTATAGGTCTACGTAGACTGATTATATTGTGGCGAGCAGCACAGGAATGACCCGACGGGAGACCAGGGCCCCGTTTCCCGAAGCATCGTTAGCCTAAGTGGTTTGTGAAGTTCGTCGTACGAGCATCGTACAGTTTTCACACCGTTTCCCGAAAGCATCGTTGCGTAACGAAGGTCAGGAAAACACTCGTAGCTAACGAGGGCTCCAGGGGTGCTCGTAGGGTGCTAAGAGCATCGTTACTATAGCCTCAGTGGAGTCACCTGCTGGACATGTCGTGGTATTGGATGTGTTTTATTAAAACACATCCAATACCATGACATGTCCAGCTGGCACCATTTCGCAATACCCCCAAAACAGTGGTTACCGCCAATATATTACTCATAGACTACTGTAGGATTTAAAAAGCAAAGACAGAGACAGAGTCAACAACAACATAATTTATTGCAACAATTTAAAATTCCAAAAATAAATGCGCAGCCGAAATGTACCGATCAAACGCCACGTCCCAAGGCAACCCTCAAGGCATATAATAAAATCAAATGATTCCATTGGTCTTGTGTGGGAGGTCGCTTTCGAGTTGCACTTCCCTCTGATTTTAATTCAACCATCGTGGTTGGTCCTCGTATTGATTAATGACAGAAGACATACTGTACATCAGTGGCGAAGCTAGACCTTTTCTGGGTGGGCTCAAGCCCACACAAAACTTGCCTTAGCCCACCCTATCGTTTCGTCCTCAAATCTAATATTCTACAGTTTTTTTTACACAAGCAATGAGAGGATGGATGCTGTAATGAACAGGCTCAAATGGGCTAGTGAAATCGAGCGCAACCTTCCTGCAGGAATCTCTAACCTCTGATTGGTGGGTGGGCGTCTCCTGTTTGACAAAACCAAAAATGCTGCACGAGCGCACCTAACATAGTTTCTGCTGTTTTGTCTGTCAAAGAGGCTTGCTAGTCTTTACCCACGATTTCCAGCTGTGTTATAACATGACCTGGTAATAATAATACTAATAATTTTAAAACCTTGACATAATCTGTCAGATGTATTAAATGACAGTTGACCACAAGGCGATTCTATCTATGCCTCTTCTTGAATTGCTTCATGTTTTAGTCGGCAGAGCCTTGTAATGCTGCGTAGCATGATAAGCATGATAAGGAGCAAGGAGCAGAAAAAGTTGACATGGGGGCTAATTTTCAGTTGAAAAAAAACGCTGCCATTAGTTTATCAGCTGAGGGCGTATTCATTGCCATAACAACGTGAGCTAATCAACAAGTACAACATGTTCTAATACTCTCTAGACTCAGGCAAACGCCCTCAGCTGATTAAAGGTGTCAGGGGGGGCGTGAGCGGCAGAGGGGACTTAGTGTCTTATGTATTTATTTATTTATTTTAATAAGTTACTTATTTTATTTTATTTTAAATAAACATAATACCAAGGGTCAGAAGTTTTACAAGAAGTTTGATCTTACAAAGTCATGACAGAGGGACTTGGTGTCGTTATTCATGCTTGAAAGATGAACATATATTATTTTTTTGGAAATGAAACAAGCTGATGAAGCTGACAAGTGACCAATGTTTACTGTTTAAAAATACTTTCATTAAATTAGTGGTGAGCATAGATACATTTTTTTTTATCTAGATGAATCTAGATTAATTTTGGAATTAATCTAGATTAAAATGGCAAACGGCAAATTATACTTGGCAACGGTGAATTATCAAATATAATTCACCGCCGGAAGTTGTGAAGTGCCCATGCAAGTGTACCGAGCATAAACAAAAATAATTGACAGCTGAACGTCGGGAAGGCCCATGCAAGTGAATGGAGATGCTACAGCATTGAGAAGAGCCGTGCAATAATCCATAATAATGTAAAGTTTAGAAGTTAAATATTTGAAAATTGTAGAATAAAGTAATATAATTTATATTGGAGTTAATTAGCTAGAAATGTACTTACAAGGTTTAGTCAGTTAATCATTTACATATTTATGTTACACAATTATTACTTACATGTTTATATATTTAACACAGTCAGGATATTCTGTTGAATCTGCCTCTCTGATTCCCTCACGTTGACCTCAGTCTAAATTCTAGCTTCTGATTGGTTAGTTCAGTCACGTGATGAGTCTGAACAAGGAAGTGTTTGAAAATAGTTGATATTTTTTTATCGCGCGATAAAAGTTTTGCGTTAACGCAGCCGTTAACGCCGATAACGGCCCACCACTAAATTAAATGCAAACCCCAGTGAATAATTTCCTCTTGTTTCTCTGATTCGAGATCCACACAGACTTAGCAGTCTTGTTTAAATGTTACAAATTGAGTTAATAAACTGAAGTTGGAAATAGTTTTAAGTTGTTGCAGATGTTATCTCCGCTAATTGTATTAATCTAAATAAATACATTTGAGCAGGTTCTCAATAGTAGGCTATTTCAATTCAGGGAGGGCGTGATAGGGGGGGAATGAAAGAAAAATAATTGAGAACCACTGGTCTAGAACATGTAGGCTACTTGTTGATTAGCTCACGTTGTTATGGCAATGAAAACGCCCTCAGCTGATAAAATAATGCCAGCGGTTATTTTTAAACTGAAAAATTGCACCCTTTTTTTTTGCATCAGAACAACACAGTCTCACTCCGAGAACGTCAAATACCGACTGCTGGCAAAGGCCCTTTAGCGTCGGTGACTGACGGGAAAGGTACCCTTTTTATTCGCTCGGTGACGGTAAAGGTACCCTTCGGCGTCTTCTGCATACGGAATGGGGGGTGCCTCACTACGTCTCTAATAGACGCTGTGAGCATCTTTCCTATTGGATAGTTTTTAGGATATTCTTCTGTGAAAATGGCGGACATACTTTTTATCCTGGGTGGAAAATATGATATTTTAGCATAGTTAAACCATTAAAAGTGTTTATATAAACATTTTTAGCGAGAAATGTGCATTTTACTTTCATAATCGTCGTTCGGCGAATGTGAAGGATGTTTGGTTTGATAGATATGACGAAGAATATTTCATCGGGCGATAATGGCCGGCGTACAGGCATCCCGGGCTCACGAAAATAGGTGACACTGTCACGTTATTTAATCTATTGAAACGTGATCAGGTACACGTATTTTCTAAATGTTCGTGTCAAAAAGCACAATTTTCAAACTCATGCATATCAATTGGAAGTATTTGTCGTGATTTGTCACTAAGCACGACTTCCATCTAAGGTTCTGTCCGGGAGCTTTCTCCCTATTGTCCCTTAAGGAGCTCCGTACAGAACATTTATTGTTAAAAATTGTCTGTGATAACTAAGAATATGACAGCTTTTCCAGTCTCACCAATATGCGCACAGAACGCACGGTTTGACACTTTCAAGATGCGTGCAGTAGCCTACATACGCCCAATGACCATTTCGTGTGCATACGATACGCAAAACCCAGCATTAACTACTGTGGAGGGCGGATACGTCCATTTCGCGTGCATATGTGCATATGATACGAAAAACCCAGCATTAACTGAATGGGAGATGCAATATTTTAGGACATATTCACCATTTAACGTGTTTCTAATGACATTTCTAGCGAGAAATGTACTTTTCCCTTGAATAATCCTCAGTCAGTGAATGTGTATGATCTTTATTAATCTTTATTATCTGAATGGGAAATGCAGCTCACGTGTTTCCTGCTTTTGTGTTATTAAACCGTTACTTTATGTAACTTTTAATGATATCATCTTGTTAGAAACACGTACGTTTTCGTGAACACTGGATTACGTCGCATTTCAACATAAAATAGCGTGTTACACACACACACACACACACACACACACACACACACACACACACACACACACACACACACACACACACACACACACACACACACACTGCATGTCGCTGCCAAATAAATAAATACTAAGGCAGAATAAAGAATAAATTGATTCATTATCATTCAACTTCAACATGCGTTATTACAGTATAGTGGTGGAGGGATGACGTGTGTTGGCCAACCCGGAAGTGAGCGTCGCCCTGGGTTCCCTTGACAAAAAGCCAACGGGTTTTTCCATTTGATTTTGGATTATTGCAGAAAATTAGCATCTTTGAAGCACCTCCTCAAAAACTGAAAATAAATAAAAATAACTGTGCTCCAAAGAAAGAAATGTAAACCAATGCATTCCGAATGGGAGTGTTTCTCCGATTTTTCCATGCTACACAGAACGAAATGTAAACCCATGCAAATAAAGACTTCATGGTCATAATCATTTAAATATCATTAATCTCCTGAGGGTGGTATTCTATTTTTTTCAACGGGGCTGAATCCAGTCACTTGACCATCATGGTTGCTATGGTGGTTGCTATCCACCAGCCCCTCTAATCCTTACATGGCTCTAAAAACCACGCGGCAAATGAGCTGCCGTAAATTGTGTTGTTTTTGTCGTAAACTAGTGTCCGATGGTTAAAAAATAGACGGATATTCCAAGGTATCCTTAAAAGGCAGCTTGGATGTTTTTATTTTCTGCAGTTTAGACTTCTTCTATAACCTATTTTTGAAAGCAAAACACCAAGCTCATTGATTTAACGAGGCAGGGTTATTTGAAACAATTTATTAAATAAATATTTATGAGAGGTCATTCCTTCTCCTGAGTTTTCTTCCTATTTATGTCTAGTGTACAACCCTACTGTCCACAAGCATCACCCCCCCCCCCTCCCCATATGGATTTGGAGAATTGTTGCCACGTCCCAGTGGTGGAGGTATCATATATATGAAAGAGGGCATTCAATTATACTACAATGATCAATTAGGAGGCCGAAGCCCTAAAGGAAGTGATGCAATAGGTGACTGGGTCGACGACATTTAAGTAAGCTTTACTTTGAGGTCTCTTATATATCAAAGGGGGTCTCATAGGACGCATACGCTTCAACCTGTGGCTCCGGCCCTACAGGAAATGACTCAGCAAGTGCTCCATCTCGTTGCACCTGCACCCAGCGGCTCGCTTGCAAGATTTTGGCCTGAAGTTATTCCCAGACCTACACCGTAGCCATCCAACCTGCATATCTGAGAATCAGGCCTCTCTTTAATAATGACAAAATGTATGAGAGAAATACACATTAACTTTTGACTCATAAGCGGCGTGGTGCCGGCTCCTTTTGACCTTTTGACCCCAGACTTCTGGGGGAATAGCTGAATCAATTCATTAGTCAATCAAAAGCATGTAAATATCTTCCCGGTGGCGTAAGAGGGAGAACAAGGTGTCCTTCAACATCTACGCTTCCAGGCGATTGCAACGGTGCCACACATGAGCATATTCGAACATGTTTAATGGTAGTAATTAGCTGTCGAAATTGGAGGCCTTAATCAATAATGAGCAGCTATTGATTTGCTTCCCGATAGAAATTTGTGACAAATGACATGTTATTTAGCCTCTACACGTTGAGTTGAGTCCAATGACACCAAGCATGACACTCTAGAAAATGGTAACATGTATTTTACATGGTACACCTAGGTCTAGGACATGATCTCGGTGTAGCAAGAGGGCAAGCTTGATCTCATTGGACTCAGCTTAACGTGTAGATGCTAAATAACATGTAATTTGTCAAAAATCTCCATCGGGAAGCAAATCTATAGCTGGTCATTATTGATAAAGGCCTCCAAAATCGACAGCTAATTACTACCCCGAAACATATTCAAATATGATCATGTGTGGCACTGTTGCAATCGCCTCGAAACGTAGATGTCAAAGGACACCTTGTTTGCCCCGTTACGTAACCGGGAAGATATTTTCATACTTCTAATGAATTGATTCATATTTTAAGGTTCTCGGAGTGAGACTTTAAGTGGCTGCAGCAGAAGTGTTGAGACGAAAGATGATATCAAGACATTTATAGAATATTCCCATTCACATTATGATTCTTCGTCATAACATCCGACCAAACATCCTTTACAGTCACCAAGCGAGGATTATGAAAGTCCAGGCCCCCCCTTCCGGCACTCGGGGTCCGACTGGGCCAAGTTTAGGGCAGGAAGGGCCCCCCATTCCGGCCCTCGGGGTCCGACCGGGCCAAGTTTCGGTGCGGGGGTCCCAGTTAGGCCTTAGAATAAGGTATTCAAATTTCAGGGCGGTAGGACCTTCCTATCTCAAAAACTGTTTTTCCACCACATTCTGAACCATTAGGTCTTGCAGGTAACACTTCTGAGGGGCTTTGTCCTTTAGGCCGAAGCCCTAAAGGAAGTGATGCAATAGGTGACTGGGTCGACAACATTTAAGTATGCTTTACTTTGAGGTCTCTTATATATGTCAAAGGGGGTCTCAAAGGACGCATACGCTTCAACCTGTGGCTCCAGCCCTACAGGAAATGACTCAGCAAGTGCTCCATCTCGTTGCACCTGCACCCAGCGGCTCGCTTGCAAGATTTTGGCCTGAAGTTCTTCCCAGACCTACACCCTAGCCATCCAACACGCATATGTTAGAATCAGGCTTCTCTTTAATAATGACAAAAAGCTATTAGAGAAATACACATTCACTTTTTGTTATCTCATAAGCGGCGTGGTGCCGGCTCCTTTTGACCTTTTGACCCCAGACTTCAAAAACGTGGCCACAGGCCAGCTGTGACTACACACCTTAAGCCACAAATGTACACCTCCATCCCACAAAAAATGGGGACTAGAAACTAACCTCTGTCTTATGTACATTTACCGTACTGTGGGAGGTCATTTTCCGTCCTTTTCGAGATAGCTAGGGATGCTAAAATGTTTACACACATTTCCCGGGGCCCCGAGAACGACATATCCGAGATTTGGAGTTCTAGCCCTTAGAGAAAAAAAGTTTTCCCAAATGGACTGTCATTTGGACAAAGCCCCTCAGAAGTGTTACCTGCAAGACCTAATGGTTCAGAATGTGGTGGAAAAACAGTTTTTGAGATAGGAAGGTCCTACCGCCCTGAAATTTGAATACCTTATTCTAAGGCCTAACTGGGACCCCCGCACCGAAACTTGGCCCGGTCGGACCCCGAGGGCCGGAATGGGGGGCCCTTCCTGCCCTAAACTTGGCCCAGTCGGACCCCGAGTGCCGGAAGGGGGGGCCTGGACTTTCATAATCCTCGCTTGGTGACTGTAAAGGATGTTTGGTCGGATGTTATGACGAAGAATCATAATGTGAATGGGAATATTCTATAAATGTCTTGATATCATCTTTCGTCTCAACACTTCTGCTGCAGCCACTTAAAGTCTCACTCCGAGAACCTTAAAATATGAATCAATTCATTAGAAGTATGAAAATATCTTCCCGGTTACGTAACGGGGCAAACAAGGTGTCCTTTGACATCTACGTTTCGAGGCGATTGCAACAGTGCCACACATGATCATATTTGAATATGTTTCGGGGTAGTAATTAGCTGTCGATTTTGGAGGCCTTTATCAATAATGACCAGCTATAGATTTGCTTCCCGATGGAGATTTTTGACAAATTACATGTTATTTAGCATCTACACGTTAAGCTGAGTCCAATGAGATCAAGCTTGCCCTCTTGCTACACCGAGATCATGTCCTAGACCTAGGTGTACCATGTAAAATACATGTTACCATTTTCTAGAGTGTCATGCTTGGTGTCATTGGACTCAACTCAACGTGTAGAGGCTAAATAACATGTCATTTGTCACAAATTTCTATCGGGAAGCAAATCAATAGCTGCTCATTATTGATTAAGGCCTCCAATTTCGACAGCTAATTACTACCATTAAACATGTTCGAATATGCTCATGTGTGGCACCGTTGCAATCGCCTGGAAGCGTAGATGTTGAAGGACACCTTGTTCTCCCTCTTACGCCACCGGGAAGATATTTACATGCTTTTGATTGACTAATGAATTGATTCAGCTATTCCCCCAGAAGTCTGGGGTCAAAAGGTCAAAAGGAGCCGGCACCACGCCGCTTATGAGTCAAAAGTTAATGTGTATTTCTCTCATACATTTTGTCATTATTAAAGAGAGGCCTGATTCTCAGATATGCAGGTTGGATGGCTACGGTGTAGGTCTGGGAATAACTTCAGGCCAAAATCTTGCAAGCGAGCCGCTGGGTGCAGGTGCAACGAGATGGAGCACTTGCTGAGTCATTTCCTGTAGGGCCGGAGCCACAGGTTGAAGCGTATGCGTCCTATGAGACCCCCTTTGATATATAAGAGACCTCAAAGTAAAGCTTACTTAAATGTCGTCGACCCAGTCACCTATTGCATCACTTCCTTTAGGGCTTCGGCCTCCTAATTGATCATTGTAGTATAATTGAATGCCCTCTTTCATATATATGATACCTCCACCACTGGGACGTGGCAACAATTCTCCAAATCCATATGGGGAGGGGGGGGGGGTGATGCTTGTGGACAGTAGGGTTGTACACTAGACATAAATAGGAAGAAAACTCAGGAGAAGGAATGACCTCTCATAAATATTTATTTAATAAATTGTTTCAAATAACCCTGCCTCGTTAAATCAATGAGCTTGGTGTTTTGCTTTCAAAAATAGGTTATAGAAGAAGTCTAAACTGCAGAAAATAAAAACATCCAAGCTGCCTTTTAAGGATACCTTGGAATATCCGTCTATTTTTTAACCATCGGACACTAGTTTACGACAAAAACAACACAATTTACGGCAGCTCATTTGCCGCGTGGTTTTTAGAGCCATGTAAGGATTAGAGGGGCTGGTGGATAGCAACCACCATAGCAACCATGACGGTCAAGTGACTGGATTCAGCCCCGTTGAAAAAAATAGAATACCACCCTCAGGAGATTAATGATATTTAAATGATTATGACCATGAAGTCTTTATTTGCATGGGTTTACATTTCGTTCTGTGTAGCATGGAAAAATCGGAGAAACACTCCCATTCGGAATGCATTGGTTTACATTTCTTTCTTTGGAGCACAGTTATTTTTATTTATTTTCAGTTTTTGAGGAGGTGCTTCAAAGATGCTAATTTTCTGCAATAATCCAAAATCAAATGGAAAAACCCGTTGGCTTTTTGTCAAGGGAACCCAGGGCGACGCTCACTTCCGGGTTGGCCAACACACGTCATCCCTCCACCACTATACTGTAATAACGCATGTTGAAGTTGAATGATAATGAATCAATTTATTCTTTATTCTGCCTTAGTATTTATTTATTTGGCAGCGACATGCAGTGTGTGTGTGTGTGTGTGTGTGTGTGTGTGTGTGTGTGTGTGTGTGTGTGTGTGTGTGTGTGTGTGTGTGTGTGTGTGTGTGTGTGTGTGTGTGTGTGTGTGTGTGTGTGTAACACGCTATTTTATGTTGAAATGCGACGTAATCCAGTGTTCACGAAAACGTACGTGTTTCTAACAAGATGATATCATTAAAAGTTACATAAAGTAACGGTTTAATAACACAAAAGCAGGAAACACGTGAGCTGCATTTCCCATTCAGATAATAAAGATTAATAAAGATCATACACATTCACTGACTGAGGATTATTCAAGGGAAAAGTACATTTCTCGCTAGAAATGTCATTAGAAACACGTTAAATGGTGAATATGTCCTAAAATATTGCATCTCCCATTCAGTTAATGCTGGGTTTTTCGTATCATATGCACATATGCACGCGAAATGGACGTATCCGCCCTCCACAGTAGTTAATGCTGGGTTTTGCGTATCGTATGCACACGAAATGGTCATTGGGCGTATGTAGGCTACTGCACGCATCTTGAAAGTGTCAAACCGTGCGATCTGTGCGCATATTGGTGAGACTGGAAAAGCTGTCATATTCTTAGTTATCACAGACAATTTTTAACAATAAATGTTCTGTACGGAGCTCCTTAAGGGACAATAGGGAGAAAGCTCCCGGACAGAACCTTAGATGGAAGTCGTGCTTAGTGACAAATCACGACAAATACTTCCAATTGATATGCATGAGTTTGAAAATTGTGCTTTTTGACACGAACATTTAGAAAATACGTGTACCTGATCACGTTTCAATAGATTAAATAACGTGACAGTGTCACCTATTTTCGTGAGCCCGGGATGCCTGTACGCCGGCCATTATCGCCCGATGAAATATTCTTCGTCATATCTATCAAACCAAACATCCTTCACATTCGCCGAACGACGATTATGAAAGTAAAATGCACATTTCTCGCTAAAAATGTTTATATAAACACTTTTAATGGTTTAACTATGCTAAAATATCATATTTTCCACCAAGGATAAAAAGTATGTCCGCCATTTTCACAGAAGAATATCCTAAAAACTATCCAATAGGAAAGATGCTCACAGCGTCTATTAGAGACGTAGTGAGGCACCCCCCATTCCGTATGCAGAAGACGCCGAAGGGTACCTTTACCGTCACCGAGCGAATAAAAAGGGTACCTTTCCCGTCAGTCACCGACGCTAAAGGGCCTTTGCCAACAGTCGGTATTTGACGTTCTCGGAGTGAGACTGTGTTGATCAGAACAACAAGATTTTTTGGCATCAGAATTTTTCTAAAAATGTATAGGTCCCTGAAGGTGAGACAACATAGTTTAGTGCTCCCGAAATAGTGGTCTGTTTCTCATAGTATTCGACTAGTACATGTTGTACTTGTTGATTTTTTTGCATCAGAAGTTTTATAAAAATGTATGTTGATACAATTTATAAAATTGTATGGGTCCATGAAAGTGAGGCGACATCATTTAGTGCTCCCGAAATAGTGGTATGTTTCTCATATTATTAATCTAGTACATGTTGCACCAATGTGTTTCAGTAACATATTCAGGAAAATATGGTCATTTTTGAGTGAAACTTACACAAATGAAATTTAATATACCCAGTTCACATCCATTGATTATTCCTTCATCCAAACTTTTTTCATTTCATCACTTTAGTGGTTCAGAACTGCATTATTTAGATGACACTGCCAGCTATCGGCTTAGACATACAACAGCATAGTAACTAATAGGGCTGGCCCGAGTTATTCGAATATTCGAATACTCGTTCGGAAAATTATTATTCAAAGCTTAAATCAGTATTCGGAGCTTCGTTGATTTTTTTTTTCACGTACGTGACGTTACCAGAGCGAGGGAGGCAAACTATAAGCGTCAGCGACACCGAGCAGAGAAGCGAGAGAGGTGGAGGAAGAATAGATATCTTGTTTCCCTTTACTTTATAACACAACATTAGCGGGATCTCTGGAGGAAAAGTAATACTTAAAACCTTAGCTTAGTTGTTTGTTTACGTTCGCTGTACAGCGCCGCACCAATCAACTGTGACTGGCTTGCTGCAGAGCGTGAGCGTCTTGGGAATACCCGGTCAATATAATGGATGTAATATGGACACATAAGACAATTAATATTCGGTATTTGTTATGGATTTATTGTACAAATTCCCTGAAAAGATGCACGTTCCAGGATGAATTGAAAAGCTCCCATAAGGGCTGAGATGGCAGAGAACAGCTGATTTGGAACGGCGCAACAGCTGTTCGCTTTCACGGGGAAAAACTAAGGAACTTCAACCTACTTAGGCCTACTAATTAACGTTCAAAAGCTATTAAATCTTCAACAAAATATGCAGATACTGTCAAAATCGGTTCCAGGGAGTATATAGGGATTATTAATGTTGTTTTTGATGGTGTTTTTTTCTGGAACGAGTATTCGAATATTCACTCGGAAAAACCAACGAGTATTCGAAGCCTGAAAAATGGCATTCGGGCCAGCCCTAGTAACTAATGGCGCGTTTCCACTGCAGGGTGCGGTACGGTTCGGTTCGCAAAGGTGCGGTACGGATTGCGTTTCCACCGCCAAAAGTGGGCGTGACCGCACTGAGCCGTACTCGTTTTGCCCTCGTCTTCAGTACTCCTCCGTTGGGGTACTGAGACACCTGAAAGGGTGCCGGAAAATTCGAGCTACACACCCCCTCCGTTGATTGGTCGACAGAATCGTCACTTCCGGGCGACGTGGGGATAAAAACAAACAAACAGTTGCCTCGAGGTATTATTCTTTACAATGAACATGTCGTGTAAAACGCTTGCTTGGGCGAACAAGAAGGTGGAGACGTTCCTCTGCATTCTTGGGGAGGAAGACGTGCAGAGGGAGCTTGATGGAGCAGGGAGGTTTCTGGTCGAATGGCTGTGTCGCGCTGCTATGATGTCACGATGTTTACGTAGCTGCCGCGGCGATCGACATCCGGCCTACCATAAAGGCTACTGTCGGCGGTGGAAACGCGACCTCGGAACTGAGCTGGGCTATACCGCCCCCTCCCTATCGGACTGAGGCGAACCAAACCGTACTGCTCCCTGCAGTGGAAACGCGGCAGGGAGCAGAAAATAAAGGTCGTGAAAAAAGAAAAATCTTGGACAGGACTTTATATACTTCATATACCCCTGTGGCTTCCTGGGGTTGAGCCCCCCCAAAAGTCAGAACCTAGACTCGCCCCTGCTGTACATGAATCATGCTGAGACCAGCGGGTGTCTGAGAATTTCTGCAGGCGTTTTTTGTTGCGATTGTTTGCCATAAAGCACTGTAGGTGCTTCGGTGAGGCTGTGTTGAAGTTCATAATTAATTGGACCGTGTCTAAACAGTAACCTTAGTGGAGTGCACAATCGAGAGCGTGGTTTCTGCAGTGAACATAGACTGCTGCGGGAAACTGTGCTGCGATGCGTGCCTGAACCCTGCGTGCTTTCCAGAGTTCGGGAGTATGCAAATTATTCTAAAGAGTTCTAAACTCTGTGTGCAGCCCCGCCTTCTCCAGTGAACCAAGAAAGCCCGCGCCGTGACGAACGGGGGATTTGACCCCCTTCGGTTTTACACAGGAAACTTGAGATAAGACGGTGAAATCGCCGGGCATGCCAAGCTGTGACCGAACCGGCTTGGCAGTGTAAAAAGGCCTATACATCATCCTGCCCAACAATATGGGCAGGATCTAGACCAAGCTCTTCTAATCGGGTCAGCAATAGCCGTGTGTCAATGCCCAGCCTCTACCTTTGAATGATAATGAATGTATGGAACGTTGCATTTTTAATGTTTACACCAAAGATTCTAGACTAGAGAGTGCGAGCCATCAATGAAACCTTATAAGGAATCAGATAAAGTCTGCTCTCTTTGCTGAGCAAAGCATGTTTCAGAAATAAACACATTAAGATAAATGTAGTTGTCACACAAGCTGTTTTAGATTTTTGTAATATGGAATTGTTTCAGGGGGGAAAATACCTCGAAAAAATATACGCACAGTGCGTTCAAGATTAGGACTGACAAAGCATATGTCAGCCCAGGCCTAATCATTTGAGTTTTAATATCTTCAGCATTCATATTATTGTAGTCTATTCTTTTCTTAGGATACTCTGTTGTTAGCCTTGATGGGGATATATTTGAACCCTATTTTCCTGCGACATTCCTGCGTCTCCCCATCCTACAGAGCCCATTTCAGCACTGTGTCAGTGGACAGTTACAAGCCTACAAACGTTGTTAGAGCAGAGCATGCGCGTTAAGAGGAGTTTCAGGAAACGCTCCAAAGAAATTTACGAAGGTTCGCAAGATCCTTCGTGAGAATGATCGTACGAGCTTGGATCCATCGTTATCGGGAAACGGGGCCCAGGTTTAAAGCAGTTACACAATACACGCAAGACCCAGAGAGTTGCCTTTTTTTTTTACACACACAGACACTCACACTCACACTCACACACACGACACTCTTGGTGGCGGTGCCGCTTCCCTCCGAGCCTCCCAGGATCCTTTGCGGCACCCGGACACGGTGACCACGGCCGTGACCACCACAATATAATTTACAGAAGAATAATGTATCATCATTTTTATATAACTATCAGAAAAGAAAAGTTTCTGATAGCTAACTATCAAAAAAGTCGTATAAAACATTAAATCAGGGTTCCTAACATGTTCTGTTTATTCTGTGTGCAGGCTGAATAGCTGTCATCTGTCAGAGCGATGCTGTGAAGCTCTGGCCTCAGTTCTCAGCTCCAACTCTTCTCGTCTGAGAGAGCTGGACCTGAGTACCAATGATCTGCAGGATTCAGGAGTGAAGTTGCTCTCTGCTGGACTGGGGAGTCCACACTGTACACTGGAAACTCTCAGGTCAGTTTTACTCAATGTGCAAACCTTTACAGCACAAGAATCTTTATAACAAAAAAGTAACAAAAAAACTTCAATAAAGACATTTAATGTAGAGATTTAAGCCGATGAAGTCAAAATTCACACCCCTAAATAATATTTTTGTACAAGAATAACTCAACATATTTATATTGTTGTTGCCATGACAGTATAAGTTGAATGTTGTATAAGTACAGTTTACTATTTTTTATTATTATTATTCTACCTATTCACATGTAGTCAGGCTTTTTTTAAAGCTTATTATTAGAATATAAAAAAAATATATATTGGCATAACTTCTTTTTCAATTATGGAAAATGTTAAAGACATAAACACAGTAACGTGGTCTTTTTATTTTGTGTGTGAAGGCTGAATGTCTGTCATCTGTCAGAGAGATGCTGTGAAGCTCTGGCCTCAGTTCTCAGCTCCAACTCCTCTAGTCTGAGAGAGCTGGACCTGAGTACCAATGATCTGCAGGATTCAGGAGTGAAGCTGCTCTCTGCTGGACTGGGGAGTCCACACTGTACACTGGAAACTCTCAGGTCAGGGTTAGGGTTAAATGTGTCTTTGGGTTTGTTTAATAGTAAGGGATGATCCAGGACTAGGTGGGCTGTGATCTAAAAGAACAGACGACACTAGTCTAAAGCCCAGTTCAGACCAAAGATTAGCCTCGCAACGACTTGCAACTCGCAACTCCTTGCGACGAGACGGGTTGCGACGTGCTAAAAACTTGGTGCTTCAAACTGCTGTACCGGGCGGCGACGTCAGGTGGTTTCCCTAGCAACTGTGAACGCTCTGGCACAGCTGAGAGCTGCAACAGCATCAGCATCACGCTAAAAAGTAGCCTTACTTAGGTTTGCGATTAGGTTGCTTGAGCTAGCACCCCAATTTACCCTCCCGGACCCTACACACACATTGGCGGTTTATTGGGTTTCATTCTGATGTAAATGAGACGGCTCTGCGGTTCCGGGGAGGGGCGGGGGCTTGGGTAGAGGTGTTGCTGCGCTGTCTCCACAGAGACAACGCAGCGATATCATCATGAGCAGTTCTAACTGGAGAGGAAGTGACACGCAAGCTGCTGATCATGTTAACGCATGAAATTAAAGAATATGTTGGCGTTTTTTTTGCACTAAATAGTTAATCGCGTTTGTAGCCTACACTCAGACGTGAACTCATTCTTGCATGCGGGTGTCTTCATTCATAAAAACCCGCCTTCTCCAGTGAATCATGGAAGCCCGCGCGCGCCATGAAGAGCGGGGGATTTGACCCCCTCGGTTTTACACAGAAAACTTGAGGGAAGACGGTGAAATCACCGCGTGTACCAAGCCGCGACCAAACCGGCTTGGCAGTGTAAAAAAAAGCCTGAAAAGGAGAAGACGGCGAGTTAGAAAGCCGAGAATATGGAGCCGCAACGCCTACTTCAGCGGCAGAAACAGGGTGCCTACGCCAATCTTTGTAGAGAGATTTCTATCTGCAAAAACGGTTGGATTATTTTTATTGATCCCCTTTGAGAATTTGCGTGTAAAGGGGGGGGACTAGGCTATATTCTCGCCTTTCTACTTTGTAAAGCACATTGTAGGCCTGTTGCTTTTGGGCCGATATTGCGCCCATTCCTTGATTCGTTCTGCCGCAGCACTCCAAACAATTAATTTCGTTCCAATGTCCATTCCTCGTCCATTCCACTCCAATAGTGGTCCTGCATTGAGTTTAAATCCAACTCTAATGAATATATGGTCCAGTTTTAAGTTTCATAGCATATTTATGCATTCCCAGGGCATGTTAAATGAGTGCATGCCCCGCCACTCATAACACACTTGTAAAATGCAGTCGTCAATTGATGGAATGGGTTATTACATACATCATCACAACCAAAATTTGGAATTATTCAAATAAATTACAGATAAATACTACTGAAATGGCTACTTTTTGGTTGAACACATTTGAACCAAATATTTATGATCCCCCAATGTTGACCTGAAGTTGGCGCCACTGATTGGTAGACTGTCGGAATGGCAGTAGGCCTACTAAAAGGTGTCTGAATGGGGGCATGTGGGAATGGCCGCATGTAACCATAACAACGTTTGTAGCTAACATGTACTGTGGACAGTACGGGACCGGGACGGAGTAAGGCCGTGACGTACAAGTTGTTCTGTGCTGTGTCCTGATTAGGGTTGAGCACCGAAACTCGGTTCCAGTAGGGAACCGGTTCCGACGTAAACGGTTCTAACGAGATCAAATAAGAACGCACATTTCGGTTCCTCATAACAGTGCCTGGCGTTTTTTTACGCCCCCTGCCCCGCCCCCATGGTGTTGCGGCGTCAACTTGCGTTAGTGCTGGGCGCTATACCGGTTCTCACTGAATAACGGTGTGTATTTTCGTTAGGATATGATTTTTTTATAGACCGCCATACCGGTGTATTTGATTACACAAAGTTTGGAACGCAGCGCTGCGCGACACTGTTTCAGACGGGACCCTTTTCAATGTTGCGGTAAAAACGCATGGTACGACTACGACTTTCTTTATAGGTCCAGGACCATGACTGCAAGGCGTGGTATTTCAGGCCAACTGGTAAAAGAGTGTGTCACGGCTTTCAAACATATAAACCATATAGCCTATGGGCGCCTCGAGACTCGGGACGGACTTGTCTGCGCTGCGGCATCGCTTACTTGATGTTGTTTTGATTCGGTAGGTTGTAGTGGGTGAACGTGAATGAACGTGTGTGTGTGTGTGTGTTGCGAGCGAATGTAATTTTAAAGTAACAAACAAACAAACTCAAAGTCGATGCATGCATCCAAAACTTTTTGTTCAAAACCAAATAAACAAATCAAAAACCGAGTCGTTATTCGCTTCAAATACTTTTTCTTTTCAAAACTTGGGAATTAATACAGCGCGGTACCGAGCGGTTGAAAACAATGTTGGCGTCTCCTGTAGCTGCCTTGCGCACCTGAGTTATACTACTTAATATGACTTTGGCAGTAATGTTGCGCCATGATGCGTGCCTGCTTGCTTTCAGCGAGTAATTAATATTATTTGTAATTATTTTTTAAAAATATATTTATCAGTCACAGCACTCACAGCAGCCTCTTCGGGTAAATCGAGTAATTTAATGCCAACCGTAAATCTTGCATATCAAGTAGGCTGGCAAACACCGTTGCCATTCAACTCAGTGTCCGCTGACTTTCTGCTTAATGTGAAACTCATAACAAGTCGTGCATGTATGCAAGTGTGTGTGGTTTCGTTTTTTTAAGTACCGGTTCGAGAACCGTTTTAGCACCGGAACCGTTGGAAAAGTACAGAGTAGGCACCGGTATCGGATAAAACCCAAACGATACCCAACCCTAGTCCTGATTGGCTGAAGAGAAATAGGTACGTCATTGTGTTCTAAAACTGGACCTGGGGATTTGACATGTTCAATCTCTGGCGACTCCTTGCAACGGCATCAGCCGCGCTGCAACGACCAGTTCACACTGCTGCAACTTTTCCCCTGCGAAGTTCCAAAACAGTCTCGTTGCAAGTCGTTGCGAGGCAAATCTTTGGTCTGAACTGGGCTTAAGATCCCTGACAGATTCAGCGTCATTATTCATTTGTAGGCTGGGGTCACCGTGTCAGTGGACCACAGATGGGAGGATGAGAGGCCAGAGGAGGAACAGAACTTAAGAGGACGAGGATTTTAGGAACATAAATAAAATGTGTTAGTTTGATGGGGAGTTTATTATTTTTGCTGTCTTGTTAGCTGCTAGTGTGTTATGAGTTATCAGGTTATTCTAGCTGACAGAACACTGGCCAGCTGATGTGAGGGTGAGGGGTTGCTATCCTGATAACTGCTAGCATGTTATGTATGTTATATGTGATGTAACTCTGGCCAGCTCATGGGAGGGTTAGGGTTAGGGGTTGCTGTCTGTATGTTATGGATGTTATGTGTTATATGTTATGTAACTCTGAGGAGTTGCCATTAGTGTAGACATGGTGATGAGGCTCTAGACGGGCTGTGATCTAAAATAAATCATAAAGCTTTTGGTTGTTCTTCATATGGAATTAATACTTTATTAACCTGTTTTCTTCAGTAAGAACTATTCTCATCCAGATATAATAAATAAAGGTGTGTGTGTGTGTGTGTGTGTGTGTGTGTGTGTGTGTGTGTGTGTGTGTGTGTGTGTGTGTGTGTAGGTTGTCTGGCTGCCAGGTCACACAGGAAGGCTGTGCTTCTCTGGCCTCCGCTCTGAGCTCCAACCCCTCCCATCTGAGAGAGCTGGACCTGAGCTACAATCACCCAGGAGACTCGGGTGCTGCGCTGCTCTCTGCTGGACAGGAGGATCCACACTGGAGACTGGACACTCTCAGGTATGGAGAAGACAGCTCACCATTCATAGACAATGTCTCCTACAAGGATTCAACCCGCTGCTACATGAAGTGGTTTGAAAAGGCAGCTGTAACTTATGTTGTGTAGAAAGTGATGAGACAGCAGATGATGAAGGCGTATGTTTCAACATGCTGCTCTAACTTTGTTTCCCCCCCAGTGTGGAGCAGAGTGGAGTGTGGAGACTGAAACCAGCTCTAAAGAAGTGTAAGTGTCTGTTTGATTCATCACAACGCACACTGACTATTGAGCTGGAAAGTCCATCCACACATCAGGAGGTGACATCTGTTCATTCAGATATCTGGGAATGAAGCTGATGACTGAAATCATGTATCTTACATATATAAACATAAACATAATTGCTGTAATTATATCATGAGTGATGATTTTACAACATTGGACTTAACACCATAATATTCAGGGTACTGTTATAATTACATGTCTATTTTATATTCAAAAACTATTAAATCATACTATCATCTTGTCACTATTATAATAATTATAATTTTGTTACATTACATTATCTGTAGCACATAATCATATTAACATGTTTTGAATGATGCATGTGTTTCATCTTAGATTTCAATTAGAGCTGGTGATGCTGTTTATTTAATAATGATGACGATGATGATGATAATTATAATTAAAAATATTGGTTTAGCAGCCTAATCATGTTTCTCCCGTCAGATGCCTGTGAACTCACACTGGACCCCAACACAGCCCACAGACGACTTTCTCTGTCTGAGGACAGCAGGAAGGTGACGCGGGTTGAAGAGGCCCAGTCGTATCCGGATCACCCAGAGAGGTTTGACGCCTGGGAGCAGGTGTTGTGTAGAGAGGATCTGACTGGCCGCTGCTACTGGGAGGTAGAGTGGGGAGGACAGGTTCATATAGGAGTGGCCTACAGAGGACTGACAAGGGGAGGAGTGGGTAGTGACGGCCTGCTTGGATGGAACAACAAGTCCTGGAGTCTTGATTGTAATGACGACGATGATGCTGCTGTCTACACTGCCTTTCACAACGGTAGTGGAACATCCATACGTCTCCCCCCCCCTCGCTCTAACAGAGTAGGAGTGTATCTGGACCGGCCTGCTGGCTCTCTGTCCTTCTACAGAGTGTCCCCAGGAGGAGGAGGGTCCTCAGACACACTGACACACATCCACACCTTCCAGGCCTCCTTCACCCAGGAGGTCCTCCTCCCTGGGTTTTGGTTTGATAAGAGTGGTTCAGTGTCTCTGTGAGTGTCCATTGTAGATACACACACACACACACAGACCAATGGAACACACCCAAACCAACAAACATATGTACATAGAAATTAACACACACACACGCACACACAAACAAACACATCGTTCATGACTCTATACACACACACACACACACACACACACACACACACACACACACACACACACACACACACACACACACACACACACACACACACACACACACACACACGAAGTGAAGACTAGAATAGAGTTGATTTCTAAAATTGCTGGTTTGGTCATGTGTTGTTTAATTCAAACCACATCGTATAACATTTATAGCGCCTAGAAGGGCTGCAATAGTAACTAGGGCCCCATCCTATTATTCCCCTAGCCCTAGATTTGAGCCCTAGCCCTAGAAGTTGTGCGTTCCCTCGGAGGGGTAGGGTGATCCAATACTTGGGGCAAGAGAGAGGGCCTATTTCCCCTTAAAGTCCCTTGGCAGCTCGCCAGCCCGGTACCTCACTTACAGCCAAGGGAGTATCACGTATGACCCAGGACACGTTGAGAATTCAGCAAGCGGCTATTTTCCATGTTTCTCAAACTGTTATATATTAAGTTAAATTATTTATCCGTAGACTGGATTTAACTTTACGATCTGAATGTGTAGGTTGTCTTATTTTCGACACAAGGGTGACATTTTCAAACGTGAATGAAAATAGTAGAAGGCTCCTTCCTGTAGTGTAGACACGTCGGTGCTGCGCGTGACGTAGGGGAGCACGTTCACTACGCTAACACACACACACACACACGCGCGCGCACACACACACGTACACAGACTTATTTACACAGACATGCACTCACACGGACACACACACACACATTCATGGATCTAAACCCACAGCAGGTCTGTGTGCCGGTGGTAAGCAGCAGGTAACATCAGTGTCTCTCGTGGTTCATCTCTCAGCCCTCTCTGTGTTCAGCTGGGCTGCTGAGCGTCAGATTAGAGGGGGCCGCTTGGGTCTGGGGGGTCCTCACAGTCCTGACGTTGTTGAGGACCAGCTGTTAGGGGGACGTTTGAATACCTGTGGACACATGGACGTACCTGTAGTGCATCGGGTTGTTGAGCAGCGGCTGTTGTTGCTCTGAGGGGTCAACCCGTTCAGTGGAAGTACAACACTTTGTGATTGATTTAAATACTCCACTGAACTCCAAATGCTGCATTTTATGGGGCTTCTGAAAGGTTCAGCATAAACCATGAAAGGAAGATCTTCCTTTGGGTTATGCCGGTTGTACAAAGATTTACTTTCTAATGTAAAATGTGTTTTAAATGTTGATTGATGGTACGTTATTTTACTACAATATTTTAGATATTTTCAACATCGTTTTAAAGGAATCCAAAATCTGTTTATATTTTGCCGTGCCTGACATGGAACGTGATTTAAAGCAGATTTAACAACATAATCATGAATGATGATAAGAGTTCTATGGGAAAGGGTAACGATGTTGTAAATTCCTTTCAACGGAAGATCGTTTCTTCGTGTTCTGTTGGGAACAAGTCAACATGTTCAGTCATTAAAGATGCCTTATGATTTGTAAATGTTCATAAATCATAATGTTAATAAACTACTCAGTGGGTCAAATGAACGTTCTCGTGTGTTCAGACGATTCTTCCCGTTAGTTCAGTTGAAATCCTCCAAGTCTTCTGGAGACGTTACCTCCAACACAACAGTGGGGTCTCCATTCACCCCTTCATCAGTGTGGAGGGAGGATATTACCACACACACAACAGTGGAGTCTCCATTCACCCCTTCATCAGTGTGGAGGGAGGATATTACCACACACAACAGTGGAGTCTCCATTCACCCCTTCATCAGTGTGTGGAGAGTTTATTACCACACACAACAGTGGAGTCTGATTTTTTTAACCACACACTCGTATACAAAAACAAAAAGTAAGTAAAAAGGTGGCGAGCCTATCTGGCGAGCTAACCAGCTAGGCAGAGCCTATCTGGCGATCTCTGCTGTCTCTGATTGGGGTCATCCCTATGTTCCCCGGGTCCTATGTTCCCCGCTCTGGGAACATAGGACCCGGGGAACATAGACACACTCTCCTCTGATTGGTTCAGAGACAGCAGGCCTGTGGTAATGCATCAGGCCCTCTGATTGGTTCAGAGACAGCAGGCCTGTGGTAATGCATCAGGCCCTCTGATTGGTTCAGAGACAGCAGGCCTGTGGTAATGCATCAGGCCCTTAGATGGTATTTCACGTCACATGGTACAGAGGTTTCCTTACGTCCTCATCTCCTCCCTCCTTATCCTTGCTGTCATTGGACGGCGGGACGAAGTGGGTCAGCTGGATGCAGTCCTCCAGGTAGTACCACACACACACACACACACACACACACACACACACACACACACACCCCTTGTCAATCAAAATCAAACCATTTTTATTGATAAATGTTGGGACCGATAAGGTGCTGTGACTTTTGTAGTTTCCCAGATTATCAATTTTGCTTAAAAAAAATTCTGTTTATACACAATATTGTCATTTTGAGAACGCAAATATCTGCTGACCTTCTCCCCGAAGTCGAAGCAGGGCGAGGGGAAGGTCATGTCCTGGCTGCTGAAGGACAGTCGACGGAGGTCTTGTGGATGAGGGCGTCGCCTCATTCCGGGGTCAGGATCCTCAGATTCTCCATGTAGACGCACCCGTTGGGGTAGGAGCCCAAAGGTCAACAGGCTGACCACCCAACCCGGTATCACGCGATTTCGTGCTCATGCGCACAAACGTTAATCTATTGAATCGTGTTCCAGAGCACGATAGTCCGACTTTTTTCGTGCTACACAGAACGAAATGTAAACCAATGCATTCTGAATGGGAGTGTTCTCAGACAATTAACGTGCTCCACAAAACGCTACGAGAGAGAGAGAGAAAGAGAGAGAGGGAGGGACAGAGAGAGAGAGCGAGAGGGAGAGGCTTCAGAAAGGGTGTGCGCAGATAGTACAGTGCACCCTAGTTATGTTTATGCCAAAACCACAAATGCTATATATATATATATATATATTGCCTAATTATATATATTGACTATATATATACATATATAGGCTATATATATAATTAGGCTATAATTATATTATTTAGCGTGTAATGAGACAATCTATAGCCAAATTGTCGAAGATGCCCGAGAATCTCCGGAAATATCAGCATGGGAAATCGGCGCATCCGACCCATGAACCTATAAAGAAAGACGTCATCTCAAGCGGGAGAGAACGTTTGCGGTGCTGGTTTGTGTCATGTAAGTACAGGGCTCTCATGTCTCATGCATTCGGCGTGAGACACACGCAATTCAACCCATGCACACGCTCGAACCTGGTCTCACGAAAATACGTGACACTGTCACATTATTTAATCTATTGAAATGTGATCAGGGACACGTATTTTCTAAATTTTGTATTTCAATTGGAAGTATTTGTCGTGTCACTAAGCACGTCTTCCAAACTAAGGTTCTGTCCGGGAGCGTTCTCCCTAATGTCCCTTAAGGAGCTCCGTACAGATCATTCATTGTTGGAAATTGTCTGTGATAAATAACAATATGACAGCTTTTGTCCACCCGTTTCTACTTTCACCTTCTGAGAAATTGTGACAATACACGGATACATTAATTGCAGGTGCGCTGCTCCGTAGGCAAACCGCAA
This sequence comes from Gadus macrocephalus, assembly GCF_031168955.1. NCBI lineage: Eukaryota > Metazoa > Chordata > Actinopteri > Gadiformes > Gadidae > Gadus > Gadus macrocephalus. The sequence continues at coordinate 15,529,390 of NC_082404.1, forward strand.
AGTGAAAAAGGGTAGATGCTTCATCTGTTCTTTTTAGAATTGTATGTCTTGATGTTTATCTTATCTAGCCATCTATTCTCTTGTTTTTGGCTATGTGAATGAACGTCCGCGTCGATGCCTCGCAAGTCCAGTGTCGCGAGCGGACGTTGCCATGACATCTAGAAATCATACCGTATTTAATGGGTTATCATTAATATTGATGTGTAGGGGTTGATTATAACTCGTGAATAATATTGTTTAGACCACGGTCTGGTTGTCTGAAATGTTTACACACATTTCCCGGGGCCCCGAGAACGACATATCCGAGATTTGGAGTTCTAGCACTTAGCGAAAAAAAGTTTTCCCAAATGGACTGTCATTTGGACAAACCCCCTCAGAAGTGTTGCCTGCAAGACCTAATGGTTCAGAATGTGGTGGAAAAACCTGCCCTCGGGGTCTGACCGGGCCAAGTTTCGGGCAGGAAGGGCCCCCCCTTCCTGCCCTCGGGGTCCGACCGGGCCAAGTTTCAGTGCGGGGGCCCCAGTTAGGAGAACAACAGAGCTACGATGTCTGGATGCAGGGGTTTGACTCAGGGCAGAGCAAGCAGGGGACACTGCTAGGGGGAATAGGAATCCATTCATGGGAGAATCGGGACTCTTTGATTAAGCGATACTTGATTGAGTAACGTTGTCAGATTGACACAAATCAGTACCTTCCTATAGAGTGCGCTCTATAGGAAAGTATTGATTTGTGTCTCTCTGACAACATTGCTCAATCAAGTATCGCTTAATGTTATGCGTACTCGACAATCGTCCATTTGCATTGAGGACCTGTAGAACAGAAACCACCACGTAAACCTTCCAGAAAGATCGAAATACCGTACCACAATATTTACAGAATCTCAGTATTCAGCGGCTTTCCATATCGCATCGTCCCGGCTGATTCCAGACCCTAGGAGAGACTGCGGTGGGCGGGGCAAGGGGGGATGTGAACCAATCACCTTCAGGGAAGCCAGAGATGGTGCGGATGTCCTCCAGCTGGACCTTGGCCTCCAGGGTCATCCTCAGGGTGGACGTGTTGAGGCGCTTCTGCTCACACACACACACACACACACACACACACACACACACACACACACACACACACACACACACACACACACACACACACACCAGAAGTGAAGACTAGAATGGAGTTGATTTCTAAAATTGCTGGTTTGGTCATGTGATGTTTAATTCAAACCACATCGTATAACATTTATAGCGCCTAGAAGGGCTGCACTAGTAACTAGGGCCCCATCCTATTATCCCCCCTAGCCCTAGATTTGAGCCCTAGCCCTAGAAGTTGTGCGTTCCCTCGGAGGGGTAGGGTGATCCAATACTTAGGAGCAAGAGAGAGGGCCTATTTCCCCTTAATGTCCCTTGGCAGCTCGCCAGCTCGGTACCTCACTTACAGCCAAGGGAGTATCACGTATGACCCAGGACACGTTGAGAACTCAGCAAGCGGCTATTTTTCCATGTTTCTCAAACAGTTATACATTATGTTAAATTATTTATCCGTAGACTGGATTTAACTGTACGATCTGAATGTGTAGGTTGTCTTATTTTCGACACGAGTAACATTTTCGAACGTGAACGAAAATAGTAGTAGGCTCCTTCCTGTAGTGTAGACACGTCGGTGCTGCGCGTGACGTAGGGGAGCACGTTCACTAAGCTAATTTGCATAATATTAATGATAGTGGTGTCACATTTCATAGGGAACGATCTTCACTATCACTTCACTCTTTACTGTGGAGGGAAGTGTTCTCGTTAAGGGGAGAGGAATGGGACAGGGCCTAGTACTCATCTAACGAAGCAAGGATCAACAATATAAAGTCACTGATTAAAATAGTAACAGGTAACTGTTGGAAGAGCGAAGAGTAACTTCAATACAAGCACTAGTAACTCAAATCAGTTTGGCTTCTGGACGCAGTGTTCAAACATAGATACAGAATAGACGGGAATGAGCGCTGGTGGTGGGGAACAGGACGCTCACTTGAAGAGGCCTCCCATGATCATCATCCCCTCCCTCCTCCCCCTCTTCCTCCCCCACCACCACCTCCACCGCCTCCTCCTCCTTCTTCACCTCCTTGTCCCCCTCCTCCTCTTCCCCTCCTCCCTCCTCTATGATATGTAAACGAGCGGTTATGGTGGGAGCAGGACGCTCCCTTGAAGATGCCTCCCATGACCATCATCTCGCCCAGGCGGGGCTCCACGGTGGGCCACGGGGCGTCCCAGAGAGGGCAGCTCGTCGTTGCTGTCCACAGCGTCCACTTCTGGTCGACCAACCCCAAGGAAACATCAACAATCCCCACAGTAAGTAAGTAAGTAAAATCCATTCATAAGGCACATTTAAAAACTGTTTTCATTGGCCAAAGTGCTGTACATGGTGCAACCAAAGGCATATAATAGAACACAGGCCACCTTATATAGGTGGCCTGTGTTCAGACACTGGGTCAAAACCCATAGTATATACACCGTCAATACAAAGACACATTCAGAAACACCATGACCGGGTTTCTTACTTGCAGGAGTGGATGACGTACACCGCGTCGTTGAGGGTGATGCTGGTCTCTGCCATGTTGGTGGACAGGACGACCTGCAGGAGGCAGGGAACAACAACAGGAGATGGACAGGCAAGGGTGGATTCCAGGCAGCTGGGCAGGCAGAGGAGCACACGGGGTGGATGGCAGGCAGCTACGGGGTTGGTGATCCTGGGGCGAGGACAACGCGGAGATTTAAAGGTCCCATGACATGCCACCAGGTGTGGTGTGATTAGCCGTTACAAGCCGTTTTGGAAATCGGCCCCTTATGACATCACAGGTGGGCGTGTCCACCTAGATGTGTGCTGGGTAGATCAGTCTACCAGCCTACCCAGTGGACTGTAGCAAACGTTGCTCATCTCTGCGTCAAGTTATTAAAGATATGTGCAACTGTTTATGATTTGTATTTGTTAATAAACCATAAAGTTACAATCCATCTCGATGGATCCAAATTTTTCTGTATCACATGTAGTCGCATATGTCAGTTTTCACTCTCTATCCCCTACCTGCTCCTTAATCACATCAGTATTCACTGTCTATCCCCTACCTGCTCCTTAATCACATCAGTATTCACTGTCTATCCCCTACCTGCTCCTTATATCAGTACTCACTGTCTATCCCCTACCTGCTCCTTAATCACATATATCAGTATTCACTGTCTATCCCCTACCTTCTCCTTCATCACATATATCAGTATTCACTGTCTATCCCTTACCTGCTCCTTGATCTCATATCAGTATTCACTATAAGTGGTGTTGAAATAATGCGCATCTGTCTGTTAATCAAAGCCATGTGTTGTTACTTATTGCATGTGGAGCCACTAGGGGGCAGTGAATCCACCTCGATGTAGTTCACCTTCAGGCCAACAAGAATAACGCGAAGGAGACACAAAGTGTGTGTGTGTGTGTGTGGTTGTGTGTGTGTGTGTGTGTGTGTGTGTGTGTGTGTGTGTGTGTGTGTGTGTGTGTGTGTGTGTGTGTGTGTGTGTGTGTGTGTGTGTGTGTGTGTGTGTGTGTGCATCACCTTGCTTTGGTACCTTTCTGAACACCTTCCGGTAAAAGGTGAAACAGTATGAGGAAGGAAAAAACAAGAGAAGAATCCAACCCAACAAGATTAATGATTTAACAAAGAGATAATAGAGGAAATAGCCCGGCCTAATAAAGAAACATAAATGACATGTGAACGTTGAATCCTGGTCCCTACGACCCAGTCTGACCCTGCTGTGTCTGATGGGACCGGTCATACAGTCAGGAGGTTTAAAAAAGTAATATGGTGATGATTAAAATGATAATTAGAACCCCTAGGACTCCTAATGTGATCCAAATGCTCCAAAGTGGGCTAGAAGATCTCTGAATCTCTCTGGAACAGAAAGAGAAAATATTTATTATTCTTTCTCTACTAAGGATGAGAATAATAACAATGACAGCAAGACACATCCTAATTCCTTCACAATAAACATGACCTACATTTTTTTGAAGATGGCTTATCAGTTACTGGCCCAATGAACATGGTTTAGTAAAGAAGACAACGGACACCCTTTCCTTACTCCCCCAAGTGTAAAAACACAATGTTGCATTTTACACCACGGATGTTTGATTGACTTTGGTCATTTAAAATACGAGTGATTAAAATGTTTTTTGTAATACTTAGATTGAATTGAGAGAGTCGACTTTTCTCTTTATATTTATTTATTTTTGTTTAAATTAATATTGATCTAATAAAAAAAAATACGTACTGGCAATGATGGAAAAGTATAACAAAATGGGGAACAACTTCACGTGACAAATGAAGAAAGAGGGAACAGAAATTGTTTGCTTTGCAAAAAACGTCTGCATTTTTATTTTCTTGCAGTGTATATTGTGTGCTTAATAACCATCAATATATGATTTCATTTCGTCAATAATTTTCAATAAAAAAATAAAGAAACAAAGAAAAGACAAATATTATGCCTCCTCCATTTCGGACACTTCACAGCAAATCTGCTTCAGAAGAACTATACCCTTCAGTATGGAGATTCTCCAACACAGTGGAGCGCCACCACTTCCTGAGATGTGTTACGTCATGCTGTGGAAGATAACAGTATATCAGTCAGAATTAACTTCCAAAGACTGCAATGAGAGTAGACGGTTTGTACTCGACTACATCATAATTTTGCATTAACTTTAGCCATTTCATTTTCGTATATTGTCCTTTATATATATTTGTATGCATCTAGTATACTATTTGAAATTTCGTTTAGATAAATAAGTTGCATGCAATTATAACTATTATTTAAGTGTCTGCTATCGTGGATAAATAGGTTAGCTTAAGGCAGTGGCGTCCCTATGCTGTTTTATTTGGGGCTAAAGCCTCGGATGTTATTTAATTAGACCCGAATATGATCTTTGGGAAAAAAATTAAAAAGATAAAATAAAAATATTCATAAACATTTATAAGTAGCCTAGTCTAGATAGACATAGTCCTTCAGGCAAGAGAATAAACAACAATCTGTTTACCACCTCAAGTGTATTAACCTATCCTATCCCCAGTCAGATCAGTGCACATGTGTGTGTGTGTGTGTGTGTGTGTGTGTGTGTGTGTGTGTGTGTGTGTGTGTGTGTGTGTGTGTGTGTGTGTGTGTGTGTGTGTGCCTCACTTGTATTCATTTACTTAACTAACTTGAATGGAACTTTAGACATTTGGGGATAAGCAGCATAGCAGTCAGGTAGCTATTTAAAGCTATAATAAACCGCGTATTTCGTTTATTTAGATAAAGCGTTATGAAAAAGTTTGCATGCACAATAAAGCATACACATAAATTTGGCGCGCAGCGTTTTCATTTTCACTCTGGGCTAAGCCCCGGATGTTTATGAATCCTAGAAATCTCCACCCAAATCTATTCTCTTGAGTAGAGGCAATAAAAATGCGATATGCGTGGAAGAGAAACGGAAGGAGAGGAGAAAAGGATTAGAGGGGAGAAAGAGAAGAGAGAAGGGGGAGTAGTATTTTTAGTGACCAGAATGTATGTGTGTGTGTGTGTGTGTGTGTGTGGGGGTGGGGGGGGGGTATCTATATAGTTTATAGTATAGTATATAGTTAGTATCTCTGTGGTGTATACCTATGGTTTGTATCCGTCGTTTGTGTGTGCATATGGTTTGTATCTATATGTTGTGTGTATCAATATTGTGTGTGAATCTATATGTGTGTATCTGTGGTGTGTGCGTGTGTGACAGTTTGACCACTGTCCCTGTCTGTTTAACTGCCCGTCAATATCGCGCATTGATGGATAGTGCATGAACAGCAAACCTTCAAGCATACAATATACATACAAGCTCTTTATTCAAGCCACAAACAATCTCTCCCTCTCACCATGGCTCCGTACTGCAGACTAAAAGAGTCGGGGTGGGGCTGAGGTGTTTAAATATGGTGTCAGGAAACACCTGCTGCCACTGATTGGCCCAAATTGGGCCAAACCATTTTCCCTTGTGTCAAAGGGGGACACTGGACATTGACATTGGACATTAATGAGCGACAAGCCTCAATGCACTAGTGAAAATCACTGATCTAAAAGTTGAAATGAACTTTAACATGCATGCTGTATATATGATGAGTTTATTCATGGTTGACCTGCAATATGCCACAGTATTATAATCCCCCTGTTGATTGAGCCTGTCTAGTGGGAGGGGCCATGGGGTATAAAAGGGCTGAGCTGCTGTCCTTCTGACAGTCTGCTGGATGCTGTTGCCAGAAGAGGTTGTCTGTGTTGAGCAGGGTGCTCAGCTCTCCACAAGATGCTAAATATTTACTGAGGTGATTATTCCATCATGTTGTAAATTATGGTTAAATATACTCAGTGATTGAGTTTAATTTGCATTTATTTTGCTAATGGATTATGATTTATTGACATTATTTTAAGTACCGGTTTTTGATTTTGAATATGCTTGATTTATTAGAGAATATTTAATAATTGATTTTGATTGAATTATTTGTATTTGGAATTTGGTTTTGAATGTTTTTATTTTACTATTTTCAGATATTTGGGGGTTGGCCTCCTCTGTATACTTGGCACTTATCTGACACTGGGGGAATGAATGTTGTTAAAAACCTATTTGCAACTGTGTGCCTTGCCATCCTTTGGGTTTGAAAGTCCGGTGTATGATGGTTACATTACCTTCACGTTTGTGTGTGTGTCGCACAGTAAGGTGAATTGATAGAAGACTTTTTTCGTTTTGAAGTATGAATCTAAATCCGACTCATCCCTTTAATTAAAATGAGGGAGGTCATTTAAGATCAAACACAGAGCTGAAATAGCCTCTCACTGTTGCCAAGAAGACCACAGGTCGCGGAACCTGCATTGAGTTTTACTAATTAGCTCAATTAGCATTGAGTTTTACTAATTAGGGATTGTGGTGGTTTAACTCATTTGAAATTTGGACCATGAGTAAACTGTTCCTTCCTTCAAAGGTCTATCATGGATACTTAACTGCAGTTCTGTGAGTATCCCAACTTAACCATGAAGATGAACTGCAAACTGTAAGTCATTAATATCTCATTACTCTTGGGCACATTGATGTATTTTGGCTTCCTGGTGAGTTAACCTGTTACCTGAAGGTTGATCTGAGTAGCAAGGATGTTTTATTGGTTCTTGGGTTACTTAGGGATTTGATTTATGTTGGTTTTAATGATTTGTTAAAATGGTTACAGGCTCCAAGTTATTGTTGTAAGCTGGTGCAATGGGTTGGGTTCTGACATCTGCAGTCTTCTTTCATTCTACTCTCCTGAGCTCTGCATCTTCATCACATGAGTGTTGCTTTACTGATGAGGGTGAGGTCTGAGTGAGCAGAGGTGCATACTGGGATACAGAGCTGTCTGAAGTCTACAGGTCTGTAGACACGCCCCCTCAGGGGAAACGGAGTGTTTGAGAATCTGTCGTGACGTCAGTTACATGGACTGGAATGTTCTTAAAGATGGAGACAGGGATTCAGAAGGAGAAACACCAGGGGGAGATGAGGGGGCTCCTCATCTCAGCGGCTAAAACACAACTTCAGTCTGACAGAGAACCATGGAACACATTCAACAGTCCCCTCCAGGCATCGGGACTCCTCAGGAAGGTTTCATTTCCAAGGTCTTATTTGGGGCCATCCCCATATGGATCCTGCTCCTCAAGAGCCACCCCCCTCCACTGGGTGGTCTACTGAACAGATGACCTCCTTCCTGTCCTCAGGCTGACTAAAGCTGCACCGTTTGCGTCTGTGAAGGCCCCTCATTCAGGAAACCACTTGACTACAAAGACATGACTTCAGAGACGTTGAATCAACCTGGGACATATTTTGGAGACGCAAAGCATAATCCATCACCAATGTGGGATGCCACTGAAGAATGTTGTGCATAATTTTTCATCTCTGGAGAAGTTGGTTGTTCTGTTATGGGTGCCCTGGCAGGAGGCCTGGGGAGGGGGGGGAATGGGGAATGATGGAATGTTATTTGGCATGAGGTTTTTACCCTGCATGATTGTTTGGCCTTTTATGGCTCAGTGGTGTGTGAGTGTGTTTGGGTTTGACATGAGATGTAAGATTTTTGAGGGTTCTACTGTGTGTGTCTCCCACTCAAACCTGGCATGGGGTTCTACGTGCCTGGCCTGGGTTCTATGTGTGTGTCCGGCTTGCTTTGACCGTGATAATGTTCATACGGGGGTCTGTGTGATTGGCTTGGGATATTGGAATGGTCAACTAAATCATACCTGATGGACGGCCACACGTTTACTCAAGGGCCTCCAGTAGGCATGAAGAGCCCTGAGCGACGCTCCAGAGCGATATCCAACACACTGGGCAGGAAGGAGAGTATCCAACTAAAGTGTAAAAGGATGCAAGCGGCGTGTTCAGATCAGTGACTTCAAATTAGGACTACACCAATCAGGATCAATGGAGGATGGACACCAAAAGGAATTCCACAAGGAGAGTCTGACGTTGGAAAGGGACCTAAATGGATTTTCAAGATGACCTTCAGACCTGTAATGAGACGGCTCTTCCTACCTGGCCCGATTGATGGAGAGCCCTGTGGAAACCTTCACTGGGGCTTCAAGGTATAAAGAGGAGACTGTTTCAATGGTATTCCATGGTACTCTGAAGACCGTTGTTGTGTTCCACTGGCTGAGGGGAAGAACCCACAAATCTTTCTCTTGACCGTTCTCCTCTGAGAATCCTGGTGCCATCTTGAAGGATATTCCAGCTCATGTAACTGATGTCACGACAGTTTCTTAAACACTTGGTTTCTCCTGAGGGGCGTGTCTATAGAACGGAAGACTTCAGACAGCACTGTATCCCAGCATGTATCTCTGCTCACTCAGACCACACCCCCATGAGTAGGATGCAACACTCTAGTGATGGAGATGTAGAGTTTTATAAGTAACAAGGGAGCAGACTAAGGTGATTAGAACACAATGGAATGTCCAGTCTGTAAATCTTTAAACCATGAAGATGGTTGGATAGTTCAGGAATTGGGCTTCTTTTTATTATGGGCAGTCCTTTCACTCGGATGCCCACGATGATGCCCATGATTTGCTGTTGGTGATGAGGCGGTCAGGGTGACGTTGCAGGGCTATGGTCGGCTCTCTGCTCAACGTTTAGATTTGCTCTGTATGGTTTATACCCGGAATAATCTAGATAATTGTAAAATGTATACACGGTTTTGTATTGAATGATTTTAGTTTTAAAGTTGTTGTGGGACGTACATGGTAGTTTGGTTCTTCGTATGGTTTTGAGTGATATAACTTGTACACACCGGGTGCATAATAATGTAAAGGTACACTGAATAGTAATGACCAACAGCAACAAACAGATCTCCTCAAGGTAAGTCTGTTGGCTGTGTTTTAATGAAGACCATCGCTGGACTTCAGGATCTTCCTCCGTTCAGCTCAAGGTGAGGCGCTGGTTCTGTTTTTTCTTTGGTTGGTTCCGGCCGGAATGTTCGGATTCCAGTCGGACGGTTTGTGCTTCCCGCCGTGGAAGGTTCTGAGTGCGGTCACTTGATTTAGTCCCAATGGTTAGCATAGAACGTTGTAGTCTTGACAACCATAAGAAACCACCTGGCAGTTTGTTGGACTGGAGTCCCCTGAGGGAATCTGGCGGAACGTTCTGGATTGTATTTGCGTAACCTCGAGCCGTTTCCTATTCTATTTCAGTCGGTTTCGATTGGGAATTGTTGCCCCTATCTAAAACAACTTAAGTCTGATATTAAATACATACTCATGCGTACGTCGTACAATATGTTGATAAATTCCGATGGTTGCGCCGTACTTTTAACCACGATGACGTGACGGGACTCTCACTGCGTACAAAACGGCGTTCTACTTGCGGGCCCATTTTTGACATCAGGGGAGGCTGAAAATCATTTCAAGGTGGAAGCTAATTTGACATTTCTTCAACGGAACCCAGCACCTGAATATGGCTGAGTATATTTGATTTAATATCGATACTGCTTAGAGTTCTTTGTTACTTCAACTTTTGTATGTTCTTAATATCTGCTGTCATTAATTGCCACAGAAGTTAAACCCTACCCAATGGAATGACGTTAAACAACGACTTTGGTTCAGTTACCAACTTCATAATATCAAAGCTAAAATACACATGTTACAATAGAAGATACTCTAGTCTAGAACTGTACAAGGTTAAAAAGGTAACATGTAGTTTGTCCCAAGGTGTTTGCCTCCTCACCCAGAGCAAGACCTCCACCTCCGCACCCAGAGCCAGACCTCCACCTCCTCACCCAGAGCCAGACCTCCAACTCCTCACCAAGAGACAGACCTCCACCTCCAGTCAGAAGTCCTCCAGAACAGGTCAGTGCTCTGTGTGAGTAGTCTTCTCAGGTCAGTTTCAATGCATGGCCTGAACCACTTCTTTAAACTTGTGGAAAGCTCCGTCTTCATTCCCGAAAACGGGATGCTCATGTCTGGTCTCAAGTCTTTTCTAGCCTTGAGTTATAAAATAATAGTTCAATCAATTGTGCAACACTTTCGGATGAGTCAATTAAGTTTATTGTTGGGCAAATGCTGATATAAACCTGCTGCTGTAGCTGAACTGAGAGGCTGGGGACCAGAGGCTTGTGGTGCCAGGGTGGACCGGAGACTGAGGCTGGAGACCAGGGGCCCACAGCACCGGACCAGAGGGTAACCATCACCAAGCTCATCTGAAACACTAAAATCCACGGTAGTTTAGGTCTAGTTTTGATCATCTTATGACTTTAAATCTGTGCCAAGCTGTGATTTTAGTTAATTCATACGGGGGTTATGTAGTAGTCATATGAGCCATTAATGTTACTAGTGCTCCTACGACCGTAGTGGATGAATTGCTGAATGCGACAATCTGCAGACATTGTCTAATTTAAGTGTTTAAATTTGTATTCCATTTTACAAGTGAACCTCAGATGCAGGAGGTGGGGTGTGTTGCGTCACCAGGTGATTTACTGCTGAGATGAACTGGGTTTGTAACCAGACCAGGAATCCATGTCTGGAGGAGCCGTGCTGATGGAGGACCCGTGCTGAAGGAGCTGTTGGAGGAGTCGTGCTGAAGGCCCTGCCTGGTGAAGGACCTGCCTGGTGAAGGACGTCTGTCATGGGGTAGATGGAGCTTGACTCGGAAGTGATCATCACTGCTACCACAAACTACCGGCGTTTGTACCATATATACCAGACGACTACATCTGTTTTACCACATGTTGAAGCAAGACTTCCGCTGTTTTTCCAGACTAGCTGTAAGTCCACACAAGAAGCGAATTGAGCGACCAAATCGCCGGAAGTCATTCACTTTCTATGGGCAAAAGCGACCAAAGCGACCAACGCTACCAGCGGCCAAAGTTGAGCGACCAGAGTGTCAAAAAGAAGTTGAAAACTTTTTAACTTTATGCAAATGACTATTATTCGCTTCAGCGGCCAAACACTGACAGCCAATCGGAATGTAGACGCTCTTCGCTTGCGTGGATCCCAGGGAACATCGGCAGGCACTTTGGTTCCTACCTACCTTTATTCACTCACTGAACAAAATGTCGGCTGAAGTATTAATCGCGGCTGTAACTGGGCACCCGGTGTTGTACGAACCCACCCTTTTTCAGTTCAGAGATCGAAACGCCATGGTGGTTTGGATATCAAGTGATGATAAGCGGGAGTATTTATAGGCTACATCTAGAACGTTCGTATTTAAGCGGGAATCATTTTAATTTGCTCTAAATGCCACCAATCTAACCAACCAATCGCGTGTAGCATGCTTTAAACAAAACCAAAAAAAAATTGAAATCGTCACATAAACAAACTAATCGACAAGACGAGGGATAAATGACAAGGGATATATCTCTTGTCTTTTATCCCTCTATTCCCCACTATTCACGGAGCCTGAGGTGAATAATTGTTAATTAAATAGTCTAGATAGATAGATAGCCTAGTCAAGTCTTTATTAATACCAAACGACACAAATCGTCGGGAATCCATTTAGGTGGTTCGGCCCACACAGGACAGTAGCCTACAAGACCACACAGAACAAGTCTGACTGGACATACACACAATACATCACATTAAAACTAGACACGCGTTGATAGATAGATAGACAGAAAGGCCTAGATATATAGATATATTCCATTATTTGCCTTGCGGAGCCAACCAGTCCTGTGCACGTATGCAAATTAGCCATGTGCGACAATGACAATTTGTTTTGAATGCAACGAATGAGTGCAGATCATGATTTGCAGATCCAGATCAGTGAAACATATTTCAACTACTACAGCACGCAGGGTTTTTTGTTCTCGGTTGTAATTAGCCTACATTTTAGGATTTTTTTTTATATTGGGGGGAATCCCTGTCCTACTTGTTGTCGAAGCACTTTATCGAACAAGCAAAACCGTCTCGGCAATATGGCCAAGGTGTATGGGAGAGTTCACTATTTGATATGGCTGTCTGTAGGGCCTACTAAACGCATACGGCTCCTTTTAAATGCTTCTGCATAATTGAATTGTACGTCATGAGCGACCAAAGCGAACAGAAAAATTCGTAGGGAAACTTTGTGAGCGACCAAAGCGTCTTCGCTCCTGGTGTGGACGTACAGTAGGACTCTGTCTGAGGAGAGCTGCTGGAGGAGCTGAGACGCTGGAGGATGACTAGGAATCGACCAACAAGGATTCCTCGTAAGTTTGTTTTTAGTTACATGGTTGACTTAAAGGACAAAATACAGCTGTTATGCGTTAACCAACTACCGCTGTGTTTTCTTACTAGAACGTGTTCCTGGAGAGGAGGCGAGCTGGTAGGGGAGCCGTGAATCTGGAGGATGAACATCACTCTACAAACAAGGATTGTAAGTTTGTATTAACCAAACAAACCGGGAATAAAGGGCTTAAAAATAAGACCAACTACATGTTCGTTACCAGACTTTGGGGCCAGACTCGCTCTGTTTGTTCCAGACCACGACTCTGGCTGTGGAGAGCTGATGGAGGAGCCAAGACTCTGGAGGACGACATCGCTCCACCAACCAGGATCCTCGTAAGTTTGCCTAAAATAAACAGTGGACTTGTTGTAACACAGGATTAGTTTGTCCAGTACAAGTTCCGGCATACTATTGTGGTTGTTTACCAGACAAACTACAGCTGCTACTTTGTTATTAGAGCCCAACTACTCCTGTGTTTGTGACCTTACATTAGAGCCCAACTACTCCTGTGTTTGTTACCTTTCATTAGGGACAAAGTACTACTGTGTTTGTTACCTTACATCAGAGACAAATTGCGTTTCTAACCAGACCAGGAATCTGGAGGATGGAGATGGAGAAGCCGTACATCTGGAAGGAAAATCCTGAGGATCACCAGCACTCTACCATCAAGGATTCCTCATAAGTTTGCATTATCTGGACATGGTGGACTAGGTAGGGGGTTGGGGTTTCAACTCTCAAACCAATGGTGCCGGATTCAAGTCCTCAGAATACAGTGATGTGTCCTTGAGCAAGGCGCCCTAAAGCCTGACTGCTCCTTAATGACTTATCTTTGGTTCAGATAATGTTGCATCTTTTGAATAATGAACCTAATCAATGTCCTTGTTTGGTCCGGGCAGACGCACCTGAGCTGAACCTCACCTGATCCTGTTTGGTCGGGGGTAGACACACCTGAACTAAACCCGCCCTGATCCTGACATCCTGCTGGTCCCGTCTCCTCAGTTCATCTGAGCCTTGTCCTCCAGAAGACCTGCTGAGCTCAGCAGTCTGAGGCTGATGGATCACTGACCTCCAGTGGGAGTGATCTTCTTGACCTCACTACTTCACTACTCTCTACTGCTTCCTCTTTTCTTCCTTCTCTCTGGTTCAAATCTTTACACTGAAGGCGCGTCTTCCTGCCCTCAGAGAGTTTAGCGTTAGGGTTGAGAGTCAGGGTTTAGAGTCAGGGACAGAGCTGGTCAGGGAGGACTGCTTTTACACAAACCTCTTCACTTGCTTTCGGAATGGTGGTGACATTTCGAAAAGATTAACTTGGAAAATGTTTTCCTCTGCTTTCCTTTATAATATTGTATTACATTTCTGTCAAGTGTTTTTGTTTTCATATATTAAAATCCCACATTGACTTCTACATGTTTGGTGAGGTTCATTTAATTGTCCTTTCACTTGGTTAGTGTCAAGCTAAACTCCTGCAATACATTTAATATACATGATTGTTATTCAGCAATGTTCACATAATCCATTTTGTAAAAATATGAAACCTCCTTATTGCTACTAAATCCAAGCCTATTCATGTATTTAACAATGTACATACTGCCCCGCAGGCCATTCTCTGCTACTACAACGCAAATGTTGATTTCCTGAGTGGTAGACATTCCTGGGGCCGGGTCGCCACATATGGTGGAGAATCGACCGAGGACTCGACCAAGCTACGGACCATTTTTTTGAGTGAACGCCAGCCTCCAAAGCAGCCTTGACACAGCCGGAGACGAGGCAGCGGGAGCAGCTCCGCTTCAGGAGGGGCGCCGCTCCAACATGAGGCCCCGAAGCTTCAAAGGGTAGAGGAGTGTGGCAACCCGGATCCGGCCCAGCACCCCTGGAAGCAGTCTACCCCCAGATGGCGCCATTGAGGGCGTTGGAGCGGGGGCCAATTAACTAAATGCAGAGCACCTGAGGAACAGGTGGAGAAGCAGGGCTTGAATAGCCTGCTTCTCCACTCAATCAGGGCTCTCAGCCATGTGGCTCGGGCAAGGAGAGACAGGTTCTCGTGGGTTAGGACCGTCGATTCCTCCCAGGTTTCTCGTTGTGTTATTTTCAGTATGAGACTTTTTGGATTAAACGGGCCTTTTTGCCCAGTAAAGTTGTGTCCGGTTTGGGGAGGAGGCGGTTCACTGGAGAAGGCGGGTTGCCAGAATATACAGTACATCGTTTTTCAAAAAGTCTTTGAAAATGGCTGATTACAACTTTATAGGCCTAATACCAATAAAATTATCAATATTAATACATAACAATTGGTGTAATCCGTTGGAGATGGTTTTATTTTAAATCTGTGTAGAAGACAATTCCACTGACGGTACATTAAGATAATGGACGCATGTTACAACTCATCCATTCATTGCCTTTAAAGATGAATTTAAGTTTCGTAAAAGAAAATAGTGGGATCATAAGGATGACAAAAATGTCAACGCTTTTCAAGGGACCAAACAGAAATTGTTTATTTAGTCAGAAAACGTCTCATTCCCATTAATCCAGATACATGTTTCTTTGCTCTTGGACGTGTGCTCTGTGGTGTGTCACCAAGGTCGTCCATGTTGCTGTTGTTGTTGTGGTGCTGAAGTTGCCTCGGTTGTACCCATCACATTGTCCGTTTGACCTTTTCAAAGTCTTTCTCTGTTGCAGAATAAAAATATCCTCCCAGTCCAACTCAGATGAAGACACCTGGCAACATAGCGGCAGACTGTAATCCCAGCAGAGAACTCAGAGGTCAGAATCAGCCCCTACAGACCACACCTACTCACCTTTTACACACCTCAGCCTCACTCCTGAAGCTGGTCAGTCCCTCCTACAAAGCACCCCCCCCTTCCCCCCCTTCTACTGTTACACCCCTAAATTACAACGTAAACAAGGATCCTGGCTCCTGCGACGAAGGTCTTACCCTGCTGTGTCTGATGGTGCGGTAATAAGGTCAGGAGGTTGAACCCGTTATCTCACAGAGGAACGACTTCCGCCTCGTGCCCACTGCACCGTCAGTCAACGGACGTGGGAAGGCGTGGCTGACGGATGGGGGAGTAGTCTTTGCAGAGGCATCCGTCAGCCAATCAAATCGCTTCGCCGGGTTCTTCTCGCTTCTTCCTGCTTGTTGCGATGCAAGATTACCCGCTTTCCCGCTTTCCAGTATCGTTAGAGCCCGAGTCGCGTCACAGTGCTTAAATTTGCATACGCGATCTGATTGGATGACGGAACCGTCGCTGCCGAAAAAGTTGAACATTTTTCAACTTTCTGACGGTGGCGAACGCTCCAACTGAACGGACGGATCCACAATGCATTGCGCGTCCGTCCCCATTCAATGTCAATGGGCAACGGTCAACTGACGGAGGTAGTGGGCACGGGGCGTTCCTGAGAAGAGGGTTCAGTACTTTGGTTGTTTGAGCTCCTTCCTCGTCCTTCTTTGGCCGAGAAGTAACAATGTTATATTAATAATAGCTTCATAATCCTATTTGTAAAACTACACAGTCCCACATCACTCATAAATAACCCAGAAGTAACCTCCCCACCTTTCTCAAGAAATTCTATAAAAATTAAAATGTGTAGTAAACATGTTATTAATGAATGCTGAAAGTAGTGGTTTTACCTTTATCGGTTATATGATATATAAACTGTTGATGGCGATGATTAAAATGATAACGGGATCCACGACTCCTAAAATGATCCCAACTGTGCTAGAAGATCCCTCTGAACAGAAAAAGAGAATGTTGCTTATTCTTTCAATAATAATAATAACACTCATAACAATGACTGCAATACACATCCTAATACCTTCACATTAAACATGTTTCAATCACGTTGTCTAAGGTGGCTCCTCAGTTACTGGTCCAGTTAACATGGCTCAGTAAAGAAGACAATGGAGACCTTTGCCTTACCCCCCCATGTGTTGTAAACAGAATGTCGCTTTTTCCCACCACAGGTGTTTTAGCATCACACAGATTGCTTTTGTATTTACACCAAGAGCCTACCTACAATAGGGTCTTCCAATATCTTAAGTTCAATGTGGGTTACGTCTTCTTCGTCTGCGTACCTGAGAGTACACCTGTACGTCCCTTCACTCTGGGCTGATGAGGTCACATACAGCAGGAGGCTGCCTGATTCAGACAGGTCTCTTACATGCTGCTGCCACTCTGTTTCCACCACCTCCTCTTGTCCTGGTTGTCTTCTGAGGATGGTCTGGTTGTGGTTGAAGGTCCAGGTGATGTCATCGAGCCCCGAGGCGTTACAAGGGAGTAACGCCTCACTCTTGGAAAGATTTTCCATTGGAGCTGAATTAGATGGACACACAAGTGAACAAACGATCAGACATATAAGATATTGTTATGAAATCTGCAGAGATTTTGAACCATGACACCATTTAACCTATTTTGACCAATGGAGAACACAAATCCCAGACCAATGATGTCAATGGTCCAACCTTCTGCCAATTCTCAGCGGAAGTGGAGTAGACATTGCAGACCAAAATATTCTCACGATAAAAATATGAAGCAGTACTCTCTTATGTTAGCTATTCCTGAGTGTGACGGTTTCCCCTTAAAATGCAACCACTCGAAATTGGATTGCAACATTTCTAATCAATGCTTTGCTACTGACTGTTGTTTCTCTGATAGTCAAAGACTTACGGTGTAACCTCATCGTGGCTTTCCTTGCACTGTTCATTTTGGACTAAGCAGCTGTATGTCGATTCTGTGTCATTGTAAACAGTCCTTAAGGAGCCACTGATGTCATAGAGTCCCTGGTCATCTTCATGGACCTCGGTTGTGTTCTGGAGGACAGTAGCCGGGCGAGGACAGGTGACAGTGTTGTTCAGTAGCACAATGTCCACTCTAGTAACAGGAGCTGCAACGACATGACACCACATTAAAACAAGAAACTAATAGTTACTATGCCTCATTTGGTTTGCTGCATTTACATTGATACTGATATCAATGGCGTAGTTAGGTATTATTGCTAACCACACCATGAACATAAGAAAACATGTACCAAAATACACACACAACTGACATGGGAACGTTGCAATGTTATTTTGTGGTTGAACACGAGGAACCGGCAAGGAACAAAGGAGGTGAACCAGTATAATTGGGGAGAGAGCGATCGGGGAATGAGTTGAAGGTGGGAAGACGGACAAGAACACACAGGTGAGGGGAAGGCCATGAATGCAGGCCGGAGACGGGAGGTGAGTGAACAGTCTAGCGACATCTGGTGGACAAGGGGGGAACAAACCCAAAACAACACAAGGACAAGGAAAGATCATGACAATGATTGTTTATAGGCCCTGGGGCAAAGGCAAAGGGTCTTGTGATTGTTTAGTACATGTAGAGGGAATACACACATTTTTACATTATAACCTGATCCAAAAATGAGTTATTTGTAAACAAACTCAGGTTGGTTTGGCGACCTCATTCAGTTTCCAAAAAGTAAATCCGGTTTGACATGGCACACCCAAAAGGGTGAATGGAAAAAACAAACCAATCCAAACTACAGGAGAGGAGGAGTGGCCCTGCAACAGGAACCACAACACCTTTCTTCCTCCCCAGATCATGTTATCGTTCCAATGAAGTGAAGTTGAGTCGTCAAGCTGCAGACTGAGAGACCCAAGAGGCACGAAGGAAGAATAAGATGGCAGAACTCAATGGTGTTCTGGTCCGAACAGCCGTGTTCCTCATGGTGGAGGTCCTCGTTCAGGGAGGTAAGCTTGACTAATATGGAGACATTACCTTATTTATGATTTTTTGGGGATTATTTGGAGATCTAAAGGTGAAAAGGTAAAGGTAAATCTACACATGGGGATATGTCTCACAATATCGTTGACATTGTAATTATGCCATTTTGTCACCATTGCTGATTAAACAATTCTGTAATTTAGAGAAAACACGCGTAATATCCTGTGGATTTTTTTATGTCCGTGTCACAGAGCGGGATCTTCTCAGACACTGATTATAACATATCACAATATAGTAGGCCTGCTACTAGATACAAATCATAGAGACACCATTGAAAAATTCCACCTGAGGATAAACCCGCCTGAATACTGTGTTTTGCAGTCAGTCATTCTAAGTATTGGTTTATTAAGGTTTACCTACAGGTGTGTACTGTTGTGAGATAGGAGTAAAAGAGGTTAGGGTTAGGGTTGCTTGTCGGTGGACGTTTGGTCTATGCATCACATGGTTTGCACTAAGGGTTTAACTTCTAAATATCTATCAGTATGACAATATGCTATGGCAGCGGCTCTGAAAGGAGAATGCTATATGTCAGACTACTCAGACCGTAGGCCATTCGGAGGATGAGATATATGGGAATATTTTAATTTGTTTTATAGATTGTATTTTTGTCCTTGGTTCCCAAATGGAAAAAATAATTACGATTCTTATGTTGCTTTCATTAATTGCATGTTATTTATTTAACAATGTAGCAATGGAAAAATATACGGGTGTTACTGTTCATCCCTCAATATGGATCCCCCCTATGTTTTTTAAAATGGTATTGACCAGGTGCTGTTCAATCTCCAGACACCCCGGTGGGCTGTGTGTTTGGGGGCAGCTGTGTGCTGCCTTGCCGCTTCCAGCCAAACAGTGGTACGATCCTCCACTGGGTCAAGAAGTGGGATGGGGAGGATGTTCAGGTCCACTCCTGGTACCGGGACCAGGACCAACTGGTATACCAGGACCCTCTCTACGAGGGAAGGACCTCCCTGATCTCAGGGAGCGACGCATCCCTTCGTCTGGCCAGGGTGAACCTCCAGGACCAGGGCAGGTACTTGTGTTTAGCCAGCACTTCAGAGGACGACTGGATGACCAGCGTCACCCTGACAGTGAGAGGTGAGCTCAATTTACATTTGTATAGGATTCCATCCTATAAATAAATATATATGTTATATTGAGCAAACGTTAGCTGTTTGAGTTTCTTGTTTTAACGCGGTACCATGTTGTTGCAGCTCCTGTTACTAAAGTGGACATTGTGCTAGTGAACAACATTGTCACCTGTAAGTCTGGAGGAATCTATCCAAGACCAGAGCTCACCTGGTCCGTCAGTCCTCGCCCGGCTACTGTCCTCCAGAACACAACCGAGGTCCATGAAGATGACCAGGGACTCTATGACATCAGCGGCTCCTTAAGGACTGTTTACAGTGACACAGTCTCGGCCTACAGCTGCTCAGTCCAAAATGAACACAGTGCAAGGAAAGCCACGATGAGGTTACACCGTAAGTTTTTTAATATCAGAATGGCAACAGTCAGAAGTAAAGCGTAGATTAGAACTGGTGCAATACAATTTTCAATGGTGGCAACTTAAAGGGATATGTCACGCTCGCTTATTGCTAACATAAGACAGTGCTGCTTCAAATGTGTCTTGTAAACATATTGTGGTCTGCAACATCTACTAAATGTCGTCATGGTCCAATTAAGATTTCATAACAATCTATTGTCTGTCCGTCGGTCTGTGTGTCCACTTGTGTGTCTATCTTCATCAGCTCTAATGCAAAGTGTTCCGAAGAGTGAGGTGGTACTCCCGTGTTACGCCTCGGGGCTCGATGACATCACCTGGACCTTCAACCACAACCAGACCATCCTCAGAAGACAAGCAGGACAAGAGAAGGTGGTGGAAACAGAGTGGCAGCAGCATATAAGAGACCTGTCTGAATCAGGCAGCCTCCTGCTGTATGTGACCTCATCAGCCCAGAGTGAAGGGACGTACAGGTGTACTCTCAGGTACGCAGACGAAGAAGAAGTAACCCACATTGAACTGAAGATACTGGAGGACCCTATGGCAGGTAGGCTCTTGGTGAAAATACAAAAGCAATCTGTGTGATGCTAAAACATCCGTGGTGTGAAAAAGCGACATTGTGTTTTCAACACTTAGCTGATAAGCCACCTTAGGCATTGGGTTTAAAACATTGTTATCTAGGTCTTGTTTAATGTAAAGGTGTTAGGATGCGTCTTGCTATCATTGTTTCTGTAACTTTTTTTCCCCTCAAATTCGGTAAAAGTCATACTGCAGCCTAAACCGTAAGTGGACAGCTCTTGAAATGTTCAGGTATAGTTACCAATAACCCCCTCTACCCATAAACCCAAATTTGTGGTACTGCACCCAAAGGTGGCGCTTTTGTTAAAAAATCATGAATTAGGCTTATTTCTCCTCACCAGATTGACCTGGACTGGATAAAACCCTGTGTATACTTTTCCCACAATTTCATATTAAAGCTAAACATGATAAAAAGATCAAAAAATCGCCACATCAAATCTTTAGACTAAGCCTCACAAAAATCATAGAACAAAATTTGTTTTACTTAGTTCCATTTGAGAAATATTGGCCAATAAAGTTGGAGCAGTTAGCCCATTTTTCTTACATGACCATTTTGTTATTGTATAAAAAAAAACATAAGACTATTATTAGGTTGATACCAATGCCCCCCACTACTAATAAACCCAAATTGTTTTTCTGCACCCAAAGGTGGCGAACTTATGAACTAGCCTTAATTCTCATTACGAGATTGATCTTGAATCAAAATTCTTTCAACATAACAATCTCTAGAATCAGATGCATCTTTTTCACCCTGGTCTTCTGTTCTAAAATGTTTACCTTTCCCACAATTTCATAGAAAAGCCAAACGTCCACAGTCTCAACCCATTTTGCCTATCTGATCATTTTGTTATTGTATAACTACCATACGGCTATCATAATGTGGATACAGTGCACATTTTCAGATCTGTACTCTTTTAAGAAGGCCCTTAATTATCTTGTGAAATGTGTGCTTGGAGTTTTCTTGATGTTGTGTCCTTATCATTAGACATCTTCAGGTTGCGAATGAGGCTTCATGCAGTTCAGGAATGTCAGTGGTTCAATGGGATAATTCCATGTACTGGTGATCCTTAGGTTGACTGTTCAAATCCCGATTACAGCATTATGAACAAGCTGAACATGACATTCTGTCATTGCCACTCATTTAAGAAACACAACATTGAACAGCACCTGAAATTCATTATGCAATCAACATTCTGGCCCATTAGTTTCCAAGAATCGGACTGCCAAGATACAGTATAGCATTAAGGGGAACTTCTTCGTTAACCGTCAGTGTTCTTGACAACAGATGTTGAATTTCCCCAGAATTTCAAAGATTTTACAGGTATTTTCTGGATGTTGTGTGCTTATCAATGTATATTTTCACCATGTGAATGAGGATACATTTCAGGTTTGTCAGTGGCCCAATGGGATAATGCCTCGACTGGTGATCATTAGTTTGAGAGATCGAATCCTGGTTAGACAATACTGCTGAACATGACAATCGGCCATTGCATTGCAGCCCAGCCACCTGAAAGACGAGGCACAGTATGGCATGAAGGGGAACATCAACATCTTTCCTTAATAATTAGATGTAATATTTATATAACTTCCGTTAGTGTGTTCTTGACTTTTCATTTTGCTCTGACCCCGTTAATCACCGCTTGCGGCTTTATTTATTATTCTCATTCTAATTATAGAAAGAATAATCAACATTTATTTCTTCTGTTCCCAGAGAGATCATATAGCCCACCTTGGATCGGATCCGTAGTCATGGTTTCAATCATTAGTTTAATCGTCGCCATCGTTGTGCGCAGGAATATCAAGGTAAAACAATTCATGAGTGATGTCAGACTTTAGAGTTTTGTAAATATAATTAGCATGACGCTATTATTAATATAACTCTGTTTTTACTCTTAGGCCAGGATTCAACGGTCACATGTCATTTAGGGGAGCCTTGTTAGAGGGGCTGACCAGCTTCAGGGATGAGGACAGTTGACAGGGAGGCAACTTCAGCAATACAGCTTCAGCCCCACAGCAGGGACGTCCAAAGAGCACCCTTCCAGGGGTGCAGACACGTGTATCTGGATGAACAGAGTTGAAGGAGTTCTCAGATGTCGTTCTGCTTCATCAAACAGACATTGCTCGCTGTTTATTTTATACATGTATACATATATATACCTACATATACCTACGTGGTCTTTTATAGTCTGCCTGTTGATCAGATGGAATAGCAACTTGAGCTGCAATTTAATGGTGTTAAAGTAAAAGGTTGCTCCTATGATTATGTATAATCATTGTCGATTTTAATTGTTTAATAATGTGATAATCAGCCACTTTTATATATTTTAGGGAACTATCTGTAAGAGAGTAGCTAACTCTCTGACCTGGGATCGTCTGGTTCTTCCCGTGCTGCTCGCCACAGTGTCTCTGCTCAGAAGATCATAACACAAAACTGAGATTTGAAATGACAAGCAACAGATGATTAAAATATATTCATTTATTTAATTTGACATGGTCACCTTTAACTTAATGGGTACAACATAACACATCTGTGCAGCACCAGAGGCATCGTGTGTTTGAGGTGAAGCACGCTCATTTTAGACCTCCCACAGTGAGGCAGTGAAGACAAAGACAAACCAAAATACATCATTAACATGAATATATAGTAAACTAAAATATATAAAAGTGGTTGATTATTACATTATAATACAGATAAAACGACCCATCACATCACTAATGAATGACCCAGAAATAACCACACAAACGTTTTCAATTAATTAATTAAAAATAAAAGAGAAAATGACACAAAGAACGAAATAAAATATAATGTGAAGTAATTTACAAGAACAAATATTAAAGAAAATGATACAAAAAATTCAAAAGAAACCCTTCTCTTTATACGTAAACAGATGAGGATGATGCTGATGATGATTAAAAGTATACCATAAAAATAGAATCCTATTTGTAACCAAGGTGTGCTAAATGATCCCGCTGAAACAGAAAAAGAAAATGTGGATTATTCTTTCTTTAATAAGAATGAGGATAATAACAATGACAGCAAGACAGAACCAAATAACTTCACATTAACGATGACCTAGATAATATTGTACCGTATTAAAACAAGAAACTCAGAGTTGGGGTTAGGGTTAGGGTTAAGGTTAACCCAGGACTTGAGCTCACCTCTCACTGTCAGGCTGACGAAGGTCTCCTGGTTGTTCTGTGAAGTGCTGCCGTAACACAGGTACCTGCCCTGGTCCTGGAGGTTCACCCTGGCCAGACCAAGGGATGCGTTGCCCCCTGAGATCTGATCCTGGAACAGGGAGGTCCTTCCCTCGTAGAGAGGGTCCTGGTGTCCCAGTTGGTCCAGTTCATCGTAGTAGGAGTGGACCTGAACATCCTTCCCACTTATCTTGTTCCAGTGGAGGATGGTATCACTGTTTGGATGGAAGCGGCAAGGCAGCACACAGCTCCCCCCAAACACACAGCCCACCTGGGTGTCTGGAGATCAGAGAACAGGGGGGTGTTGGAGGCATACTCTTCATTAACTTTATTAAAACAAGATAACAACTTTATTAATCCCCCGGAGGGGAAATTCCTTTGTTTCAACAGCCCAGCAGCAGTGGAAAGCACAGGATAAGATACAATACAATAAAAATACAAAGTACTAATGAGAACAAAAAGACGCTAAAGTAAATGCTAAAGTAAAGACAAAAAGAACAAACGGTATAAACAATATAATTAATAAATTATAAAGTGTTAAGTGTAATTTGTAAATTATAAAGTACCAGTACTTGGTACTTGCAAATGGTGCATGTCCATAAGTAATACTACAAATGTTTATAAATGATCTTGAATTGCTCGTAAAATATGACCTTTAGACCTCTGCAATCTGAGAGAGTGAAAGAAGACTAAGGGCCCTATCTTGCGCAATTGACTTTCTACCCTGACGCATGTGTCACTGCTAGTTTGCAACTGGCGCAGAGCGTTCTTTTCCCGCCACCGCCACACATCGGTAAATTAGGGAATGATCGTGTGCGTGTTCTGGCGCAAACGTTCCCCGGTGCTATTTTGCAGTTTCAGGAAACAATTCCGCCACAAACCAGGAAATACCTGGTTTAAAGTCAGTGGCGCGTTGTTCAGATGCTATTTTAAGGGCGCATGCATAATGTTGCTTGTGCACCTCGTGTATACACTTTGCCTCTCTCATCAACTAGCCACACATTCTTGATATATTATTTGGGAAAGAACAGATGATACAGGTAATAAGTTGTACTTTTAAATCAATGCATCTGCAAACACCGTACAGCAAACATATTTTCTTGACAGAGACATCGTGTACAAGCCCATAACTTTTAGGATTGAGGAGTATTTGATCGTGAGAAAACATTGTTTTACCGCGAGTGAGTTTTAAAAAAATAATGAATGAATGCGGGCGCGCGTGTGTGTATGTGTAAAATAATTAATGAATGCGGGCGCGTTTAAACACACGCAAACTAAACACGTAACGCATAATGCAGTCCATGGCACTGTATATTAACGGGGGGACACATGCATATTAGGAACACAAGTCGATAACGATAATGCATACAATACTGGTACGTGGTTTCTTTGTTATTGTATTGCGTATATCATTAAATAGAACCAGTTACCGCATATCATATGTGTGTTAAGTTTTCTTGGCCGAAATTTATTTGAGGACTCAGTATTTCTGTGGAAGAAAACGCTATTCCATGTGTGAATTAGGCCATATTATTTGGCCATAAACTGAGCCATTTGAAGTTTAAAATTCATGTGGTCATGCATGTGTGTCATCGGAGACAGCAAACGCGTTTTCAAAATATCAACCCTTCAGATTCAAATGCGCTCATGGCTCTTAAAGAGGATGGGAGGTGGCACTCTCAATGGTTTATTGCACGTTACGCCCAAACCACATCTACGGGTAATAAGGCTACTTCAGACCAAGCCTTTTGAGATTTGCGCCGGGCGCAAGAGTCATTTTTGCGCCGGTAAAATAGCAACATCGCCATAAAACCGCCTACAAAGCTACTTGCATTTGGCGCATCTCACTTGCGTTTCAGACTGTTAAAATAGGGGCTAAGTAATCTAAACTTATCCAGACGACAGACTTAGGTTGTCTGAGCCTTTTTCAGTTTATTTTTTCTTCAGTAACACACATTTTTCATAATGTCTATCTTTCCCGGTGTGCTTTCGTCTCTCACCTTCTCTCACATCACCTGACCATTCTGAGAACCTGGGTTCGTCTTTAGAGACAGCTTTGGTTTCTGTATGAGAAAAGCTCGAAATGAAGTAAAAATATTACAAGCAGAATCAAGCAGTTGTATTTTATATTATTATTTTCATCATTATAAGTGAAACCTAAAGGTTATATTTGAACAAAAAAGATTAGTCCGTTTGTGTTCTGGTGCTAGTCCAAATATCAAGCATAACAAACCAAACAAAGAAGAACTCTTCATATTAGGTTTGCCATAGAGACGGTTTATATTCGGTCCAGCTTACCTCCCTGAACGACGACCAGCCCCGTCAGTAACAAGACCGTCTGAACCACAACACTGCCCAGCGCTGTCATTGTCTGTGTCGTCCTCTCTCAGCTGTACCTGTTGTTGGACTGCTGACAGGACCGGGACACACCAACCTTTACCTGGACTTATTAGACCTCCTGGCTGACATTTATGACTTTTTATTGGCTTGGGATTAAGAATACGAGTTATGGATCACTTAGTTATTAAAATGAGGTTAGGTATATAACTAAATGGCAATATTTATGAAAAATACAATTTGATCAAAATAAAGTGATCATGTAAAAGCAGTAAGTGGTTTGTTATATTACATTCAAACAAATAATTTCGGTGATATGTTTCAATTGGTTGTGGGGTCAGAGATATTTTAAGTGTACAATAAATTTAATTGGGATTCAAACAATGAGGGAAAATGTTATCTTATCTGTTCTGAATGGAGGGGCATGTTGAATAATGATTGTTAGTGTATGCTGTGTCTATAAAAATAGCTAGTCAGTATAGGTGAGCAGTTTATAGGGTCTGGTCGATAAATAATAATAGAGGAAGTCCATTCTGGACTATCGATGGACTATATATATTTCACAGCAATTTTCTATTGTAGATTGATACAGTTTAATTAATTTAATTGAAAGGGATTTTTGCTCAGAAGGAAATAACACAAAAACTGCAGTGAGCTTTGAGATTACAAGCAAAATATATTTATTTAAAGCAGTGATATTACGCCACCCGGTGTGAGTGTGATTAGCTACTACAAGCCTTTTGAAAATCTGCCTTTTCATGTGTTTTAGTGACATGATCCCAAGTGGGTGTATCCACCTATGTACGCTGGATAGATCAGTCTACCAGCCTACCCAGTGGACTGTAGCAAATGTTGGTTAACTATCCATCATACATCTAGGACGGGTGAACACTCCCACTTTTGATGTCACTAAAAAACAGGAAGAGGCCAAGGGCTTGTCATGGCTAATCACACTCACACCTGGTGGCATTATATCACCCCTTTAATGTGATGTGGTCGCCATTGACTTAATGGGGACAACAATAGACATCTGCGCAGTTCGATTCCTCCCCGTGGTCCTTTACTGCACGTCTTCCCTCCTAGCATAATGTTAATAAACAACTCAGTGGATCAACTGAACGTTCTCGTATGTCTCCATTCACCCCTTCATCAGTGGGGAGGGAGGATATTACCACACAAACAACAATGGAGTCTCCATTCACCCCTTCATCAGTGGGGAGGGAGGATATTACCCCACAAACAACAATGGAGTCTCCAATCTCCATTCACCCCTTCATCAGTGTTTGGAAAGGATATAACCACACACACAACAGTGAAGTCCGACTTTTTTAACCACACACACATACAAAAAAACTATAAGTAATCTGGGGAAAAATATACAAACACACACTCACATACACACATACAATAGATCAATATTGTAAATAAGAAACTGTTCTTAATGTTTTCTCTGGAAAAATAAAGGTTAAAAAAAAGAATAAACACATAAACATGCGCACATTAGCGAGTTACAATTATGTTTATTTATTTAATCTAGAAATCGCTGAAGTTCCTTCCTTCATGAAACATAGATAATATAACTGGCATCAGAGTTAGTGAGAAGCTTCTACCGCTAACCCTCCAACGTGTTTCAGGACATGAGTTTAACTTATCTAAATCATCATTCAGAGTTCAAGTTATGCGAGGGCGAACCATCAGTGAGGATTGATTCAACACCAGTAAGACACCAGTGAGACACCAGTGGGACACGGTTACCAGTGAGACACCAGTGAGACACCAGTGAGACACCAGTGGGACACCAGTGAGACACCAGTGAGACACCAGTGAGACACCAGTGAGACACCAGTGGGACACCAGTGGGACACCAGTGGGACACCAGTGAGACACCAGTGAGACACCAGTGAGACACCAGTGAGACACCAGTGAGACGTTCTGCCATTCTTCCAGAACAAACAAAGGACTGAGGCCTCCTCAGTGCTGCCCCTGCTGGCCGGACCTCCACACTGCAGTCATGTCCAGTAGATAGACGATAGCCCAGAGCAGCGGGCCGCGCCCTCATTCTCACCGCTCCCCTGATCCTCACCCCCTGAGAGGGTCCTAAACGCTGGGCCTTCTCTTTAGTCCTGGGGGGCTCTCCCTCACAGCAGAGGGTCCTAAACGCTGAGCCTTCTCTTTAGTCCTGGGGGGCTCTCCCTCACAGCAGAGGGCTCCTAAACGCTGGGCCTTCTCTTTAGTCCTGGAGGGCTCTCCCTCACAGCAGAGGGCTCCTAAACGCTGAGCCTTCTCTTTAGTCCTGGGGGGCTCTCCCTCACAGCAGAGGGGCTGCTTCAAACCGACTGACTGATTGACCTCTGTTCAGGATGGTGAGGCAGATGTAGGGAATCAGAGTATTGTTACTCCTGGGGGCGCAGCGCCACACTCAGCACAACTCCCCCGCTATTTTTCAAAACCCAGGTACTACCAGCCAAGTTCTTACCATGCAACATGCGAGTTGAATAGCAACTAGCCTTGAATTAGCATCAGAGGTAATAACTTACTTCCGGGTCTGTCCTGTCCCTGGTTTCATCCGAGGTGTTTCCGACAGCGTGTTTTTGGGGTTGTTGTCTTTTATGTCCCTTAACTCAAGTTTTCAAAATAAAAGTGTTTCCTAAGCTTTTATTTTTTTCCAGTTGTAGTTTGATACTCTGAGAGTCCCAGGATTTCCCCACAGACGATATAAAGTAGGCTACAGCATTACTATACGATACGTTGACTTTGTATGGAGTCGAACGCGCCCGTTGCCTGGAACGCGTCTATACGTTGACTTTGTATGGAGTCGAACGCGCCCGTTGCCTGGAACGCGTCTATACGTTGACTTTGTATGGAAGTTGCGCCGCCCCTTCGCTTTTGGTGTGAACGCGCCATTACTTTAGTTTCACCAGAGCCCGTCTCATATTAGACATTCTCTGGTTTCACTAGAATTTCACATGAACGATGTGACGCAGTTAGCTGTGATTCAAAGCTCTTCCTCTTTCTGATCTGTCTGCCATAAGGACCCAAGCAGCTCAATCTTTACTTTCAGAACCTTTGTTAATGTTCTGTCTCGCTTCTAAACACTTCTCTGTTATTTGGTGAACACCTAAATCTCTTTATTCTCTCCTTTCCTTGCATTTGTGCTTCTATATTTCCATTCAACACGGGCAGCACACTTTTCGTCACGGAAAAGATAAGGTACCGTTTCCTGAATTCCTGTTTTCTTACCAGATGTATTCAAACTATATTCATTTATTCTTACTAAATTAATCTGTTTCCAGTCCAAGCTGATTGTATCCATGTTAGTGGTGTAAAATAGGTTTAATGAAGGAGTATGCGTCAGGACATCAATAACTAGTTTTACCGTGTTGAGGGCGATTATATACGGATCCTTCCTTGTATTGTGGACTTTTATTCTGTAGGGAGGTCAGAACGCTCAGTTTCATTGGTAACAGTTAAGAATTGATGGTTTGGAAGTGTCGGATCTAAAGGTAAATAAATAATTGTCCATAATTAAATGAACGTGTTAGAAGCATAGTGTGTGTGTGTGTGTGTGTGTGTGTGTGTGTGTGTGTGTGTGTGTGTGTGTGTGTGTGTGTGTGTGTGTGTGTGTGTGTGTGTGTGTGTGTGTGTGTGTGTGTGTGTGTGTGATATCTAGAAGACATAGAGAATGATTAGAATGTAGCTCTAGACAGAGAGAGTGATAGAGTTTGTGATCTAGAGATTGAGTGTGTAGTTCTAGACTGAGGGACATTTCATGTTTTGTACTTAAAGAGAATCCAGAGAAACAATATGGCATTGTGTTTGTGTCCAGGTCTCCAGTCTACTATGGATGAGGAGAGAGAGGAGGGGGCTCCTACCTCTAAAACCACTCTGTCTGGGGAACATGGCCGCCAGAGCAAAGCTAAGAGGTAAGAAGAGGATCTCTCTGTCTGTGACTGTTGTCCTTCTCAGAGCTCAGCACTGATATCTCATGACTCCATCATCAGTCTTAGTAAAAGCTGTGTGTGTGTTGTGTTGAAGCCCAGAGCAGCGGGAGAGAGCAGACTCCCCTGGACCCAGCTGTGTCTCCTTGAAGAGTGACCGCTCTATGGATGATCCTCATAACTTTAGAGATGGAAATCGGTCTATTAAGAAGAGGTGAGGATTTATCAGATACTATACAACTATATCTATCAGACATCCTTTAATCCTGGTTCTTGTTTTTCTAGAAGAGTCCAGAAGGAGAGAGCAGACTCCCCTGGACCCAGCTGTGTCTCCTTGAAGAGCGACCGGTCTATGGATCGTCCTCCTGGACTTAAAGATGGACGCCCCTCCAGAGAGGAGAGGTAGGAGTTTCCAACAAACTAGTAGTTTTACTGACTGATATTTACAATCAGGAAATATTTGTATTAAAAAGATACTGTGTGTGTGTGTGTGTGTGTGTGTGTGTGTGTGTGTGTGTGTGTGTGTGTGTGTGTGTGTGTGTGTGTGTGTGTACGCACGCTGTCTCCACAGGGGACCACAGGAGAGGTCAAAGGTTACCAGTGCTCAGTCTGTACAGCAGAATCAAGCAGAGCTGATCAAGGTGTGTAAATGAAACAAGACATTTGACTTCAGCTCTTAACAGGGGCGCCGTAAAGGGGGGGGGGGGGGGGGAATTCATCATAATCAAGTTAATATATTTCGAGTGAAAATGTTATCGATTAAAACAGCAATTTAAACAAACAAGGGGTTCGTTCCTCCATGTTTGGCTAAATGTTCAGTATAGTCTATATATTCCAGAAGGAGAGAGCAGACTCCCCTGGACCCAGCTGTGTCTCCATGAAGAGCAACTGGTCTATGGAACGTCCTCCTAATCTTAAAGATGGACGCCCCTCCAGAGAGGAGTGGTAGGAGTTTCCAACAAACTGGTAGTTTTACTAAATTATATTTACAATTCAGGAAATATTTTTCTAAAAAGATACTGTGCGTGTGTGTGGGTGTGGGGGTGTGTGTGCGCGTGTGTTCTCTCCACAGGCGACCACAGGAGAGGTCAAAGGTTACCAGTGCTCAGTCTGTACAGCAGAATCAAGCAGAGCTGATCAAGGTGTGTAAATGAAACAAGACATTTGACTTCAGCTCTAGACAGGGGTGACCTAAGGGGGGGGGGGTAGTATAGTCTATATATTCCACCTCTCTCTCTTTATTGCATGGTTCAGTCTTGCGTGGATCCAGTTTTCAGCACAGAGTCTTCCACTCGGTGAGCTTACAAGCAGAACAGACTGTCAGTTGTCTGGCACGTCGTCGTTGAGGTAGAAGTCGGAGTATCAGAAACAGAAACCTGAGAGGGAGGAGCAGGGCCAACAGTTGGTCACCCAGTTTATACAACTAAAGGTTTTTATTTATTCCCCTTCCTGTGGTGCCCATTATCACGGAGCTACCTAGTGAATCATAGAATCTTATATCAATCAAATAGTTCTTCATCAAACATGAAATTCATGAATATGATTCATTGAATGAGGTAGACAGGTGGATGAACCGGGAAACTGTTTACTGAGGCCTACACAAATTTTCTTCTACTTATCAACTATACAGCCAGGGTAGGTCTGTGAATACTGACCCCTAGTGGTGAAAAGTAATAGCAGAGTATGAAGACAGTCTGTGTCATTTCTGTCCCATTTTACTGAGGGGTTTAGAGCCAGTGTAACATTACTGGCATCTGACAAACTTTGGGAACAAATTGACCAAAATTTAAAACACCACTGAATTTCATGAATTTCTCAAGAGGAAAGCCTTTTGCCAGAACAGCAACAGTAATGAGAGATGCCACTCATTTACCTCTGACATTCATACATCAATGGTCAACAGAACAGCAACAGTAATGAGAGATGCCACTCATTACCTCTGACATTCATACATCAATGGTCAATCACAGCAGGCCAAGTATTGGGTAATTAGCAGTACGCTACACTAGAGCTAGTCTATCAATCTATGGGTGGTCAAATGGATTTTCTAGGCTGGTGGGTGATTGGAGGCCCAATATATTATTTGATAAGGCCCACAATCTCTAGTGGTGCCCCTGGCTCTACATGGGCAATAAAAGCATCTCTTGTGGAGCTCCAGTTTTCCCTCTATAGACCAGGGAGACGTTAATCTAGGACAGAGGCTTCTGATGTCCTCAGTTAGTTCAAAGTAAAGTTCTCCTTGATGTTTGTTCTGTTCCAGAGGGCTGAGGAGAACGCACACGCTTTTCTAGACAAGGAGCTGAAGAAGCTCTGGAGGGATCTCTTCTCAGATTACCCACAATGCTCAGAGAGTCAGAGGGAGGACGAGGAGGAGGATGATAAGAACGAGGAGCAGAGGAGGCGCGCCATAGAGGGAGTGGTAGACATCACAAAGCTCTGCCTGATGGAGATGAACCAGGAGGAACTGGCCGACAAGCTGGGGAGTGGTAAGATACTCAAATATAGGTTAAATGGTTTGATCCAGATATGTAGGGTCATTGTGGGGGTATCAGGTTGAATGGTTTGATCCAGATATGTAGGGTCATTGTGGGGGTATCAGGTTGAATGGTTTGATCCAGATATGTAGGGTCATTGTTGGGGTATCAGGGTGAAATGCTTGATACAGATGTGTAGGGTTATTGTGGGCGTATCAGGTTAAAGAATTACGTTAAACTGCTGATCAACAACAGCATAATTCAGTGGAAGAGATGCACATCTTTCTTGTTATATCAGGTTAGAAAGTCACTGATACCCCTGATACTCAACAACAATAGCACTGCTAATAAAGTTATAAGATCCCTATAAAGTAAAACTTTTAGTACTTTTTTCTGTACACCAGTAATATTGCTTGGAAATATCAATGGTATGTTTCTTCTGGTTTGGGATTTAGGAGCTGTTGCGGTCCAGTGGCAACATAAACTCAAGGCTCATCTGAAGAAGAAGTTCAACTGTGTGTTTGAGGGAATCGCTAGAGCAGGAGAGCAGAGACCTCTGAATGAGATCTACACAGAGCTCTTCATCACAGAGAGAGGCAGTGGAGAGGTCAACAAGGAACATGAAGTCAGACTGATTGAAAAGGCATCCAGGAAAACAGCCAATGAGGAAACACCAATCAGATGTGAAGACATCTTTAAACCTTTACCTGGACAAGATAAACCAATCAGAACAATAATGACAACCGGAGTGGCCGGCATTGGTAAAACTCTCTTAACACACAAGTTCACTCTGGACTGGGCCGAAGGCAAAGCCAACCACGACATAGACTTCACATTTCTCCTCACTTTCAGAGAGCTGAATTTATTGAAAGGGAAAGAGTTTAGCTTACTGGAACTTCTTCATCAGTTTTCTGTTGAAACCAAAGAATCAGGAATCTACAGATACGACCATGACCAAGTAGTCTTCATCTTGGATGGTCTGGATGAGTGTCGACTTCCTCTGGACTTCCAGAACAACCCGATCTGGACGGATGTCACAGTGCCGACCTCAGTGGACGTGCTGCTGACAAACATCATCAGGGGAGTCCTGCTTCCCTCTGCCCGCATCTGGATAACCACACGCCCTGCCGCAGCCAATCAGATCCCTGCTGAGTGTGTTGACATGGTGACCGAGGTGAGAGGGTTCACCGACCCACAGAAGGAGGAGTACTTCAGGAAGAGATTCAGAGACGGGACAATGGCCACCACAATCATCTCTCACGTCAAGAAATCTCGAAGCCTCCACATCATGTGTCACATCCCAGTCTTCTGTTGGATCACTGCTACAGTTCTAGTGGACTTCTTCAAAACATCCCAGAGAGGGGAAGAGGTGCCCAAGACCGTGACTCAGATGTACAGCCACTTCCTGAGGGTTCAGTCCGTACAGGGGGACAGGAAGTATCATGGGCGAGCTGAAACTGATCCACTCTGGAGTTCGGAGAGCAGGGAGATCACTGTTTCTCTGGGGAAACTGGCTTTTAACCAGCTGGAGAAAGGCAACCTGATCTTCTACGAGGCAGACTTGGCAGAGTGTGACATCGATATCAGAGCAGCCTCAGTGTACTCAGGAGTGTTCACCCAGATTTTTAAAGAGGAGTGTGGACTGCACCAGGACAGGATGTTCTGCTTTGTCCATCTGAGCATCCAGGAGTTTCTGGCTGCCCTTTATGTCTTTCTGTCCTACATCAACACTGGTGTCAACCTGCTCTCAGAAGAGCATCCAACCTCCAGGGAAGCTGAACTCCTCCTCCTCTACCAGAGTGCTGTGGGCAAGGCCTTACAGAGTGAGAACGGGCACCTGGACTTGTTCCTCCGCTTCCTCCTGGGCCTCTCTCTAGAGACCAATCAGATGCTCCTACAAGGTCTGCTGGGACCAAGAGGAAGTAAATTACTGGGCAATCTAACTCAAAACGATCCACCGGGACAGACAGGAAGGAGGTCACAAATCAATACCCAAATAGTCCATTACATCAAGGAGAAGATAGGTGGAGATCTCTCTCAAGAGAGAAGCATCAATCTGTTCCACTGTCTGAATGAGCTGAATGACAGTTCTCTAGTGGAGGAGATCCAACAGTACCTGTCATCAGGAAGTCTCTCCACTGAATCTCTCTCCTCTGCTCAGTGGTCAGCTCTGGTCTTCATCGTACTGACATCAGAAGAGCAGCTGGACGTGTTTTACCTGAGGAAATACTCTGCTTCTGACGAGGGTCTTCTGGGGCTGCTGCCATTGGTCAAAGCCTCCAAAACTTCTCTGTAGGTTCACTCATAACATGTATTAACAATACAACACTATACATAATACTAGAATATAAAAGTTGTAGTAAATTTAAAAACATCTCTGACGGTGCACTAAGCACATGTATTGCAATGCACACAATACAATATATATAATACTAGTATACAAAAGTTACAATAACATACAACATATATCTGTAGGCATACTTATAACATGTTTTACGATACACACTATATACATAATTCTATAAAAGTAATATTATGATAGTTTTCTGTTATAGCATTTTTGTTAGTATCAACATTGTACACCTAATATGTAACTACCATTTAAAGATCTAATGTATAATCATTTGTTCAACTATCAGAAAAGTCTTATCAAGCATTTAATCACGGTTCTCAACATGTTCTGTTTTTTTGTGTGAAGGCTGAACAGCTGTAAGCTGTCAGAGAGATGCTGTAAAGCTCTGGCCTCAGTTCTCAGCTCCAACTCCTCTAGTCTGAGAGAGCTGGACCTGAGTTCCAATCGTCTGAAGGATTCAGGAGTGAAGCTGCTCTCTGCTGGACTGGGGAGTCCACACTGTACACTGGAAACTCTCAGGTCAGTTTTACTAAGTGCAAACAGTTACAGCACAAGGTTCGGTTTCAGAATACTTTTAACTACTGTCCCCTGGTCTGAGAATCACACCTAAATGACGTCAAACTATATCAGATAATAACTCGGTACCTTTGATGACCACAAAACATGAAAAAGTAATCCCAAAGTTGACATTTTCAATTATAAACACAAAATATAATAAAAGTGCGTTCCGATCCCCTGTTAACGGTTCAGTGGTAATTAAACAAATGAAGTTGCAGTATTTGCATCGATCAAAGTTTATCGGTCTCAATAAACCAGCAGCCAGACCAATGTAGACCCTGCCTTAGCTGAACCTCTGAAGCTAAGCAGGTGGGCTTGCTTAGTACTGGATGGGAGACCAACTGGGAACACTGAGCTGCTGCTGGAAGTGGTGTCGGTTGGTGGCCAGTAGGTGGCACTCTTCCCTCTGGCCAGAGCATAAATCCTGATGCCCCAGTGCAGTGACGGGGACACTGGGCTGTGGAAGGTGCCGTCCTTCGGGGGAGACGTAAAACCGAGGTCCTGACTCACTGAGGTTATTAAAGATCCCAGGGCACTTATCTCAAAAGGAGTAGGGGATTCCCCGGGTCCCGGCTAAAACTGCCCAACCAGGCTCATTCAATCTGGCCCCCTATTCATCCCTCTGTTTAAATGGCTGATTCTTTAATTCCCTCACTCTCCACCTCAAGCTGGTGTGTAATTGATTGATTGAAATGATTGGAATTCTTTATTGACACATGCACAAACGTAAGCATACAAATTTACAAGTAAAAAGGATAACACATAAAAGCCCATGAGTTTATTTCCATTGTGGTCCCTTGGTAGTGTAAGCATGTATATAGGTGTATGTAAGTGTGTGTGTTAAAGGTAATGTACATGACAATGGGGTCAACAAAGTAAAATATGACATTCCAATCACACATTCACAATTCATGTGTGGTGAGCGTTCTGGCGCCGATTGGCTGCCGTGCATCACCCATGTGGATGCTACACATTGGTGATGGTTAGTGAGGTCCCCCCTTCACTGTAAAGCCCTATATGAAGTCAATGGAAGGTGACTTGAAAAGCGCTATATGAATATATATTTAATTTCAAGTTCAGAAATTTATAATTTCCATAGGAAAAACTCAACAATTTCTATTTTTTGTTGCCATGACTTTATAAGGTCTTTGTTATGTCATCATTTTTTTTACAGATATGCTTTATATATTTTTTATCTTCAGAACATCAATTGAAGACATAAAAAACAGAACAAGGTCAAACTATTTAAGATGTAGAAATACAGAACAATATATGTAGAAATACAGATCAACATAAAACAATAGAATATGAATAAATACAGAACAACATAAAACTATTGATCATGTAGAAATATAGAGCAACATAATAGGATTGAATATGTAGAAATAGAACAAAATAGAACGATTGAATATGTAGGAATGCAAAGCAACATAAAACTATTGACTATGTAGAAATACAGAACAGCATAATTGAAAATGTAGTTATACAAAGCATCATAAAACGATTGAATATGTAGGAATACAGAGCAACATAAAAACGTTTGAACATGTAGAAATACAGAACAATATGAATCTATTTTATTTATAGGACTACAGAATAACGTTTGAATATGTAGAGAAGCAAAGCCCCAGAGGGGTTCCATAGTCGTCCTTGTTTTGAAGCCCGGTAAAAGTGTCTGAAGCCAGGAAGGGCAAGTGCCCTGAGTGTTTTAGGTTTTTGTAAATGAGCTTAAGCACATTTATGAAGATTGATCAAAATAAAAGGTTGAATTAATGAATCAATAGTCTCACAGAAGGAAGCATTGGGACTGATAGAGCGCTGAAGGCCCTCCTTGGCTCCACAGCCCTCTGCTTCGTTAGGTCTGACTCTGTTCACACAGAGTTCAGGATCCCTACGGCCATCAGGGG
This sequence comes from Gadus macrocephalus, assembly GCF_031168955.1. Taxonomy (NCBI): domain Eukaryota; kingdom Metazoa; phylum Chordata; class Actinopteri; order Gadiformes; family Gadidae; genus Gadus; species Gadus macrocephalus. The sequence goes on from NC_082404.1 coordinate 15,566,717, forward strand.
CCGGTATTTCAAAACTTGTAATCCAGATCAGAATGATCCGGATAACCAAATCCCCCTGTCCTCAGCCACGGATCAACCTGATCTATCCCGGTATTTCAAAACTTTGCTGGATTGGATCAGAGTGATCCTGATACCGGCAGATTGGGATGTCCAAATCCGTCCCGCCCCCTGGATCACAGGAAATGGAGCCAACATTTTACAGAAAAAGGAGAAGCTAGCTCAACTATTGTCTCTGAATTAAAGTATAATCTTAGCCAGTGTTGATGCGTCCTCAGACTAGATGAAAGGCAATCATTATATTGAGTTAACCAATTATGTAAATCAGCACAAAATTGAAAGAAGAGCTCGGCGATCTCTAATTAAGCAGAGTTCGCGCTAATGCGAGCTAACGCTGCTCCATTGACTCCTGTGTTAAGGAGCTAACAAGCTAGTAAATAGGCTAGCGTCTGTATGTCGCTGTCCACAGTCCATTTGAATGCATTCACTCGCAAGGCATTGTGTGTAGATTTTAAAATGTGTTGTACATATCTTTTTAGGAAACAGTTGTTAACAAAGGGGACAGCCCTAAAACCTTAATATTAGATTTTCTTTACAGATGTCTGTGGGAAGAGACTTGCACAGACTTGCTCCAAATGGCATTACTTTTTGAGCTTTGGCTATGAAAATTAAGTGTGTGTGCTGAATGCATGTGAATAAAAACATTTGACAGAGTTTCAGTGGAGGCCTTTATCAGTGGGTAACTTAACAAAAAAAACTGTTACTTAAATAAGGCATTCATATTCAAACTTAAACATACAAATCAAAGTTTTGTTAAACAAAAGCCTCAGACCTTATCAATGAGGATCAAGAGAAATACAAATTAACCATTTCGAACTGCTCTTCCTGCTGGTTCATCTGCTTGATGTGGTGGTGGTGGTGGTGGTGGTGGCTGCAGCTGTGGTACTTCTGCCTCAAGTGGTGGTCTGTCCAGGATGTCTTCATTCAGAGGAACTCTTCTCAATTGGGCAATGTTATGAAGAACAATGCAGGCAGATATTATATTGCAGGCCTGCTTCGGCTCCACACGAAGATAGTTCAGGCAGGCAAATCTGCGTTTTAAAACACCATTGATACGCTCAATTGTTCCCCTTGTTGCGCTGTGTGCATTGTTATACCTCTGCTGTGGGTCACATGTGACAGTAGCAAAGGGGGTCATAAGCCACCGTAGAAGTGGGTAGCCACTGTCACCCAGGAGGATACCATCCGGCGCAGTTTGTTGCAGTCTTCTGTAGAGATGACTTTCTCTTAGAATCCGTGCATCATGTACAGAACCAGGCCATCTCACAACACAGTTGGTTATTTTAAGGTCAGCATTCCCTATGAGCTGCACGTTGATACTATGCCGTCCCTTTCTGTTGACAAATTCCCATTCTCTTTCATGGGGTGCCTGAATGTGTATGTGGGTGCAGTCAATGGCACCAATAGTGTTAGGCATCCTGGCAATTGAGAATAATTTTCTCTTGGTTTGTGTTATTTCTTCCTCAGTATCTGGAAATCTCACATACTGGTGACTTAGACCAGCCAGGGCTGCTGCCACTGAATGCATGACGTGTCCCACTGTAGACTTTGTCACAGCCAGGCCATCTGCAATGACTTCATAGAAGGATCCACAGGCAAAGAAACGTAGGGCAATAAGCACCTGCTCCTCCACAGTTAAGGCATGACTCCTTCTTGTAGGACGTTGAAGATGTGGGCGAAGAATTTCACATATATACAAAATATCTTCTTTGAAATCTAAACCGTGCATAAAGGTCATCATTTGAGTACTGCTCAATGAAATTACCTCGTTGGACATACTGACGAGGCTTGTATCGTCTCTGACGGTGCCGCAGGACATGTACTATGGATGTCATGTTGCAGAAGCAAAGGTCATTGACCTAATGAGCCCAGTTTTAAAGTCTGTGACCTGTTCTTTCTCACCTGCTTTCAATTTAGCTTTATGGTATTTAAGGCCTTCCTTAGTGATAGGGCTTTCTCAGACAACATGGAGAAGAATAAAGGAAGTAATTTCACAACAGCAGCGACAACGGCCCTTTTGGAGGGTGTTCGTGCCAATTACCAGGCCCTTTTTGGAGGTTTTAGTGGTCCTGGACAGAGTTCTCTGTCCTCAAAAGTAAAAAATAAAATATGGGCCGACATAACAAGGCAAATTAATGCCACTGGTAGTGGCCAACGGCGGAGTGTTGAGCAGGTTCGGCTTAGGTGGAAAAACTTAAAGCAAAAGGCTACGAAGGACCATTCTGAGGCGAAAAACCCCCAAACAGGGAACAAGTCCATAAAACGTGGGGAGTTCACCGCTACGGTTTTGGACATCATAGGAGGTGAGAGTTCCCAAGCCTTGTTTGGAATACTGCCAGCTGGTACAGGGGAGTCAATCGACCCCACGGAGCCTCTGAACCTGTCTGCTGAATTGGTCACCCTCACCCCTGTGGAGCTGGCATTTGAAGAGCCCAGCACAAGCCAGAGCCCTGTCTTGGAGGAGATGTGGAATCCACCGGCACCACCACCACCATGTAAGCGCAAAAGGCAAGCTGAGAAGGGGGATGGCTACAATGAACTACTGAAGGTGGAAACGGAACGGGCTCAGCAACAAATAATTCTAACAAATGAACAAATCAAACTAACACTTCTTAAACAAGAAGAAGTGAAGTTAAGAATTCAGTTGCTGGAAAAGCAGTTAAAAGACTTAAATGTATACTGCATAGTTTAACACTGTTTGTTTAATAATCACATTATTTTTCCTTCATAATTCCTTGTTAATTGGAGTTTGTAATGCCACTTACACGCAGTAGTGTAATGTTTATTCTGTGTTGCACTTCTGACGCCGATTTGTTAAAGCTGTTCAACTGTTCAAATCTTAACATGTAATCTCCCTCAAATCCACCTCTGAGGTGGGATCAGGGTGATCCTGATTTTTAGGATCAAACTGATCCAGATTTCCCACTTAAAGGTCCCATGACATGCTATTTTATGTATTCTTTAATATAGGTATTAGTGGACAACTAACACAGTATTCAAAGACGTTCCCTAAATTCAGCCGTGGTGCAGAGTTACAGCCACTCCGAGCCAGTCGCACATTGAGCTTCCCCCAAATGCGCTGTTTCGGTGGGCGTGTCAAGGAGGAGGGTGGGGGTGTGGCCCTGAGCAGCTTGCAGCCACCATGCGCTCTGTTTACAGTGGATGTATCGCAATGGCGAGGCGCACACAGCCTTTAGCCGTGTTCTGTAAATATTCTAGTAAATATTCTAACACACGGGAGTCCTGGAGCTCTATATCTAAATATTATCATATAGCCTACACAGATATCTATATCATATAATATATATTATCACGGCCAAAAGCTGTGTGAGCCGATATTATGAATCTCAAATGACCGCGTTGGGTTCTCCGACGTTCCTGGTTCTTCAACGTCCACATCAATGTGAATACACACACTGTAACGCAAGTGTTTCTTGTCAGTTCTTTGACGTGTCTTGTATTTCCACAACGAGACTGTCGTGGGGGTTATCTGAGCCATGGTTGAGAAGGAATTGGGGGAAAGGAACTTTGGTTTGACTCGCTGAAGTACATGAACTGCGACATGCCGCCGGTTGCCGCGAGGCACCATCGCCCGGCAGCGGGCAGCCGGCAGCAGTCAGCGCGCGGTTCAGTCGACTTCAGGTTGATGTGAAAGTGGAAGAACCAGAGACGTCGCAGAACCCGACAAAGTCGTTTGTGATTCATAATATCGTCTGGAGGCGCACACAATATGTTATATGATATAGATATCTATCTATATGATATTAATTAGATATAGAGCTCCAGGACTGTAACGCAAGTGTTGTACACTTCCTTGTTATTTGGATAACCGTTCTGCTGTTGGTGTGATGGCGCATAACACGTCGGACTCTCGTATCTGGTATTTCTACAACGAGACTGGGGGTTATCTCAGCCAAGGTTGAGAATGAATTGGGGGGAAGGAACTTTGGCTTTGACTCCCTCAAGAACATGAACCACGACATGGAGGAGAAAGGGATTGTTGGCGGCGAATGTCTCCCGCTTGAGCCCCGCTGAGGGACCACCGCCGGAGGCGGAGGTGCATAAGCGCTGCCCGGCAAAGATCCCTTTCTCCTCCTTGTCGTGGTTCATGTTCTTGAGGGAGTCAAAGCCAAAGTTCCTTCCCCCCAATTCATTCTCAACCTTGGCTGAGATAACCCCCAATACGAGTCTCGTTGTAGAAATACCAGAGACGAGAGTCCGACGTGTTATGCGCCATCACACCAACAGCAGAACGGTTATCCAAATAACAAGGAAGTGTACAACACTTGCGTTACAGTCCTGGAGCTCTATATCTAAATAATATCATATAATACATAGATATCTATATCATATAACATATTGTGTGCGCCTCCAGACGATATTATGAATCACAAACGACTTTGTCGGGTTCTGCGACGTCTCTGGTTCTTCCACTTTCACATCAACCTGAAGTCGACTGAACCGCGCGCTGTCTGCGGCCGGCTGCCCGCTGCCGGGCGATGGTGCCTCGCGGCAACCGGCGGCATGTCGCAGTTCATGTACTTCAGCGAGTCAAACCAAAGTTCCTTTCCCCCAATTCCTTCTCAACCATGGCTTAGATAACCCCCACGACAGTCTCGTTGTGGAAATACAAGACAAGTCAAAGAACCGACAAGAAACACTTGCGTTACAGTGTGTGTATTCACACACACACATGTGGCGCTCGCACGGTCGAGTCTCATTGGCGGGCCAACGTCTCTGGGCGGGCCAGGCAGAGTAAGGGGAGGAGCTGAGATTCCTGATGACGTCATGAGCACAGACATTCCAAATCAGCGCGCTTGAGCCTCCGTTTTTTCAAAGGCGAGCAGAACAGCTAGTGCTAGTTTCACACCAAACGCAAGTTTTAGCCACTGGGGGACCATAGGCAGGCTAGGGGAACTCATATTTATGTTAGAAAACCTCCCAAAGTGAGATTTTCATGTCATGGGACCTTTAAGTTTTGAAATACTCAACAGCAGCTTTTAATCCGGATCAAAGGCAGGATTGGATTGCCAAATCTGAATCTGAATCTTCAGGATCAGATTTGCTTTGAAATACCCGTTTTTAGGATCTGATCAGGATTTAATCCAATCCAGGTGGATTAATCCTGTCGGATCATTTTGAAATACCGGCCCCAGGGGACTGCTGAAGGAAGTTTGAATGTCCACAGTCATCTCCTTGAGCTCCCTCCCTGATCCCTGATAGCAGCGAGGAGAGCCGAGGCGCTAGCATCACTGGACGTCCTCCCCTCCAGTGTGGCCCCATGGCGGCCCTGTGCTGTTCGCTAGCTACGCCATGTTTCTCCTGTGAGCTATTTGGATCTTTTAAGCACTTTTAATTTCACTTCCTAACATGTTCTTTTTATTGTGTGCAGGCTGAATTTCTGTGATCTGTCAGAGAGATGCTGTGAAGCTCTGGCCTCAGCTCTCAGCTCCAACTCCTCTAGTCTGAGAGAGCTGGACCTGAGTTCCAATGATCTGAAGGATTCAGGAGTGGAGCTGCTCTCTGCTGGACTGGGGAGTCCACACTGTACACTGGAAACTCTCAGGTCAGTTTTACTTAACGTGCAAACAGTTCCATATCAGGAGATTATTAAAAAACGACTACTTGCCCCCTGGTTTGAGGATCAATCCTAAATGTTGTCTAAATATATAATCGAATGACTCAGTACCTTTGCTGACCACGTTTATCAGGGTGGTGCCATTGGACATATTACTCCTTGTTGTTTATGTGGGAAAATGAAAAGTTGAAAAGTTATCCAGGAGTTGCCATTGCATCTTTTCAATTATATACGCAAAATATAATTATAGTTCCCTCCCACAATCTCCTGTTAACGGGAGAGTGGGAGTTAAACGCATGAAGTCACAGTATTTGCATCAATCAAAGGTTATAGGTCTACGTAGACTAATTATATTTTGGCGAGCAGCACACGCACGTGCGTGCGTGGGTGCGTGCGTGCTTGCGATGTATTGTGTAATTGCTTTAAACCTGGTCTCCAGTCGGGTCATTCCTGTGCTGCTCGCCACATTATAATTAGTCTACGTAGACCTATAACCTTAGATTGATGCAAATACTGTGACTTCATTTGTTTAAAGGGGACATATTATGCCATCTATCCGTCATACATCTAGGTGGACACGCCCACCTGTGATGTCAGAAGCTGCACAGTTTCAAAACGACCCGTTATAGCTGATCACACTCACACCTGGTGGTGTAATATGTCCCCTTTAAAAAAATGTAGTCACAGTATTTGCATCAATCTAAGGTTATAGGTCTACGTAGACTGATTATATTGTGGCGAGCAGCACAGGAATGACCCGACGGGAGACCAGGGCCCCGTTTCCCGAAGCATCGTTAGCCTAAGTTGTTCGTGAAGTTCGTCGTACGAGCATCGTACAGTTTTTACACCGTTTCCCGAAAGCATCGTTGCGTAACGAACGTCAGGAAAACACTCGTAGCTAAGGAGGGCTCCAGGGTACTCGTAGGGTGCTAAGAGCATCGTTACTATAGCCTCAGTAGAGTCACCTGCTGGACATTCAGTGGTATTGGATGTGTTTTATTAAAACACATCCAATACCACAGAATGTCCAGCTGGCACCATTTCACAATACCCCCAAAACAGTAGTTACCGCCAATATATTACTCATAGACTACTGTAAGATCTAAAAAGCAAAGGCCGAGACAGAGTCAACAACAACATAATTTATTGCAGCAATTTAAAATTCCAAAAATACATGAGCAGCCGAAATGTACCGATCAAACGCCACGTCCAAAGGCAATCTCACAAAGCATATAATAAAATCAAATGATTCCTTTGCTCTTGTGTTGGAGGTCACTTTCGAGCTGCACTTGCTGTCTCCCTCTGATTTTAATTCAACCATCGTGGTTAAAATGTCCTCATATTGATCAGAGACAGAAGACATACTGTACACGAATCATGCTGAGACCAGCGGGTGTCTGAGGAATTCTGCAGTCGTTTTTTATTGCGATTGTTTGTCATAAAGCACTGAAGGTGCTTCGGTGAGCCTGTGATGAAGTTCATTAATCATTGGACCGTGTCTAGACAGTAACGAACATCCCTGATCTGAGTGGAGTGCACAATCGAGAGCGTGGTTTCTGCAGTGAACGTAGACTGCTGCGGGAAACTGTGCTGCGATGCGTGCCTGAACCCCGCGTGCTTTCCCGCTTACATTACCAGCACCATCATAAGGCGTATTTACACTGCCAAATATGCCGTCTTATGCACGCCTTTTTCACGGCACAATCCACGCGTTAACTCTACCCAAGGTTATTTGCCTGCTTGAGCTAGCACCCCAATTTAGTTAATTTAGTCAGCAAAATAAAGAATTTCAGAATCAGAATCAGAAAGGATTTAATTGCCAAGAAGGGTTTTACATCAACCAGGAATTTGGCTTGGTGATTAAGGTGCATACATGAAGACAATAACAATGAACAATGAAGAAGAGATATATAAATATGACACCATATAAACAAGCAGGAACATAAGCGATCAATTAAAAAAGGATAAAATAGAATAAATAAATTAAAAACTAAAGTAAAAGATACAAGAATTTAAGATACAAGAATATAATAATTTACAAATTGGTGATGGGTATGAGTGCCAGAGTCAGTGTCACCAGTGGGGGTGGTGGTCCTGGGACTTGTTAAGGAACCCAACTGAAGAGGGGAAGAAACTGTTGGCGGGAGGTTTTGGTCCTGATGGACCGCAGCCTCCTGCCAGAGGGGAGAGTTCCAAATAAACTGTGACCAGGATGGGAGGGGTCGGCCATAATCTTGCCTGCCCGCCTCAGAGCCCTGGAGCTGTGCAGGTCCTGGAGGGATGGAAGGTTGCAGCCAATCACCTTCTCCGCAGAGCGTATGATACGCTGCAGTCTGCTCTTGTCCTTAGCCGTAGCAGCAGTGTACCAGACAGTGATGGATGAGGTGAGGATGGACTCAATGATTGCAGTTTAGAAGTGCACCATCATAGTCTTTGGCAGCTTGAATTTCTTCAGCTGGCGCAGGAAGAACATCCTCTGCTGGCCTTTTTTGGTGAGGGACCTGATGTTGAGCCCCCATTTTAGGTCCTGGGTGATGAGGGTTCCCATAAGCGGCAGGACTCCACAGAGTTGACTGGGGAGCCACACAGGATGATGGGGGGTGGATGGGGCTGGGTTCTTCCTGTAATCCACAATAATCTCCACTGTTTTTAAAGGGTTAAGCTCCAGGTTGTTCTGGCTGCACCAGGTCACCAGATGGTCAATCTCCCACCTGTAGGCGGACTCATCCCCGCCAGAGATGAGCCCGGTGAGCGTGGTGTCGTCCGCGAACTTCAGGAGCTTGACAGACTGGTGACTGGAGGTGCAGCTGTTTGTGTACAGGGAGAAGAGCAGAGGGGAAAGAACACAGCCTTGGGGGGGATCCGGTGCTGATGGTCTGGGATTCAGATAAATGTTTTTAATATGTTGGCGTTTTTGCACTTGTAAATAGTTAATCAGGTTTGTAGCCTACACTGACGTGAACTCATTTTTGCATGCGGGTGACTTCATTCCTAAAAAAAAATAAAACATTCGGGAGTATGCAAATTATTCTAAAGAGGTATAAACTCTGTGCGCAGCCCCGCCTTCTCCAGTGAATCAAGAAAGCCTGCGCCGTGACGAACGGGGGATTTGACCCCCTCGGTTTTACACATAAAACTGTGAAATCGCCGGGCATGCCAAGCTGCGACCGAACCGGCTTGGCAGTGTAAAGAGGCCTATACATCATCCTGCCCAACAATATGGGCAGGATCTAGACCAAGCTCTTCTAATCGGGTCAGCAATAGCCGTGTGTCAATGCCCAGCCTCTATCTTTGAATGATAATGAATGTATGGAGCGTTGCATTTTTAATGTTTACACCAAAGATTCTAGACTAGAGACTGCGTGCCAATCAATTAAACCTTATAAGGAATCAGATAAAGTCTGCTCTCTTTGCTGAGCAAAGCATGTTTCAGAAATCAGCACATTAAGATAAATGTAGTTGTCACACAAGATCCTTAAACCTGGGCCCCGTTGGGAAACGGGGCCCAGGTTAAATCAGTAACACAATACACGCAAGACCAGAGAGTTGCCTTTTATTTTACACACATACACACACACACACACACACACACACACACACACACACACACACACACACACACACACACACACACACACACACACACACACACACACACACACACACACACGACTCTCTTGGTGGCGGTGCCGCTTCCCCCCGAGCCTCCCAGGATCCTTTGCGGCACCCGGACACGGTGACCACGGCCGTGATCACCACAATAGAATTTACAGAAGAATAATGTATCATCATTTTAATGTAACTATCAGAAAAGAAAAGTTTCTGATAGCTAACTATCAGAAAAGTCGTCTAAAACAGCGGTCCCCAACCTTTTCAACATCAAGGACCGGTATGATTCTCCAAAAAGTTTCACGGACCGGGGGGGGGGGGGGGGGGGGTGGTTGGGTTATGTTGCGCAGAGGTTGCCAAAAATGCAAACATGTTATATGCAATCTAACAACTGCATATAGACTTATGGCATGTAAAAGAGTGACAGTATTGCGAAGTGAATAAAAAAATAAATACAATTAAAATGAATAAATAATCTTCCTCTGCGGACCGGTACCAAATGACCCACGGACCGGTACCGGTCCGCGGACCGGGGGTTGGGGACCGCTGGTCTAAAACATTAAATCAGGGTTCCTAACATGTTCTGTTTATTGTGTGTGCAGGCTGATTGGCTGTCATCTGTCAAAGAGATGCTGTGAAGCTCTGGCCTCAGTTCTCAGCTCCAACTCCTCTAGTCTGATAGAGCTGGACCTGAGTAACAATGATCTGCAGGATTCAGGAGTGAAGCTGCTCTCTGCTGGACTGGGGAGTCCACAATGTACACTGGAAACTCTCAGGTCAGTTTTACTCAATGTGCAAACCTTAACAGCACAAGAATCTTTATAACAAAAAAGTAACAAAAAACTTCAATACAGTCATATAATGTAGAGATTTAAGCCGATAAAGTCAAAATTCACACCCCTAAATAATATTTTTGTACAAGAATATCTCAACATATTTATATTGTTGTTGCCATGACAGTATAAGTTGAGTGTTATATAAGTACAGTTTACTATTTTTTATTATTATTATTCTACCTATTCACATGTCAGGCTTTTTTTAAAGCTTATTAGAATTTAAATATAAAAAAAATTAACATTGGCATAACTTCTCTTTCAATTATGGAAAATGTTAAAGACATAAACACAGTAACGTGGTCTTTTTATTTTGTGTGTGAAGGCTGAATGTCTGTCATCTGTCAGAGAGATGCTGTGAAGCTCTGGCCTCAGTTCTCAGCTCCAACTCCTCTAGTCTGAGAGAGCTGGACCTGAGTACCAATGATCTGCAGGATTCAGGAGTGAAGCTGCTCTCTGCTGGACTGGGGAGTCCACACTGTACACTGGAAACTCTCAGGTCAGGGTTAGGGTTAAATGTGTCTTTGGGTTTGTTTAATAGTAAGGGAGGATCCAGGTGGGCTGTGATCTAAAAGAACAGACGACACGTGTCTAAAGCCCAGTTCAGACCAAAGATTAGCCTCGCAACGACTTGCAACTTGCAACTCCTTCCAACTCCTTGCGACGAGACGGGCTGCGACGTTCTAAACATGGGGCAGTTCAAACTGCTGCACCGGGCGGCGACGTCAGGTGGTTTCCCTAGCAACTGTGAACGCTCTGGCTCAGCTGAGAGCCGCAACAGCATCAGCATCAGGCTAAAAAGTAGCCTATCTTAGGTTTGCGATTAGGTTGCTTTAGCTTGCACCCCAATTTATCCTCCCGGACCCTACACACACATTGGCGGTTTATTGGGTTTCATTCTGACGTAAATGCGACGGCTCCGCGGTTCCGGCGGGGCGGGGGCTTGGGTAGAGGTGTTGCTGCTCTGTCTCCACAGAGACAACGCAGCGATATCATCATGAGCAGTTCTAACTGGAGAGAAAGTGACACGCGAGCTGCTGATCATGTAAACGCATTAAACAAAGGAGTTAAAATATGGTGCAATCTACGAGAGAGACACAGAGGAACTGTCCTTAAAAAACAAGTGGTCAGGAAATTAAAGAATATGTTGGCGTTTTTGCACTAAAAAGTTAATCGCGTTTGCAGCCTACACTCAGACGTGAACTCATTCTTGCATGCGGGTGTCTTCATTCATAAAAAAATAAGAACTTTTGGGAGTATGCAAATTATTCTACAGAGGTCTAGACCCCGTGCGCAACCCGCCTTCTCAAGTGAATCATTTAAGCCTGCGCCTTGAAGAGCAGGGGATTTGACCCCCTCGGTTTTACACAGGAAACTTGAGGTAAGAAGGTGAAATCACCGGGTGTACCAAGCCGCGACCGTACCGGCTTGGCAGTGTAAAAAAAGCCTGAAAAGAAGAAGACGGCGAGTTAGAAAGCCGAGAATATGGAGCCGCAACGCATACTTCAGCGGCAGAAACAGGGTGCCTACGCCAATCTTTGTAGAGAGATTTCTATTTGCAAAAACCGTTGGATTAATTTTATTGATCCCCTTCGAGAATTTGTGTGTAAAGGGGGGGGGACTAGGCTATATTCTCGCCTTCCTACTTTGTAAAGCGCATTGCAGGCCTGTTGCTTTTGGGCCGATACTGCGCCCATTCCTTGATTCGTTCTGCCGCAGCACTCCAAACAATTCACTTTATTCCAATGTTCGTCAAATCCACTCCAATAGTGGTCCTGCATTGAGTTGAAATCCAACTCTAATGAATATATGGTCCAGTTTTAAGTTTCAAGAATATTTATACATTCCCAGGGCATGTTAAATGAGTGCATGCCCCGCCACTCATAACACACTTGTAAAATGCAGTCGTCAATTGATGGAATGGGTTATTTCATACATCATCACAAACAAAATTTGGATTTAATCATTAAATTACAGATAAATAATACTGAAATGGCCACTTTTTGGTTGAACACATTTGAAGGAAATAATTACGATCCCCCAATGTTGACCTGAAGTTGGGGTTAGGGTAACGCTGCTGCAACTCTTCCCCTGCGACGTTCCAAAACAGCCTCGTTGCGAGGCGAATCTTTGGTCTGAACTGGGCTTAAGATCCCCACCAGATTCAGCATCATTATTCATTTGTAGGCTGGGGTCAACATGTCAGTGGAGCACAGATGGGAGGAGGGAGGCCAAGAGGTCAGAGGAGGAACAGAACTTTAGAGGACAAGGATTTTAGGAACATCATTTTTTTTTGCTAGTGTGTTATGAATTATCAGGTTATTCTAGCTGACAGAACACTGGCCAGCTGATGTGAGGATGAGGGTTAGGGGTTGCTGTCTGTATGTTATGGATGTTATGTGTTATATGTTTTGTAACTCAGAGGAGTTGCCATTAGTGTAGACATGAGGCTCGGTGATGGTGGCTCTAGACGGGCTGTGATCTGAATTAAATCATAAAGCTTTAAGTTGTCCATCATATGGAATTCATACTTTATTAATCTGTTTACTTCAGTAAGAACTATTCTCATCCAGATAGAATAAATAAAGGTGTGTGTGTGTGTGTGTGTGTGTGTGTGTGTGTGTGTGTGTGTGTGTGTGTGTGTGTGTGTGTGTGTGTGTGTGTGTGTGTGTGTGTGTGTGTGTGTGTGTGTGTGTGTGTGTGTGTGTGTGTGTGTGTGTGTAGGTTGTCTGGCTGCCTGGTCACACAGGAAGGCTGTGCTTCTCTGGCCTCCGCTCTGAGCTCCAACCCCTCCCATCTGAGAGAGCTGGACCTGAGCTACAATCACCCAGGAGACTCAGGAGCTGCGCTGCTCTCTGCTGGACTGGAGGATCCACAATGGAGACTGAACACTCTCAGGTATGGAGAGGACAGCTCACCATTCAGAGAAAATGCCTCCTACAAGGATTCAACCCTCTGCTAGATGAAATGGTTTGAAAAGGCAGCTGTAACTTATGTTGTGTATAGTGGCGTATGTTTCAACATGTTGCTCTCACTTTGTTTCCCCCCCAGTGTGGAGCACGGTGGAGTGTGGAGACTGAAACCAGCTCTAAAGAAGTGTAAGTGTCTGTTTGATTCATCACAACGCACACTGACTATTGAGAGGGAAAGTCCATCCACACAGAAGGAGGTGACGTCTGGTCATTCAGATATCTGGGAATGAAGCTGATGACTGACATCATGTATCTTACATATATAAACATTAACATAATTGCTGTGATTATATCATGAGTGATGATTTTACAACATTGGACATAACACCATAATAATCAGGATAATGTTAATCATAATTACATGTCTACATTATATTCAAAAACTATTAAATTATACTATCATCTTGTCACTATTGTAATAATTATAATATCGTTTTAATTCCGGTCATTACATTAGCTATGGCACATAATAATCATATTAACATGTTTTGAATGATGCATGTGTTTCGCCTTAGATTTAAATTAGAGCTGATGATGCTGTTTATTTAATAATGATGACGATGATGATAATTATAATTAATAATATTGGTTTAGCAGCCTAATCATGTTTCTCCCGTCAGATGCCTGTGAACTCACACTGGACCCAAACACAGCCCACAGACGACTCTCTCTGTCTGAGGACAGCAGGACGGTGACGGAGGTTGAAGAGGACCAGTCGTATCCGGATCACCCAGAGAGGTTTGACACCTGGAGGCAGGTGTTGTGTAGAGAGGGTCTGCCTGGCCGCTGCTACTGGGAGGCAGAGTGGGGAGAGCGGGTTGATATAGGAGTGGCCTACAGAGGAATGACAAGGAGAGGACCGGGTGATGACAGCCTGCTTGGATGGAACAACAAGTCCTGGAGTCTTGATTGTGATGACGACGATGATGCTGCTGCCTACAGTGCCTATCACAACGGTAGTAGAACAGCCATACGTCTCCCCCCCCCTCACTCTAACAGAGTAGGAGTGTACCTGGACCGGCCTGCTGGCTCTCTGTCCTTCTACAGAGTGTCCCCAGGTGGAGGAGGGTCCTCAGACACACTGACACACATCCACACCTTCCAGGCCTCCTTCACCCAGGAGGTCCTCCTCCCTGGGGTTGGGTTAGGTAAGAGTGGTTCCTCAGTGTCTCTGTGAGTGTCCATTGTAGACACACAAACACACACAAAGACCCATGGAAAAGCACACACATGTAGACAGTCATAAACACACCCAAACCAACAAACACATATGTACATAGAAATTAACACACACGCACACACAAACAAACACATCGTTCATGACTCTATAAACACACACACATACACACAAACAAACATATCGCACTCTATAAACACACACACACAAACGTATACAGACTTAATCCCACACACACACACACACACACACACACACACACACACACACACACACACACACACACACACACACACACACACACACACACACACACACACACACACACACACACACACACACACACACACACACACACACACACACGTACACAGACACACACACACGTACACAGACATGCACTCACACACACACATCCTTCCTGGATCTAAACCCACAGCAGGTCTGTGTGCCGGTGGTAAGCAGCAGGTAACATCAGTTTCTCTCGTGGTTCATCTCTCAGCCCTCTCTGTGTTCAGCTGGGCTGCTGAGCGTCAGATTAGAGGGGGCCGCTTGGGTCTGGGGGGTCCTCACAGTCCTGACGTTGTTGAGGACCAGCTGTTGGGGTGACCTTTGAATAGTGTGGACCCATGGACGTACCTGTAGTGCATCGGGTTGTTGAGCAGCAGCTGTTGGTGCTCTGAGGGGTCAACCCGTTCAGTGGAAGTACAACACTTTGTGATTGATTTAAATACTCCACTGTAGTCCAAATTATTAATTTTATTGGGCTTCTGAAAGGTTCAGCATAAACCATGAAAGGAAGATCTTTGGGTTAAGCCGGTTGTACAAAGATTTACTTTCTAATGTAAAATGTGTTTTAAATGTTGATTGATGGTACTTTATTTTGCTACAATATTTTATATATTTTCAACATCGTATTAAAGGAACCCAAAATCTGTTTATATTTTGCCATGCCTGACATGGAACGTGATTTAAAGCAGATTTAACAACATAATCATGAATGATGATAAGGGTTCTATAGGAAAGGGTAACGATGTTGTAAATTACTTTAAACGGAAGATAGTTTCTTTGTGTTCTGTTGGGAACAACAAGTCAACATGTTCAATGATTAAAGATACCTGTTCAGGATTTGTAATTGTTCATAAAGCATAATGTTAATAAACAACTCAGTCGATCAACTGAATGTTCTCGTGTGTTCAGAGGATTCTTCCCGTTAGTTCAGTTGAAATCCTCCAAGTCTTCTGGAGACGTTACCTCCAACACAACAGTGGAGTCTCCATTCACCCCTTCCTCAGTGTGGAGATGTTATTACCACAACAGTGGAGTCTGACTTTTTTAACCACACACGCATATACAAAAACAAAAAGTAGGTAAAAAGGTGGCTAAACAGACAGGCTAAGCTTGCCAGAGCCTAGCCTATCTGGCGAACTCTGCTGTCTGATTGGTTCAGAGACAGCAGGCCTGTGGTAATGCATCAGGCCCTTAGATGGTATTTCACGTTACATGGTACAGAGGTTTCCTTACGTCCTCATCTCCTCCCTCCTTATCCTTGCTGTCATTGAACGGCGGGACGAAGTGGGTCAGCTGGATGCAGTCCAGGTAGTAACACACACACACACACCTTGTCAATCAAAATCAAATCATTTTCATATTTTTCTTGATACATTTTGGGACCGATAAGGTGCTGTGATTTTTGTAGTTTCCCAGATTATCAATCTCTTCAATTTTGATCAAAAAAAATTTTGAGAACGCAAATATCTGCTGACCTTCTCCCCGAAGTCGAAGAAGGGCGAGGGGAAGGTCATGTCCTGGCTGCTGAAGGACAGTCGACGGAGGTCTTGTGGATGGGGGCGTCGCATCATTCCGGGGTCAGGATCCTCCGCTTCTCCATGTAGACGCACACGTTGGGGTAGGAGCCCAAAGGTCAACAGGCTGACCCCCACATCCAGACCGTTGTCTGCCCCCTCCGCGTTCAACACCCGGCTCATCAGACCCTCTGATAAACACACTCATGGTTCTCAGGTTAGACACACGTCATACGATGACCGATTACCAACATTTCAGACCGACTACCTGAAGACTAAAACTCCATCCAGAGGCCAAATGTCGATGAAATGCAAGAAAAGCAACAGAGCCACGATGTCTGGATGTAGGGGTTTGACTCAGGGCAGAGCAAGCAGGGGCTGGGGGAATAGGAATCCATTCATGGGAGAATCGGGACTCTTTGATTAAGCGATACTTGATTGAGCAACGTTGTCAGATTGACAAATCAGTACCTTCCTATAGAGCGCGCTCTATAGGAAGGTACTGATTTGTGTCTTTCTATGGACAATCGTCCATTTGCATTGAGGACCTGTAGAACAGAAACCACCACGTAAACCTTCCAGAAAGATCGAAATACCGTACCACAATATTTACAGAATCTCAGTATTCACACAACGGCTTTTCATATCGCATCGTCCCGGCTGATTCCAGACCCTAGAAGAGACTGCGGTGGGCGGGGCGTGGGGGGATGTGAACCAATCACCTTCAGGGAAGCCAGAGATGGCGAGGATGTCCTCCAGCTGGACCTTGGCCTCCAGGGTCATCCTCAGGGTGGACGTGTTGAGGCGCTTCTGCTCACACACACACACACACACACACACACACACACACACACACACACACACACACACACACACACACACACACACACACACACACACACACACACACACACACACCAGAAGAGAAAACTAGAATAGAGTGATTTCTAAAATTGCTGGTTTGGTCATGTGATGTTTAATTCAAACCACATCGTATAACATATATAGCGCCTAGAAGGGCTGCAATAGTAACTAGGGCCCCATCCTATTATTCCCCTAGCCCTAGATTTGAGGGGTAGGGTGATCCAATACTTAGGGGCAAGAGAGAGGGCCTATTTCCCCTTAAAGTCCCTTGGCAGCTCGCCAGCTCGGTACCTCACTTACAGCCAAGGGAGTATCACGTATGACCCAGGACACGTTGAGAACTCAGCAAGCGGCTATTTTTCCATGTTTCTCAAACAGTTATACATTATGTTAAATTATTTAACCGTAGACTGGATTTAACTATACGATCTGAATGTGTAGGTTGTCTTATTTTCGACACAAGGGTGACATTTTCAAACGTGAATGAAAATAGTAGTAGGCTCCTTCCTGTAGTGTAGACACGTCGGTGCTGCGCGTGACGTAGGGGAGCACGTTCACTACGCTAATTTGCATAATATTAATTATAGTGGTGTCACATTTCATAGGGAACGATCTTCACTATCACTTCACTCTTTATTGTGGAGGGAAGTGTTCTCGTTAAGGGGAGAGTAATGGGACATGGCCTAGTACTCATCTAACGAAGCAAGGATCAACAATATAAAGTCACTAATTAAAATAGTAACTGTTGGAAAAGCGACGAGTAACTTCAATATAAGCACTAGTAACTCAAATGGGTTTGGCTTCTGGACGCAGTGTTCAAACATAGATACAGAATAGATGGAAATGGGCGCTGGTGGTGGGGACCAGGACACCCACTTGAAGATGCCTCCCATGATCATCATCCCCTCCCTCCTCCCCCTCTTCCTCTTCCACCACCACCTCCACCGCCTCCTCCTCCTTCTTCACCTCCTTGTCCCCCTCCTCCTCTTCCCCTCCCCCTCCTCTATGATATGTAAACGAGCGGTTATGGTGGGAGCAGGACGCTCCCTTGAAGATGCCTCCCATGACCATCATCTCGCCCAGGCGGGGCTCCCCGGTGGGCCATGGGGCATCCCAGAGAGGGCAGCTCGTCGTTGCTGTCCACAGCGTCCACTTCTGGTCGACCAACCCCAAGGAAACATCAACAATCCCCACAGTAAGTAAGTAAGTAAAATCCTTTTATAAGGCACATTTAAAAACTGTTTTCATTGGCCAAAGTGCTGTACATGGTGCAACCAAAGGCATATAATAGAACACAGGCCACCTTATATAGGTGGCCTGTGTTCAGACACTGGGTCAAAACCCAAAGTATATACACCGTCAATACAAAGACACATTCACAAACATCATGACCGGGTTTCTTACTTGCAGGAGTGGATGACGTACACCGCGTCGTTGAGAGTGATGCTGGTCTCTGCGATGTTGGTGGACAGGACGACCTGCAGGAGGCAGGGAACAACAACAGGAGATGGACAGGCAAGGGTGGATTCCAGGCAGCTGGGCAGGCAGAGGAGCACACGGGGTGGATGGCAGGCAGCTACGGGGTTGGTGATCCTGGGCCGAGGACAACGCGGAGAGTTAAAGGTCCCTTGACAGGTCACCAGCTGTGGTGTGATTAGCCGTTACAAGCCGTTTTGGAAATCGGCCCCTTATGACATCACAGGTGGGCGTGTCCACCTAGATGTGTGCTGGATAGATCAGTCTACCAGCCTACCCAGTGGACTGTAGCAAACGTTGCTCATCTCTCCGTCACACATCTAGGTGGACACGCCCACTTGTGATGTCGGAAGATCGTTTCTTTGTGTTCTGTTGGGAACAACAAGTCAACATTCTTCCCTTTAGTTAAAGTCTCCATTCCCCCCTTCATCAGTGTGGAGGGAGGATATTACCACACACACACAACAATGGAGTCTCCATTCACCCCTTCATCAGTGTGTGGAGAGGTTATTTCCACACACACAACAGAGTCTGAACATATACGCATATACTAAAATAAAAGTAATCTGGTGGGCTATATACACACACACACGCTCACATACACACATTAACATACGCACAGACACATTACAGAGTTACAATTATGTTTATTGATTTAATCTAGAAATCTCTGTGAAGTTCCTTCCTTCATGAAACATAGATAATATAACTGTCATCAGAGTTAGTGAGAAGCTTCTACTGCTAACCCTCCAACGTGTTTCAGGACATGAGTTTAACTTATCTAAATCATTTGTACTTCAATTTATGCAAGGGCGCACCATCAGTGAGGATTGATTCAACACCAGTAAGACACCAGTGAGACACCAGTGGGACACCAGTGAGACACCAGTAAGACACCAGTGGGACACCAGTGAGACACCAGTGGGACACCAGTGAGACACCAGTAAGACACCAGTGGGACACCAGTAAGACACCAGTGGGACACCATGCAGTGAGACACCAGGGGGACACCAGTGAGACACCAATGGGACACCAGTGAGACACCAGTGAGACACCAGTGAGGCACCAGTGGGACACCAGTGAGACACCAGTGGGACACCAGTGGGACACCAGTGAGACGTTCTGCCATTCTTCCGGAACAAACAAAGGACTGAGGCCTCCTCAGTGCTGCCCCTGCTGGCCGGACCTCCACACTGCAGTCATGTCCAGTAGATAGACGATAGCCCAGAGCAGCGGGCCGCGCCCTCATTCTCACCACTCCCCTGATCCTCTCCCCCTAAGAGGGTCCTAAACGCTGGGCCTTCTCTTTAGTCCTGGGGGGCTCTCCCTCACAGCAGAGGGGTCCTAAACGCTGGGCCTTCTCTTTAGTCCTGGGGGGCTCTCCCTCACAGCAGAGGGTCCTAAACGCTGGGCCTTCTCTTTAGTCCTGGGGGGCTCTCCCTCACAGCAGAGGGGCTGCTCAAAACCCCGGGGGCTGACTGACCTCTGTTCAGGATGATGAGGCCCGCCCCCTCCCCCCCCCCCCCCCCCCCACACACTGCTCCTTCAAGGGCCCCTAACTGGGCTCCTAATGGATACTGTTGATTATTGATTATTATTCTCCTCGATTAAACTTGTCAAAGTTCCGTTCTGTATTTGATGTTATCAATAAAAGGTTGTTTGTGCTATAACCAAGTACGACCACTAGAGGGCAGTGTTTCTAGTGTCTTAATTTACACTGAATGAGAAGTTGATTGGGTGTAGGCATGACACAGTCGGCAGTGGCAAAGCTAGACCTTTTTTGGGTGTGCTTAAGCCCACCCAAAACTTGCCTTAGCCCACCCTATCGTTTCCTCATTTACACAAACAATGTGAGGATGGATGCTGTAATGAACAGGCTCAAATGGGCTAGTGAAATCGAGCGCAACCTTCCTGCAGGAATCTCTAACCTCTGATTGGTGGGTGGGCGTCTCTTGTTTGACAAAACCAAAAATACAGCACGAGCGCACCTAACATAGTTTCTGCTGTTTTGTCTGTCAAAGAGGCTAGCTAGTCTTTATCTGAAAATCCACGATTTCCGGCTGTGTTATAACATGACCTGGTAATAATAATACTAATAATTTTAAAACCTTGACATAATCTGTCAGATGTATTAAAAGACAGTTGAGCACAAGGCGATTCTATCTATGCCTCTTCTTGAATTGCTTCATGTTTTAGTCGGCAGAGCCTTGTAATGCTGCGTAGCATGATAAGCATGATAAGGAGCAAGGAGCAGAAAAAGTTGACATGGGGCCATGGGGGCTAATTTTCAGTTGAAAAAAAACGCTGGCATTAGTTAATCAGCTGAGGGCGTATTCATTGCCATAACAACGTGAGCTAATCAACAAGTACCACATGTTCTAATACTAGAGCATTAGAACATGTTAGACTCAGGCAAACGCCCTGAAATGTTGTCTCGCTTCTAAACACTTCTCTGTTATTTGGTGAACACCTAAATCTCTTTATTCCCTCCTTTCCTTGCATTTGTGCTTCTATATTTCCATTCAACACGGGCAGCACACGATTCGTCACGGAAAAGATAAGGTACCGTTTCCTGAATTCTTGTTTTCTTACGAGATGTATTCTTACTATATTAATTTATTCTTACTAAATTAATCTGTTTCCAGTCCAAGCTCATTGTTTCCATGTTTGTGTTGTAAAAGAGGTTTAATGAAGGAGTATGCGTCAGAACATCAGTAACTAGTTTCACCGTGTTGAGGGCGATTATATACGGATCCTCTGGTACGGGAACGGGACAGAACAGTTTGTTTGTATTGTGGACTTTTATTCTGCAGGGAGGTCAGTTCGGTCAGAGTTTCATCGGTAACCTTAGTTAATAATTGATGGCTTGGAACTGTCGGATCTTAAGGGCATAGTGATAGAGAGAGTGTTTGTGTGTGCAGGGACGTCCCTAGGAATTCTGGCCCCCCTGACAGAATTCAGTTGCCCCCCCCCCTCACATTTTATAATCATTAAATATTGGGTTAGACTGGGTCAAAGTTGGGTAGTCAAAAATGAATAACAACTGTATAACAACATGATAAACCTACCTACTTACCTAGGCTACTTTGTACACTAGATAGTTAGTTAGTATTTAGTTACACATTTACCTGGGTTGTAGTTACTATAGACAGAAATAGGCTAATAGACTGAGACAGTGCTGCTTCTACTTAGACTGTCCTCCTTCTCCCCTTCTTCTATTTCAACCTCACTGGTTTCTTCTGTGGGATCATCATGGCTTGAAGAGGGCCCTGACTCTAAGATACATCGTATAATTCAGAATATGTCTCATAATTATCTGAACATGTTAAACAATGTTGTCAACAGTCTATTTGATTGGATTGAGCTGGGCATGACTAAATATGTATTTGTATGTTTTCATTTGCTGCATTAGCCTACAATAAATAGCAGCTATTAATCTAAGGGTAGACTACTTGTAATTTTAGCTGACTTAAAATGTAAAAGTCAGCTAAAATGTATGTATCCTTAGTTTAATGTCTGCTAATATTGTAATACAGCCAATCAAAATATTCAAAATCCGTTTACATAAATGTTATTATCATGCTGGCAAGCAGTATGGAATGTTAATCATTGCATTATCTCCATTTATACAACGGGGGACCTATATCCAGCGATCTGATTGGTTCCCAACTGTTGTATAATGAGCGTATACATAACTGCTATGACGCCCGATCATTTTGTGAAAGTTTGCATATCACTCCGCGCCTGGAAGTAGAAACAGTTACAAAGTAAAACATATGTTGGATGATGGAGAGCGTGTAAATGTTGTTACTCCTGGAGTGAGTAAGGCGATGGAGAGACTAACGAAAGCTTAGGCACACGGCGATTGAACTGCTCCATAGGATAAATTGCCGGCGAACCGCTCTATCGGAGCCTTCTCTCGGAGGGACGCAAAAGTGTGTTGCATAGCGACCGTCGATGCATAGCAGCAGCCAGGACGGACTACTTTTTTGTATTCTTTAATTAAACGGCTATTTTGACTTTCTTGGTTTCTTTTTAAATGTAGTGTGTCTATGAATTTCGTTTCGCCATAACAGTAACCGTTGTATAAAAGCAATAGATCACTTCAGTCAGTGGCATGTGCTCATTATACCACTGTGAAGGGGGTCGCCGGCCCTCCGCTGCGCGTCGGGGCCGGACAACGCCCCTTAACAGTGGTATAATGAGCACATACCACAGCCCGGCGTGATCTATTGCTTAATTATACCATGGTCTGGGTGAATACTCGATTCTGATTGGCTGGAGGGTGTAGGTTAAAAAGTGTTAATTTACACCTTGGAAAGACGTTGACCCTATGAAGACGCTATGGCCACGTTGCTTGGCAACGCCTGCATACGGGAGATATTAAATAGTCTGCTCGATTTGTAAAAATAATGTAGGCTTTTTGTAGATAGGTAGGCTATTGGATTATATCATGTGAATGGTAATGCAAACAATCTTTTCAGTTTTATCATCAGTGCAGGCTGTAATTATTTTTAGCTACAGTAGCGCTAGCTGCTAGGCTAGGCTTTTTATCAGGTTGTTGGGAAAGTGTAGAGGAAGGAATATACCTTTCTTGGTAAAAAACTGGGTGACGAACTGTCGACCGCTTTGGGCTCTTTCCTCTCTCTCTTTCCTCCCCTGATAACCTGACTTCTTAATTTCACCGACCGGGATACACACAAACTGACTTTAGACTGCTGGTTTAAGACACTAGCAGTCTGCACTTGCTTCACAACGATCTGCCTGGCTGCTACTTTGCTCTGCAGTAGCGTAAGACTTGGGCTGTACCAAATAATGACAAATGAGAGGGGTGATAATAGGGTGAAGACTTTCTAATGATTTTGTAAAAATGGAGAAACAAACCACAACAAAACAAGGAAACTTTTAATAATACCACCAGTGTCCTCTGGGGCGCACCCGTCAGTGCTGCGCCCCTGGAATCGTACTAATTTACCCCCCCCCCTAAGGACGTGTGTGTGTGTGTGTGTGTGTGTGTGTGTGTGTGTGTGTGTGTGTGTGTGTGTGTGTGTGTGTGTGTGTGTGTGTGTGTGTGTGTGTGTGTGTGTGTGTGTGTGTGTGTGTGTGTGAGATCTAGAAGATCATAGAGAGTGATTTAGAGTGTAGCTCTAGACAGAGTGAGTGATAGAGTTTGTGATCTAGACATAGGTTGTGATAGAGTGTGTAGTTCTAGACAGAGGGACTGGTAGTGTGTGTATGACAGACAGGAGGAGGATAGGAAGTCTTCACTGAAGTCATTTCATGTTTGGTACTTAAAGAGAATCCAGAGAAACAATATGGCATTGTGTTTGTGTCCAGGTCTCCAGTCTACTATGGATGAGGAGAGAGAGGAGGGGGCTCCTACCTCTAAAACCACTCTGTCTGGGGAACATGGCCGCCAGAGCAAAGCTAAGAGGTAGGAAGAGGATCTCTCTGTCTGTGACTGTTGTCCTTCTCAGAGCTCAGCACTGATATCTCATGACTCCATCATCAGTCTTAGTAAAAGCTGTGTGTGTGTTGTGTTGAAGCCCAGAGCAGCGGGAGAGAGCAGACTCCCCTGGACCCAGCTGTGTCTCCTTGAAGAGTGACTGCTCTATGGATGATCCTCATAACTTTAGAGATGGAAATCAGTCTATTAAGAAGAGGTGAGGATTTATCAGATATTATACAACTATATCTATCAGACAATCTTTAATCCTGGTTCTTGTTTTTATAGAAGAGTCCAGAAGGAGAGAGCAGACTCCCCTGGACCCAGCTGTGTCTCCTTGAAGAGTGACTGCTCTATGGATGATCCTCCTAAGTTTAGAGATGGAAATCAGTCTATTAAGAAGAGGTGAGGATTTATCAGATATTATACAACTATATCTATCAGACAATCTTTAATCCTGGTTCTTGTTTTTATAGAAGAGTCCAGAAGGAGAGAGCAGACTCCCCTGGACCCAGCTGTGTCTCCTTGAAGAGTGACTGGTCTATGGATCTTCCTCCTCACCTTAAAGTTGGACGACCCTCCAGAGAGGAAGGGTAAGGATTTGTCAAAGATTATAAAACTACAGCATCTATCAAAATATATATTTTTATTAAAAATATACTGTGTGTGTGTGTGTGTGTGTGTGTGTGTGTGTGTGTGTGTGTGTGTGTGTGTGTGTGTTTGTGCACTCACACTGTCTCCACAGGCGACTCCAGGAGAGGTCAAAGGTTACCAGTGCTCAGTCTGTACAGCAGCATCAAGCAGAGCTGATCAAGGTGTGTAAATGAAACAAGACATTTGTCTTCAGCTCTAAACAGGGGCGCCGTAAAGGGGGGGGGGGAATTCATCATAATCAAGTTAATATATTTCGAGTGAAAATGTTATCTAAAAAACGTAGCAATTTAAACAAACAAGGGGTTTGTTCCTCCATGTTTGGCTAAATGTTCAGTTTAGTCTATATATTTCACCCCTCTCTCTTTATTGCATGGTTCAGTCTTGCGTGGATCCAGTTTTCAGCACAGAGTCTTCCACTCGTTGAGCTTACAAGCAGAACAGACGGAGAACAGACTGTCAGTAGTTTGACACGTCGTCGTTGAGGTAGAAGTCGGGGTATCAGAAACAGAGAGCTGAGAGGGAGGAAAAGGTCACCCAGTTTATACAAATAAAGGTTTTTATTTATTCGCCTTCCTGTGGTGCCCATTATCACAGAGCTACCTAGTGAATCATAGAATCTTATATCAATCAAATAGTTCTTCATAAAACATGAAATTCATAAATATGAATCAATAAATGAGGTAGACAGGTGGATGAACCAGGAAACTGTTTACTGAGGCCTTCACAAATTTTCTTCTACTTATCAACTATACAGCCAGGGTAGGTCTGTGAATACTGACCCCTAGTGGTGAAAAGTAATAGCAGAGTATGAAGACAGTCTGTAGCTTCTCTGCCCAATTTTACTGAGGTGTTTAGAGCCAGTATAACATTACTGGCATCTGACAAACGTTGGGAACAAATTGACCAAAATGTAAAACACCACTGAATTTCATGAATTTCTCAAGAGGAAAGCCTTTTGCCAGAATAGCAACAGTAATGAGAGATGCCACTCATGTACCTCTGACATTCATACATCAATGGTCAATGACAGCAGGCCAAGTATTGGGTAATTAGCAGTACGCTACACTAGAGCTAGTCTATCAATTTATGGGTGGTCAAATGGATTTTCTAGGCTGGTGGGTGGTCTAGGTTGTAGGCCCAATATATTCTTTGATAAGGCCCACAATCTCTAGCGGTACCCCTGGCTCTACATGGGCAATAAAAGCATATTTTGTGGAGCTTATAATCTTCAGTTTTCCCTCTTTAGACCAGGGAGACCTTAATCTCGGACGGATGTTTCTGAGGTCCTCAGTTAGTTCAAAGTAAAGTTCTCCTTGTTTGTTCTGTTCCAGAGGGCTGAGGAGAACGCACACGCTTTTCTAGACAAGGAGCTGAAGAAGCTCTGGAGGGATCTCTTCTCAGATTACCCACAATGCTCAGAGAGTCAGAGGGAGGACGAGGAGGAGGACGGTAAGAAGGAGGAGCAGAGGAGGCGTGCCATAGAGGGAGCGGTAGACATCACAAAGCTCTGCCTGATGGAGATGAACCAGGAGGAACTGGCCGACAAGCTGGGGAGTGGTAAGATACTCATATATAGGTTAAATGGTTTGATCCAGATATGTAGGGTCATTGTGGGGGTATCAGGTTGAATGGTTTGATCCAGATATGTAGGGTTATTGTGGGGGTATCAGCTTAAAGAATTGTAAACATTATACTGCAGATGAACAGCAGAATAACTCGGTGGAAGAGATGCACCACTATCTTCTTATGTCAGGTTAGCAAGTCACTGATACTCAACAACGACAGCACTACTAATAAAGTTATAAGATCCATATAAAGTAGAATTTTATGATACCTTTTTCTTTACACCAGTAATATTGCTTGGAAATATGAATGGTATGTTTCTTCTGGTTTGGGATTTAGGAGCTGATGCGGTCCAGTGGCAACATGAACTCAAGGCTCATCTGAAGAAGAAGTTCTACTGTGTGCTTGAGGGAATCGCTAGAGCAGGAGAGCAGAGACCTCTGAATGAGATCTACACAGAGCTCTTCATCACAGAGAGAGGCAGTGGAGAGGTCAACATGGAACATGAGGTCAGACTGATTGAAAAGGCATCCAGGAAAACAGCCAATGAGGAAACACCAATCAGATGTGAAGACATCTTTAAACCTTTACCTGGACAAGATAAACCAATCAGAACAATAATGACAACTGGAGTGGCCGGCATTGGTAAAACTCTCTTAACACACAAGTTCACTCTGGACTGGGCCGAAGGCAAAGCCAACCACGACATAGACTTCACATTTCTCCTCACTTTCAGAGAGCTGAATTTATTGAAAGGGAAAGAGTTTAGCTTACTGAAACTTCTTCATCAGTTTTCTGTTGAAACCAAAGAATCAGAAATCTACAGATACGACCATGACCAAGTAGTCTTCATCTTGGATGGTCTGGATGAGTGTCGACTTCCTCTGGACTTCCAGAACAACCCGAACTGGACTGATGTCACCGAGCCGACCTCAGTAGACGTGCTGCTGACAAACATCATCAGGGGAGTCCTGCTTCCCTCTGCCCGCATCTGGATAACCACACGCCCTGCCGCAGCCAATCAGATCCCTGCTGAGTGTGTTGACATGGTGACCGAGGTGAGAGGGTTCACCGACCCACAGAAGGAGGAGTACTTCAGGAAGAGATTCAGAGAGGGGACACTGGCCAGCACAATCATCTCGCACGTCAAGAAATCTCGAAGCCTCCACATCATGTGTCACATCCCAGTCTTCTGTTGGATCACTGCTACAGTTCTAGAGGACTTCTTCAAAACATCCCAGAGAGGAGAAGAGGTGCCCAAGACCGTGACTCAGATGTACAGCCACTTCCTGAGGGTTCTGTCCATACAGGGGGACAGGAAGTATCATGGGAGAGCTGAAACTGATCCACACTGGAGTTCGGAGAGCAGGAAGATCATTGTTTCTCTGGGGAAACTGTCTTTTAACCAGCTGGAGAAAGGCCAGCTGATCTTCTACGAGGCAGACTTGGCAGAGTGTGACATCGATATCAGAGCAGCCTCAGTGTACTCAGGAGTGTTCACCCAGATATTTAAAGAGGAGTTTGGCCTGCACCACGACAGGATGTTCTGCTTTGTCCATCTGAGCATCCAGGAGTTTCTGGCTGCCCTTTATGTCTTTCTGTCCTACATCAACACTGGTGTCAACCTGCTCTCAGAAGAACATCCAACCTCCAGGGAAGCTGAACTCCTCCTCCTCTACCAGAGTGCTGTGGACAAGGCCTTACAGAGTGAGAACGGGCACCTGGACTTGTTCCTCCGCTTCCTCCTGGGCCTCTCTCTAGAGACCAATCAGATGCGCCTACAAGGTCTGCTGGGACCAAGAGGAAGTAAATTACAGGACAATCTAACAAAAAACATTCCATCGGGGCAGACAGGAAGGAGGTCACAACTCAATAACCAAATAGTCCATTACATCAAGGAGAAGATAGGTGGAGATCTCTCTCAAGAGAGAAGCATCAATCTGTTCCACTGTCTGAATGAGCTGAATGACAGTTCTCTAGTGGAGGAGATCCAACAGTACCTGTCATCAGGAAGACTCTCCACAGAATCTCTCTCCTCTGCTCAGTGGTCAGCTCTGGTCTTCATCGTACTGACATCAGAAGAGCAGCTGGACGTGTTTTACCTGAAGAAATACTCTGCTTCTGACGAGGGTCTTCTGGGGCTGCTGCCACTGATCAAAGCCTCCAAAACATCTCTGTAGGTTCACTCATAAGATGCATTAACAATACAGCACTATACATAATACTAGAATATAAAAGTTGTAGTAAATTTATAGGGATGGGAATTGATAAGAATTTCACGATTCCGATCCTGCTTATCGATCCGATCCCTTATCGATTCTCTTATCGATTCTCATTGGGTGAGAAAATAAGTATAAATGTGTTTGTTTGTATTAAATCTCTTTAATATCTGATCAGAAGTGCTTCTAGCATTAGGAAATTGTACATTTTCAAATCAATAGGTCTAGACGAAAAAATATATAAAAATATATGCCATCATTATGTGCCATACAACTAAAAACACAGACTGAAAACAGCCAAGTAAGAGCTTGTGCCTTTTGGAATGCTAACAGTGCTCATTTGCATTCAACTTGGAACAAAATTCAACTGACATAAAAAAAATGAAGCATTGATTAGATAGAGATTTATTAGATGGGCCTACCTATTAAACCGTTGGAACACACAAGACCGGAAACCATAGCAATGCCGGTAAACAAATCCCGAGAAGCCCAATCCCTATGAGAGCTCCCCGCGCTACGGCCATCCGGAGGCGACAGAGCTGTTGGCCGTGATATTATATATACAATTATAATATGTTATATACTATTATATATAGAGCTCCGTGAGTCGCAATCTGCAACCATCACTTTCTCCTCCATGCCGCAGTCACCCCGGACTGCACTGCACTGAGTTTGACGGCTGAACGCTGATTGGCTGTTACGTTACACATGTCACTCAGTTATCACGCTGTTGAACGCTGATTGGCTGTCATCACGACAAAAACTTGTCGCCGGTTTTCTCCCGCGAAAATTTCGCCCTCATACGCGTCTCTACGTTCACTTTGTATGGGATCTTGTCGCCCCGTCGCGTTTGGTGTGAACGCACAATGCGATTCTTCCACGGCGGCGCCATGTTTGATGCGTTCTGAACCAAAACAAAAGCAGCGTGTGTGTGACGTCATGACGCATTTGCCGCGACCGGAACCGATAAGCGGAATCGTTAAGCAGGCTTGCTAATGATTGCAAGGAATCGGTTGACTCGGAACCGGTTCTGAACAAGAACCGGTTCTCGATTCCCATCCCTAATCTCTGACGGTGCACTAAGAAGATGTATTGCAATGCAATAGAATATACATAATACTAGAATACAAAAGTTATAATAACATGCAACATATATCTGTAGGCATACTTATAACATGTTTTACGATACACACTATATACATAATTCTATAAAAGTAATATTATGATAGTTTTCTGTTATAGCATTTTTGTTAGTACCAACATTGTACACCTAATATGTAACTACCATTTAAAGATCTAATGTATAATCATTTGTTCAACTATCAGAAAAGTCTTATAAAACATTTAATCACGGTTCTCAACATGTTCTGTTTTTTTGTGTGAAGGCTGAACAGCTGTAAACTGTCAGAGAGATGCTGTAAAGCTCTGGCCTCAGTTCTCAGCTCCAACTCTTCTCGTCTGAGAGAGCTGGACCTGAGTTCCAATCGTCTACAGGATTCAGGAGTGAAGCTGCTCTCTGCTGGACTGGGGAGTCCACACTGTACACTGGAAACTCTCAGGTCAGTTTTACTAAGTGTAAACAGTTACACCACAAGGTTTGGTTTCAGAAGACTTTTAACTACTGCCCCCTGGTTTGAGAATCACACCTAAATGATGTCAAACTATATCAGATAATAACTCAGTACCTTTGATGACCACAAGTATTAGAGTGGTGCCATTGGACATATTACACCTTGTTGTTTATGTGGGAAAATGAAAAGTTGAAAAGTTATCCAAGAGTTACCATTGCATCTTTTCAATTATATACGCAAAATATAATAATAGTTCCCTCCCACAATCTCCTGTTAGCGGGAGAGTGGGAGTTAAACAAATTAAGTCACAGTATTTGCATCAATCAAAGGTTATGGGTCTACATAGACTCATTATATTTTGGCGAGCAGCACACGCGCGTGCGTGTTCTTGCGGTGTATTGTGTAACTGCTTTAAACTTGGTCTCCCGTCGGGTCATTCCTGTGCCGTCCCCTTTAAACAAATGTAGCCACAGTATTTGCATCAATCTAAGATTATAGGTCTACGTAGACTTATTATATTGTGGCGAGCAGCACAGGAATGACCCGACGGGAGACCAGGGCCCCGTTTCCCGAAGCATCGTAAGTGGTTCGTGAAGTTCGACGTACGAGCATCGTACAGTTTTCACACCTTTTCCCGAAAGCATCGTTGCGTAACAAACGTCAGGAAAACACTCGTAGCTAACAGGCCTACAGGGGTACTCTTAGGGTGCTAAGGGCATCGTTACTATAGCCTCAGTGGAGTCACCTGCTGGACATTCTTTGGTATTGGATGTGTTTTATTAACACATCCAATACCGCAGAATGTCCAGCTGGCACCATTTCGCGATACCCCCAAAACAGTGGTTACCGCCAATATATTACTCATAGACTACTGTAAGATTTAAAAAGCAAAGACCGAGACAGAGTCCACAACAACATAATTTATTGCAGCAATTTAAAATTCCAAAAATAAATGTGCAGCCGAAATGTACCGATCAAACGCCACGTCCCGAGGCAACCCTCTCACAAGGCATATAATAAAATCAAATGATTCCATTGGTCTTGTGTGGGAGGTCGCTTTCGAGCTGCACTTAATGTCTCCCTCTGATTTTAATTCAACCATCGTGGTTAAAATGTCCTCATATTGATCAATGACAGAAGACATACTGTACATGAATCATGCTGAGACCAGCGGGTGCTGGAGAATTTCTGCATGTGTTTTTTATTGCGATTGTTTGCCAAAAAGCACTGTAAGTGCTTCGATGAGGCTGTGTTGAAGTTCATTATTAATTGAACCGTGTCTAGACAGTAACGAACATGCCTGACCTTAGTGGAGTGCACAATGGAGAGCGTGGTCTCTGCAGTGAACGTAGACTGCTGCGGGATACTGCTGCGATGCGTGCCTGAACCCCGCGTGCTTTCCCGCTTACATTACCAGCACCATCATAAGGCGTTTTTACACTGCCAAATATGCCATCTTATTCACGCCTTTTTCACGGGACGATCCACGCGCTAACACTACCCAAGGTAAATTGCCTGCTTGAGCTAGCACCCCAATTTAGTTAATTTCGTCATCAAAATAAAGAATATGTTGGCGTTTTTTGCACTTGTAAATAGCTAATCGCGTTTGTAGCCTACACTGACGTGAACTCATTTTTGCATGCGGGTGACTTCATTCATAAAAAAAATAAAACATTCGGGAGTATGCAAATTATTCTAAAGAGGTCTTAACTCTGTGCGCAGCCCCGCCTTCTCCAGTGAACCAAGAAAGCTGTGACGGACGGGGGATTTGACCCCCTCGGTTTTACACAGGAAACTTGAGATAAGACGGTGAAGTCGCCGGGCATGCCAAGCTGCGACCGAACCGGCTTGGCAGCGTAAAAAGGCCTATACATCATCCTGCCCAACAATATGGGCAGGATCTAGACCAAGCTCTTCTAATCGGGTCAGCAATAGCCGTGTGTCAATGCCCAGCCTCTGCCTTTGACTGATAATGAATGTATGGAACGTTGCATTTTCTCGCAAAATCCTTTGTGAGAATGATCGTACAAGCTTGGATCCATCGTTATCGGGAAACGGGGCCCAGGTTAGCAGTTACGCAAGACCCAGAGAGTTGCCTTTTGTTTCACACACACACACACACACACACACACACACACACACACACACACACACACACACACACACACACACACACACACACACACACACACGACTCCCTTGGTGGCGGTGCTGTCACGTTAAAATTGTACCGGGGGTGAAAATTGTACCGGCCTACGTCATCAGTTGTTTACATCTTGACAACCTGCCTGGCAACAGACGCGATCGCGTCAAATGACGTAGGACGCGAATGTTCAAGAACCTTCCTACGTCATTTGACGCGAACGCCCGTTTCCCGGCAACAGACGATCGCGTCGTCTGTTGCTATTCGATTAAACAATTAAATACAATACAAATATAAAGTAAAAACAAGAGTTATCTAGTGATCCGTTATCTGTATTATGTTATTTCGTCTTTTGGAAACATGAGCCGAATGTTTTTTGCAACCTGCCCGGCAGCAGACGATCGCGTCGTCTGTTGCCAGGCAGGTTGTCAAGATGTAAACAACTGATGACGTCGGCCGGTACAATTTTCGCCCCCGTTACAATTTTAACGTGACAGTGCCGCTTCCCCCCGAGCCTCCCAGGATCCTTTGCGGCACCCGGACACGGTGACCAAGGCCGTGATCACAACAGTATAATTTACAGAAGAATAATGTATCATCATTTTTAAATGACTATCAGAAAAGAAAAGTTTCTGATAGCTAACTATCAGAAAAGTTGTCTATAACATTAAATCAGGGTTCCTAACATGTTCTGTTTATTGTGTGTGCAGGCTGATTGGCTGTGATCTGTCAGAGAGATGCTGTGAAGCTCTGGCCTCAGTTCTCAACTCCAACTCTTCTCGTCTGAGAGTGCTGGACCTGAGTAACAATGATCTGCAGGATTCAGGAGTGAAGGTGCTCTCTGCTGGACTGGGGAGTCCACACTGTACACTGGAAACTCTCAGGTCAGTTTTACTCAATGTGCAAACCTTCAAAGCACAAGGATCTATATTAGAGTACAAAAAAAACTACAATAAAGACATTTAATGTACAGATTTAAGGCCATAAAGTAAAAATTCACAACCCTAAATAATTACAAGAATAACTCAACATATTTATATCGTTGTTGCCATGACAGTATAAGTTGTATGTTATATAAGTACAGTTGACTATTTTTTATTATTCTTATTCTACCATTCACATGTAGTCAGGCTTTTTTTTAAAGCCTATTATTAGCGTTTAAATCTAAAAAAATTGGCATAACTTGTCTTTCAATTACGGAAAATGTTAAAGACATAAACACAGTAACATGATCTTTTTATTTTGTGTGTGAAGGCTGAATGTCTGTCATCTGTCAGAGAGATGCTGTGAAGCTCTGGCCTCAGTTCTCAGCTCCAACTCCTCTAGTCTGAAAGAGCTGGACCTGAGTACCAACGATCTGCAGGATTCAGGAGTGAAGCTGCTCTCTGCTGGACTGGGGAGTCCACACTGTACACTGGAAACTCTCAGGTCAGGGTTAGGGTTAAATGTGTCTTTGGGTTTGTTTAATAGTAAGGGATGATCCAGGACTAGGTGGGCTGTGATCTAAAAGAACAGACGACACGTGTCTAAAGCCCAGTTCAGACCAAAGATTAGCCTCGCAACGACTTGCAACTCGCAACTCCTTCCAACTCCTTGCGACGAGACGGGCTGCGACGTTCTAAAAGTGGGACAGTTCAAACTGCTGCAAAAAATCGAAATGGCTGCTGCAGCCGCCAATTTTTTCATGGCTACAAATGGCTGAATTATTTTTTCAAAAAATCAAATTCGAAGTTCGTTTGTGGCTGTTTTTTTTTTTTCAAAAATCTAATTCAAAGTTTGTTTGTTTATTAATATTAATATTCGAATATATTCGAATATTTAGTAATAATATTTTGACCATTAAATTCCTTCAGTAAGTCCTGGATTGGGCTTCGCTAGGTTTGTTTACCGGCTTTGCTATGGTTACCGGTCTTGCGTGTTCCAACGGTTTATTAGGTTTCTAATAAATCGCTGTCTGATCAATACTTCATTCACATTCAGAGTCAACGCCCTACTATGTGATAGAATTATTACTTGATGCAAATAATTCTAGCTGGCTCAGCCAAAGTTTATCAGATGGCGGCTTATTTTGGCTTATACAATTATTGTATGGCGGCGGCTGAAATTCCAAATGGCGCAAATGGCGGCGCAAATGGACGCGCCTGGTGGCGGCTTCGGGGTCTACTTGAGCTAGCACCCCAATTTACCCTGCCGGACCCTGCACACACATTTAGGGTCCGGGAGGTTTATTGGGTTTCATTCTGATGTAAATGCGACGGGTCAGCGGTTCCGGGGTGGGGGGCTTGGGTAGAGGTGTTGCTGCGCTGTCTCCACAGAGACAACCCAGCGATATCATCATGAGCAGTTCTAACTGGAGAATAAGTGACACCGCGAGCTGCTGATCACGTAAGCGCATTGAACAAAGAAGTTGAAAGATGGTTCGTTCTACAAGAGAGACGCAGAGGAACTGTCCTTGGAGGCTTTTGTCGGGAAATATGTTGGTGTTTTGGCACTAAATAGTTAATCGCGTTTGCAGCCTACACTCTACGTGAACTCATTCTTGCATGCGGGTGTCTTCCTTCATAAAAAAATCAAAACATTCAGGAGTATGCAAATGATTCTTAAGAGGTCTAGACCCCGTGCACATCCCATCCAGCCTTCTCCAGTGACCCATGGTAGGGGGATTTGACCCCATCGGTTTTACACGGGAAACTTGAGATAAGACGGTGAAATCGCCGGGTGTACCAAGCTGTGACCGTACCGGCTTGTTAGTGTAAAAAAGCCTGATAAGGAGAGGACGGCGAGTTAGAAAGCCGAGAATTTGAAGCCTAATTAGGTCTACTTCAGGTCTACTTCAGGCCTATTCAGCAGCATAAACAGGGTGCCTACGCCATTCTTTGTAACGAGATTTCTATTTGCAAAAACTGTTGGTTTATTTTTATTGATCCCCTTCGAGAATTTGTGTTTTAAGGGGGGGGGGACTAGGCTATATTCTCGCCTTCCTACTTTGTAAAGCGCATTGTAGGCCTGTTGCTTTTGGGCCGATACTGCGCCCATTCCTTGATTCGTTCTGCCGCAGAACTCCAAACAATTAATTTCGTTCCAATGTTCGTCCAATCTACTCCAATAGTGGTCCTGCATTGAGTTTAAATCCAACTCTAATGAATATATGGTCCAGTTTTAAGTTTCAAGAATATTTATACATTCCCAGGGCATGTTAAATTAGTGCATGCCATGCCACTCATAACACACTTGTAAAATGCAGTGGTCAATTGATGGAATGGGTTATTTCATACATCATCGCGAACAAAATTTGTAATTAATCAAATAAATTACAGATAAATAATACTGAAATGGCACTTTTTGGTTGAACACATTTGAACTAAATAATTACGATCCCCCAATATTGACCTGAAGATGGCGCCACTGATTGGTAGACTGTCGGAATGGCAGTAGGCCTACTAAAAGGTGTCTGAATGGGGGCATGTGGGAATGGCCGCATGTAACCATAACAAAGTTTATAGCTAACATGTACTATGGACAGTACGGGACCGGGACGGAGTAAGGCCGTGATGTACAAGTTGTTCTGTGGTGTGTCCTGATTGGCTGAAGAGAAATAGGTACGTCGTTGTGTTCTAAAACTGGACCTGGCGATTTGACACAAAACACTGTGACTAATTTAAGAGAGAGGAAAATAAATCGAGGGGTCCGGAGCAAGTATTGACAGAGACTTTATTGCTACCCACAAATAAGCATCAATAAAGGCGCATGGTTTGCAAAGCAGTGGCGGTCTACGGATCGCGGCTTCCTCTTTATTCACACACACAAAACAGTTTCTTTGTTTGAGGTTTCCGCCCACAATCAATCATAAATTCGTCGAACCAAATTGTCAACAAAATAATTTAGGACACCATGCTGCGGTCAGCACGCATTAACCCCGTAGCTTCCTGCTCCTCTGGTGGGTTCCTTCCAACATGCGCCCTGACCCCAGACTCTGTGGCACCGTGTCAGGCCCTGGATCAGAATCCAGAGACGCTTTAAATAGATATATAGGCCTAATATTATTCATGGTTTACCATAGAATATAATCATTAATTTCTACCACAACTGCTGCAACTTTTTCCCGGCGAAGTTCCAAAACAGCCTTGTTACAAGTCGTTGCGAGGCGAATCTTTGGTCTGAGCTGGGCTAAAGATCCCCGACAGATTGAGCATCATTATTCATTTGTAGGCTGGGTTCAACATGCCAGTGGACCACAGATGGGAGAATGAGAGGCCAGAGGAGGAACAGAACTTTAGAGGACGAGGATTTCAGGAACATAAAAAAATATATGTTAGTTTGAAGGGTTGTTTATCTTTGCCGTCTTTTTTAGCTGCTAGTGTGTTATGAGTTAACAGGTTATTGTAGCTGACAGAACACTGGCCAGCTGATGTGAGGGTGAGGGGTTGCTGTCCTGTTAACTGCTAGCATGTTGTGTGTGTGTGTGTGTGTGTGTGTGTGTGTGTGTGTGTGTGTGTGTGTGTGTGTGTGTAGGTTGTCTGGCTGCCTGGTCACACAGGAAGGCTTTGCTTCTCTGGCTTCAGCCCTGAGCTCCAACCCCTCCCATCTGAGAGAGCTTGACCTGAGCTACAATCACCCAGGAGACTCAGGAGCTGCCCTGCTCTCTGCTGGACTGGAGGATCCACCCTGGAGACTGGAAACTCTCAGGTATGGAGAGGACAGCTCACCATTCAGAGACAATGTCTCCTACAAGGAATCAACCCTCTGAAAAGTGATGGGACGGCAGATGATGATGGTGAATGTTTCAACATGCTGCTCTCACTTTGTTTCCCCCCCAGTGTGGAGCACAGTGGAGTGTGGAGACTGAAACCAGCTCTAAAGAAGTGTAAGTGTCTGTTTGATTCATCACAACGCACACTGACTATTGAGAGGGAAAGTCCATCCACACAGCAGGAGGTGACGTCTGTTCATTCAGATATCTGGGAATGAAGCTGATGACTGACATCATGTATCTTACATATATAAACATTACCATAATTGCTGTGATTATATCATGAGTGATGATTTTACAACATTGGACATAACACCATAATAATCAGGATACTGTTAATCATAATTACATGTCTATATTATATTCAAAAACTATTAAATTATACTATTAACTTGTCGCTATTATAACAATTATAATTTTGTTTTAATTCCTGTCATTACATTAGCTATGGCACATAATAATCATATTAACATGTTTTGAATGATGCATGTGTTTCACCTTAGATTTCAATTAGAGCTGGTGATGCTGTTTATTTAATAATGATGATAATTATAATTAATAATATTGGTTTAGCAGCCTAATCATGTTCCTCCCGTCAGATGCCTGTGAACTCACACTGGACCCAAACACAGCCCACAGACGACTCTCTCTGTCTGAGGACAGCAGGAAGGTGACGCGGGGTGAAGAGTACCAGTCGTATCCGGATCACCCAGAGAGGTTTGACTACTGGGACCAGGTGTTGTGTAGAGAGGGTCTGACTGGCCGCTGCTACTGGGAGGTAGAGTGGGGAGGACGGGTTCTTATAGGAGTGGCATACAGAGGAATGACAAGGAGAGGAGTGGGTGATGACAGCAGGCTTGGATGCAACAACAAGTCCTGGAGTCTTGTTTGTGATGACGACACTGATGCTGCTTTCTATACTGCCCGTCACAACGGTAGTGGAACAGCCATACGTCTCCCCCCCCCTCGCTCTAACAGAGTAGGAGTGTATCTGGACCGGCCCGCTGGCTCTCTGTCCTTCTACAGAGTGTCCCCAGGTGGAGGGGGGTCCTCAGACACACTGACACACATCCACACCTTCCAGGCCTCCTTCACCCAGGAGGTCCTCCTCCCTGGGGTTGGGTTCTGCAAGAGTGGTTCCTCAGTGTCTCTGTGAGTGTCCATTGTAGATACACAAACACACACAGACACATGGAAAAGCACACACATGTAGACATGTAGTCATAAACACACCCAAACCAACAAACATATGTACATAGAAATTAACACACACGCACACACAAACAAACACTTCGCACTCTATAAACACACACACACAAACGTATACAGACTTATTCACACACACACACACACACACACACACACACACACACACAGACTTTTTTACACAGACGTTGTTGAGGACCAGCTGTTAGGGGGACGTTTGAATACCTGTGGACCCATGGACGTACCTGTAGTGCATCGGGTTGTTGAGCAGCAGCTGTTGGTGCTCTGAAGGGTCAACCCGTTCAGTGGAAGTACAACACTTTGTGTTTGATTTAAATACTCCACTGAACTCCAAATGCTGCATTTTATTGGGCTTCTGAATGGTTCAGCGTAAACCATGAAAGGAAGATCTTCCTTTGGGTTAAGCAGGTTGTACAAAGATTTACTTTCTA
This sequence comes from Gadus macrocephalus, assembly GCF_031168955.1. NCBI lineage: Eukaryota > Metazoa > Chordata > Actinopteri > Gadiformes > Gadidae > Gadus > Gadus macrocephalus. The sequence continues at coordinate 15,605,092 of NC_082404.1, forward strand.
ATGTAAAATGTGTTTTAAATGTTGATTGATGGTACGTTATTTTACTACAATATTTTATGTATTTTCAACTTCGTATTAAAGGAACCCAAAATCAGTTTATATTTTGCCATGCCTGACATGGAACGTGATTTAAAGCAGATGTAACAA
>NC_082404.1:15610238-15727602 GCF_031168955.1 Gadus macrocephalus
CTTAATCACTGTATTGTATTGCACTTATATATCATCAAGAGGAAGATTGCTATTTTTATGTAAACGCATACTGCTAAACATTATTATTAAATATGTCAATTAAATGAACAAATGTTTAAACTGTAGTGTCCGTCACTGTTATGAAGTTAATCGGTCACACTGCTGTTGGCAGAAAGACTTAAACTTTAATTTTCTTATTAGAAAATGTAGCCGATTCTAAAAATATACAGTTATATAATGCATTGTTATGTTGTTACTATTATCATTATGAGTATTATTATGATTACGAGGTGCGGATGATAGATTATACAGTTGTATTTGGTTGTATACAGTTGTATGCATTATATATCTTGGTAAGTGAAGGTGTTTAAAGATCATGTTGTTCTGGTTCTAGTTCTCTGTGGGCCTTTATCACAGCTCTGGATGTAATGTCATATGACACGAGGAAGTCCATATATGGTGCTGCCTTCAGAGCGGTTCAACCAGCACAGGGAACAGTTGGTATGATTTCAGCATTGTGAACTTGATTTTGATCAGACACATTTGAAGCCCTTAGAGACCTTCTGAGTGGAATGATGAATAGTTGTTAAAGTTATTAATTAATAGTTATTAAATAGGTTTGGAAACATCTGGGCAGCATATCCACATATTTGCTCTTATTGATAGTGAGAGGGTCTGAGTCTGCATCTTGGAATGACCACCCTGCCTCTCAGCCGCACTAAAGAGACAGCAGCCCCCCAAAAAGCAGCTCACATAAAACCAGAGAGAAAACCAACACTGAATTGCCGTGGAAACAATATGTAGTTGTGTTTGTTTCCAGGTCTCCAGTCTACTATGGATGAGGAGAGGGAGGAGGGGGATCCTACCTCTAAAACCACTCTGTCTGGGGAACATGGCCACCAGAGCAAAGCAAAGAGGTAAGAAGAGGATCTCACTGTCTGTGACTGTAGTCCTTCTCAGAGCTCAGCACTGATATCTCATGACTCCATCATCAGTCTTGGTACAAGCTCTGTGTTGTGTTGAAGCCCAGAGCAGCGGGAGAGAGCAGACTCCCCTGGACCCAGCTGTGTCTCCTTGAAGAGTGACCGCTCTATGGCTGATCCTTTTAACTTTAGAGATGGAAATCAGTCTATTAAGAAGAGGTGAGGATTTATCAGATATTATACAACTATATCTATCAGACATCCTTTAATCCTGGTTCTTGTTTTTCTAGAAGAGTCCAGGAGGAGAGAGCAGACTCCCCTGGACCCAGCTGTGTCTCCTTGAAGAGCGACCGGTCTATCGGTCATCCTACTGACCTTAAAGATGGACGCCCCTACAGAGAGGAAGGGTAAGGATTTGTCAAAGATTATAAAACTACAGCATCTATCAAACATCCATAAATCCTGGTTCTTGTTTTTCTATAAGAGTCCAGAAGGAGAGAGCAGACTCCCCTGGACCCAGCTGTGTCTCCTTGAAGAGCGACTGGTCTATGGATTATCCTCCTGAACTTAAAGATGGACGCCCCTCCAGAGAGGAGAGGTAGGAGTTTCCAACAAACTAGTAGTTTTACTGACTGATATTTACAATTCAGGAAATATTTGTATTAAAAAGATACTGTGTGTGTGTGTGTGTGTGTGTGTGTGTGTGTGTGTGTGTGTGTGTGTGTGTGTGTGTGTGTGTGTGTACGCTGTCTCCACAGGCGACCACAGGAGAGGTCAAAGGTTACCAGTGCTCAGTCTGTACAGCAGAATCAAGCAGAGCTGATCAAGGTGTGTAAATGAAACAAGACATTTGACTTCAGCTCTAAACAGGGGCGCCGTAAAGGGGGGGGGGGGGGAATTCATCATAATCAAGTTAATATATTTCGAGTGAAAATGTTATCTATTAAAACGTAGCAATTTAAACAAACAAGGGGTTTGTTCCTCCATGTTTGGCTTAATGTTCAGTATAGTCTTTATATTTCACCTCTCTTTAAAATGTAAATGAAAAACTACATTTAACTTCAGCTCTAGACAGGGGTGACCTAAGGGGGGGGGGTAGTATAGTGTACATATTCCACCTCTCTCTCTTTATTGCATGGTTCAGTCCTCCGTGGATCCAGTTTTCAGCACAGAGTCTTCCACTCGTTGCGCTAACAAGCAGAACAGACGGAGAACAGACTGTCAGTAGTTTGACACGTCGTCGTTGAGGTAGAAGTCGGGGTATCAGAAACAGAAACCTGAGGGGGAGGAGCAGGGCCAACAGTTGGTCACCAAGTTTATGAAAAGAAAGGTTTTTATTTATTCCCCTTCCTGTGGTGCCCATTATCACAGAGCTACCTAGGGATTCATAGAATCTTATATCAATCAAATAGTTCTTCTTCAAACAGGAAATTAATGAATATTAATACATGAGGGAGACGGGTGGATGAACCAGAAAGTCTGTTTACTGAGGCCTTCACTAATTTTCTTCTACTTTTCAACTATGGGTAGGTCTGTGAATACTGACCCCTAGTGGCGAAAAGTAATAGCAGAGTATGAAAGCAGCCTGTGTCTTTTCTGTCCCATTGTAATAAGGTGGTTAGAGCCAGTGTAACATTACTGGCATCTGACAAACGTTGGGAACCTATTGACCAAAATGTAAAACACCACTGAATTTCATGAATTCCTCAAGAGGAAAGGCTTTTGCCAGAACAGCAACAGTAATGAGAGATGTCACTAATGTACCTCTGACATTCATACATCAATGGTCAATTGATAAAATAAACTCATACCTCGATATTTTTTGTTTGAATGGCGATATACGATATTATAACAATATTTGGAACTAAACGGGTAAAGTATGTAGTTACGCCACAAGTATTCACCATCAACCATTTATTTAGTTTTTGTTTTTTTTTGCTCAACGAAGCACAGCGGTGCTTTAACAACAGATATGTAAGGGATAATGTATAGAACGCCGGTCATTATCGGGAAAATAAGCCCAGACAGGGCGAACAGGACACCGACACGTAGCGGAGGTGACTTGCTTCCCCCTGAAGGGGCTTATCTTCGATAATGACCGGCGATGATCTGTACATTATCCCGCTTATTATACTGCTACTTGCCTAAACGAAAAAATAACTTCATGGTGTGTGATTATACAATTAATTTGTAACAAGGATTCGTAGTCTTGATCAGCAGAGAAATAGACCGCCAAAGACGTTGACGTCGCTAAGTAACCGAAGACGCTAGGGTTGACATGTTACCGGACTACTTACGGAGTGCTACCAAAGACATCATTAGAGACAAAAAAACCTTTGTTTTCCTTGACAGCCTCTTCTTTAATTTGAATGATTTTAGCTTGTGTCTGTGCCCGCGATAAATCACACACAAGCTAAAATCATTCAAATGAATGTGCTTTATTTTTATCTTGCACTATTGGAGCACGTCTCTTGCATCTGACTACGAAATGGTTAGTGTTACACCTTTCCTGCTGTCGGCTCCCAGACCGAGGAGCACAGGGGAGACGTTCCCTCCAGGGCCGATGATCTCTCGGGGTCAACACCCTTCACTTTGACCGGCAGTGGGTCTGCTTATAGGTCGGAATACGGTCGGAATGAAGCGGCCACCGATTCTTGACGGGTACTTTATTCATACACACAACCGGACTCGATCATTACTTCACTAAACCGACATGCACGCTGCCGCTCGGTCTCCTCGCTTGTCCACTCACAAGCTGTCGTCACACACACACACACACACACACACACACACACACACACACACACACACACACACACACACACACACACACACACACACACACACACACACACACACACACACACACACACACACTTTCTCGTGCTCACGAGAAACATAAAAAAAAAGATTTTCACCCCATGTCCCTTTACGGGTTCCATACTCTCTACAACCGTGTCCGCCATGTTTTTGTTAAAAGTTTGTTGTGATGCGAAACGTGAGTGGGAGAACACTACGTACATGTAAGGAGCGGGATTGAGCAGCTGAACATGGCTTGTAGGCTCAAAGAGCGGCGGTCGGCCTTATAAAATGGCGCTCGCAAGGCAGCATCAAAATAATATATAGTATCCCGGTATGGCGATATTGTCCTAACTGCATATCTCTTTAAAATATATACAGGTATAAATTTTACTACCGGTATATCGCCCAGCCCTAAGTATTGGGTAATTAGTACTAGGCTACACTAGAGCTACCAGTCTATCAATCTATGGGTGGTCAAATGGATTTTCTAGGCTGGTGGGTGGTCTAGGTTTGAGGCCCAATATATTCTTTGATAAGGCCCACAATCTCTAGCGGTACCCCTGGCTCTACATGGCCAATAAAAGCATCTCTTGTGGAGCTAATAGTCTCCAGTTTCCCTCTTTTAGACCAGGGAGATGTTAATCTAGGACTGATGCTTCCGATATCCTCAGTTAGTTCAAAGTAAAGTTCTCCTTGATGTTTGTTCTGTTCCAGAGGGCTGAGGAGAGAGCACACGCTTTTCTAGACAAGGAGCTGAAGAAGCTCTGGAGGGATCTCTTCTCAGATTACCCACAATGCTCAGAGAGTCAGAGGGAGAAGGAGGAGGAGGATGATAAGAACGAGGAGCAGAGGAGGCGTGCCATAGAGGGAGTGGTAGACATCACAAAGCTCTGCCTGATGGAGATTAACCAGGAGGAACTGGCCGACAAGCTGGGGAGTGGTAAGATAGTCATATATAGGTTAAATGGTTTGATCCAGATATGTAAGGTTATTGTGGGGGTATCAGGTTAAATGGTTTGATCCAGATATGTAGGGTCATTGTGGGGGTATCAGGTTGAAGAATTTTTAACATTAAACTGCAGATCAACAGCAGAATAACTCAGTGGAAGAGAAGCACCACTATCTTGTTATGTCAGGTTAACCAGTCACTGATGCCACTGATACTCAACAACGACAGCACTACTAATAAAGTTATAAGATCCATATAAAGTAGAATTTTATAATACTTTTTTCTTTACACCAGTAATATTGCTCGGAAATATGAATGGTATGTTTCTGCTGGTTTGTGATTTAGGAGCTGTTGCGGTCCAGTGGCAACATGAACTCAAGGCTCATCTGAAGAAGAAGTTCTACTGTGTGTTTGAGGGAATCTCTAGAGCAGGAGAGCAGAGACCTCTGAATGAGATCTACACAGAGCTCTTCATCACAGAGAGAGGCAGTGGAGAGGTCAACAAGGACCATGAGGTCAGACTGATTGAAAAGGCATCCAGGAAAACAGCCAATGACGAAACACCAATCAGATGTGAAGACATCTTTAAACCTTTACCTGGACAAGATAAACCAATCAGAACAATAATGACAACCGGAGTGGCCGGCATTGGTAAAACTGTCTTAACACACAAGTTCACTCTGGACTGGGCCGAAGGCAAAGCAAACCACGACCTTGACTTCACATTTCTCCTCACTTTCAGAGAGCTGAATTTATTGAAAGGGAAAGAGTTTAGCTTACTCGAACTTCTTCATAATTTTTCTGTTGAAACCAAAGAATCAGGCATCTACAGATACGACCATGACCAAGTAGTCCTCATCTTGGATGGTCTGGATGAGTGTCGACTTCCTCTGGACTTCCAGACCAACCCGATCTGGACGGATGTCACCGAGCCGACCTCAGTGGAGGTGCTGCTGACAAACATCATCAGGGGAGTCCTGCTTCCCTCTGCCCACATCTGGATAACCACACGCCCTGCCGCAGCCAATCAGATCCCTGCTGAGTGTGTTGACATGGTGACCGAGGTGAGAGGGTTCAACGACCCACAGAAGGAGGAGTACTTCAGAAAGAGATTCAGAGAGGGGACACTGGCCAGCACAATCATCTCTCACGTCAAGAAATCTCGAAGCCTCCACATCATGTGTCACATCCCAGTCTTCTGTTGGATCACTGCTACAGTTCTAGAGGACTTCTTCAAAAAATCCCAGAGAGGAGAAGAGGTGCCCAAGACCGTGACTCGGATGTACAGCCACTTCCTGAGGGTTCAGTCCATACAGGGAGACAGGAAGTATCATGGGGGAGCTGAAACTGATCCACACTGGAGTTCGGAGAGCAGGGAGATCATTTTTTCTCTGGGGAAACTGGCTTTTAACCAGCTGGAGAAAGGCAACCTGATCTTCTACGAGGCAGACTTGGCAGAGTGTGACATCGATATCAGAGCAGCCTCAGTGTACTCAGGAGTGTTCACCCAGATCTTTAAAGAGGAGTGTGGACTGCACCAGGACAGGATGTTCTGCTTTGTCCATCTGAGCATCCAGGAGTTTCTGGCTGCCCTTTTTGTCTTTCTGTCCTACATCAACACTGGTGTCAACCAGCTCTTAGAAGAACAGCCAACCTCCAGGGATGCTGAACTCCTCCTCCTCTACCAGAGTGCGGTGGACAAGGCCTTACAGAGTGAGAACGGACACCTGGACTTGTTCCTCCGCTTCCTCCTGGGCCTCTCTCTAGAGACCAATCAGATGCTCCTACAAGGTCTGCTAGGACCAAGAGGAAGTAAATTACTGGGCAATCCAACTAAAAAATTTCCACCGGGACAGACAGGAAGGAGGTCACAAATCAATAACCAAATAGTCCATTACATCAAGGAGAAGATAGGTGGAGATCTCTCTCAAGAGAGAAGCACCAATCTGTTCCACTGTCTGAATGAGCTGAATGACAGTTCTCTGGTAAAGGAGATCCAACAGTACCTGACATCAGGAAGACTCTCCACTGAATCTCTCTCCTCTGCTCAGTGGTCAGCTCTGGTCTTCATCGTACTGACATCAGAAGAGCAGCTGGACGTGTTTTACCTGAAGAAATACTCTGCTTCTGACGAGGGTCTTCTGGGGCTGCTGCCACTGCTCAAAGCCTCCAAAACATCTCTGTAGGTTCACTCATAAGATGTATTAACAATACAGCACTATGCATAATACTAGAATATAAAAGTTATAGTCAATTAAAAAACATCTCTGAAGGTGCACTACTACTATGCAAACAATATAATATACATAATACAAGAATACAAAAGTTATAATAACATACAACATATATCTGTAGGCATACTTATAACATGTTTTACGATACACACTATATACATAATTCTAAAAAAGTAATATTATGATACAGTTTTCAGAACTACAAAACAACTGTTGTAGCATTTTTGTTAGTATCAACATTGTACACCTAATATGTAACTACCATTTAAAGATCTAATGTATAATCATTTGTTAAACTATCAGAAAAGTCTTATAAAACATTTAATCACGGTTCTCAACATGTTCTGTTTTTTTGTGTGAAGGCTGAACAGCTGTAATCTGTCAGAGAGATGCTGTAAAGCTCTGGCCTCAGTTCTCAGCTCCATCTCCTCTAGTCTGAGAGAGCTGGACCTGAGTACCAATGCTCTGCTGGATTCAGGAGTGAAGCTACTCTCTGCTGGACTGGGGAGTCCACACTGTACACTGGAAACTCTCAGGTCAGTTTTACTAAGTGCAAATAGTTTCACCACAAGGTTCCGTTTCAGAAGACTTTACCTACTGCCCCCTGGTTTGATAATCACACCTAAATGACGTCAATCTATATGAGATAGTAACTCAGTACCTTGGATGACCACATGTATTAGAGTGGTGACATTGGACATATTACACCTTGTTGTTTATGTGGGGTGCGAAAATGAAAAGTTGAAAAAGTAATCCCAAAGTTGCCAATGCAACTTTTAAATTATAAACATATGATAAAAGTGCGTTCCAATCCCCTGTTAACGGGACAGTGGTAGTTAAACAAATTAAGTCGCAGTATTTGCATCCATCAAAGTTTATCGGTCTAAATAAACCAGCAGCCAGACCAATGTAGACCCTGCCTTAGCTGAACCTCTGAAGCTAAGCAGGTGGGCTTGGTTAGTACTGGATGGGAGACCAACTGGGAACACTGAGCTGCTGCTGGAAGTGGTGTTGGTTGGTGGCCAGTAGGGGGCACTCTTCCCTCTGGTCAAAGCATAAATCCTGATGCCCCAGTGCAGTGACGGGGACACTGGGCTGTGGAAGGTGCCGTCCTTCAGAGGAGACGTAAAGCCGAGGTCCTGTCTCACTGAGGTTATTAAAGATCCCAGGGCACTTATCGCAAAAATAGTAGGGAATTTTCCAGGACCTGGCTAAAGCTGCCCAACCAGGCTCATTCAATCTGGCCCCTATTCATCCCCCTGTTTAAATGGATGATTCTTTAATTCCCTTACTCTCCACCTCAAGCTGGTGTGTAATTGATTGATTGAAATGATTGAAATTCTTTATTGACACATGCACAAACGTAAGAATACAAATGTACAGGTCAAAAGGATAACACATAAAAGCTCACGGGCGTATTTCCATGGTGGTTCCTTGGTAGTGTAAGCATGTATACAGGTGTATGTAAGTGTGTGTGTTAAAGGTAATGTACATGACTGTGCGGTCAATAAAGTAAAATATGACATTCCAATCACATTCACAATTCATGTGTGGTGAGCGTTCTGGCGCAGATTGGCTGCCGTGCATCACCCATGTGGATGCTACACATTGGTGATGGTTAGTGAGGTCCCCCCTTCACTGTAAAGCCCTATATAAAGTCAATGGAAGGTGACTTGAAAAGCGCCATATGAATGTATAGTTCATTTCAAGTTCATAAATGTGTTGCCATGACTGTATAAGGTCTTTGTTATGTCATAATTTTTTTACAGATATACTTGATATATATTTTATCTTCAGAACTTCAATTGAAGACATAAAATACAGAATAAGGTCAAACAATTTAAGATGTAGAAATACAGAACAATATATGTAGAAATACAGAGCAACATAAAACAATTTAATATGAATAAATACAGAAAAACATAAAACTATTGATTGTGTAGAAATACAGAACAACATGATAGGATTGAATATGTAGAAATGGAACAAAATATAACTATTGAATATGCAGCAATACAAAGCTACATAATTGAATATGTTGAAATGCAGGACAACATTAATTAATATGTCGAAATACAGAACATAAAACGATTGAATATGTTGGAATGCAAAGCAACATAAAACTATTGACTATGTAGAAATATACTGAACAGCATAATTGAAAATGTAGATATACAAAGCATCATAAAACGATTGAATGTGTAGGAATACATAAACATAAAAAGATTGAATATGTAGGAATACATAGCAACAGAATACGTTTGAATATGTAGGAATACATAGCAACAGAATACGTTTGAATATGTAGAAATACAGAATAATATAAATCTATTTAATATGTAGGAATACAGAATAACATCAAAGGTTTGAATATGTAGAGAAGCAAAGCCCCAGAGGGGTTTCATAGTCGTCCTTGTTTTGAAGCCCGGTAAAAGTGTCTGAAGTCAGGGAGGGCAAGTGCCCTTAGTGTTTTAGGTTTTTGTAAATGAGCTTAAGCACATTTATGATGGTTTATCAAAATAAAAGGTTGAATCAATGAATCACTAGTCTTACAGAAGGAAGCATTGGGACTGATGGAGCGCTGAAGGCCCTCCTTGGCTCCACAGCCCTCTGCTTCGTTAGGTCTGACTCTGTTCACACAGAGTTCAGGATCCCTACGGCCATCAGGGGACTGCTGATGGAAGTTTGAATGTCCACAGTCATCTCCTTGAGCTCACTCCCTGATCCCTGATAGCAGCGAGGAGAGCGGAGGCGCTAGCATCACTGGACGTCCTCCCCTCCAGTGTGGCCCCATGGCGGCCCTGGCTGTTCGTTAGCTACACCATGTTTCTCCTGTGAGCTAGTTGGATCTTTTAAGCACTTTTAATCTCAGTTCCTAACAGGTTATTTTTAATGTGTGTGCAGGCTGAATTGCTGTGGGCTGTCAAAGGGATGCTGTAAAGCTCTGGCCTCAGCTCTCAGCTCCAACTCCTCTAGTCTGAGAGAGCTGGACCTGAGTTCCAATCGTCTGAAGGACTCAGGAGTGAAGCTGCTCTCTGCTGGACTGAGTCCACACTGTACACTGGAAACTCTCAGGTCAGTTTTACTCACCGTGCAAACAGTTCCGTATGTGGGGTCTCATTTATAAAACTGTGCGTGGGATCGTTACTAAAAATGTGCGTACGCCCAGAAGCCAAGTTTTGCGTGCGCCAAAAAATATTCAGATTTATAAAACACTGCGTACGCACACATGTACGCAATCTTTGCTTTATAAATCACATACTGACTACAATTGTGCGCAGCTGAATGAGCTTCACGTTCCGCCCTCTACACGCCCCTTTTTAACCATAAATGGTCAATGCAAATGACCTCATGAATGCGATCTGCATATAAAACACTCAGATGCCGGTATTATGTCTTGTTGGAAACAATGGCAGAAGTACTGAGAAAATCAAAAAAGCGAAATTTCACGGAGGTTGAAGTGGAGACACTTGTGGGTGAGATGGAGGCCCGAAAGGTAGTTTTGTTCGGCGGTCACGGGATTGGGATCGCCAACAACAAAAAGCAGAGTTAGTGGCAACATGTTGCTGCAGCAGTGAACTCTGCAGTAGCACGGAGCGCACTGTCCCAGAATTAAAAAAGAAGTGGTCTGACATAGAGTTACATATTTGTATGTAGCCTACCAATAAATCGTTATGGTCCCTAAATACCCTCTCCCTCCGAATCCTGCCATTTGCATGGTCCGCCAGAAGTGCCATATGGTGCAGCATTACCATGGCGCTCACCTCTGTATTTATAGGGTTACGGTAATAAGACTGACGAGAACGCCTTGGATAATCAGTTTGTAATCACCCATGTAAAATGTTCTTGAACATAAACCCTTTTTAATGCCTGATTTGTCATGAAAAGCGTCAAGAGTAACGGACAACGATTGTGATGAGGAGAGTGGCTTGGTTTTTCACACTTGGGATTTATTTGACATTTGATTATGTGTTTACAGTGTCACATAAAAATATTATGTTCTTGACACATGTTGGACAGATGCTTTATTCCATGCAGTCGCGCCGTCAGTGGACAGTATGGAGTGACGGGATTAAATATAGAGAATTTATTTTTATTTCTATTCTAAGGAGATATTTCTGGAGTTATAACTGAGAAATAACGTAGTGGACTTAAATTATTCTGATTACATAGATATAACGCATGATACGGGTTGAAATTAAATTAATGAAGGGCGATGATGAAACATAATCGTTCTTCTCACTCTACAATTCTTCGGTCTGACTTCAGTTCACCACCACACCATCTGTGTCGCCAATTCTCCTTTTCCTCTAAACTATGCGTACGCATGGGTCAGAGTTTGCATAGGGCTGCGCACATTTTCCCGTCAAGTTGGTTTTTTATAGATCACAACCTTGGCGTGGAAAGTCACGTACGCCCATTTCAGCCCCGTTTTGTGCGTACGCAACGGTTATAAATGAGACCCCAGGAGACTATTAAAAAAGACTACTTGCCCCTGGTTTGAGGATCAATCCTAAATGCCGTCTAAATATATAATCGAATGACTCAGTACCTTTGCTGACCGCGTTTATCAGGGTGGTGCCATTGGACATATTACACCTTGTTGTTTATGTGGGAAAATGAAAAGTTGAAAAGTTATCCAAGAGTAGCCATTGCATCTTTTCAATTATATACGCAAAATGTAATAATAGTTCCCTCCCACAATCTCCTGTTAACGGGAGAGTGGGAGTTAAACAAATTAAGTCACAGTATTTGAACTTCGACAATGAGTCGACAATGAGTCTCTCGTCGTCCATGTTGCCGACCCTCTGAGACCCTTTGATTGATTGACTGCTGACCTGGTGCCACCGGTCATGACGTAATAATGTTGATGTGAAGTTGTGATAGGCTACATGAGCTGAGTATTGTGTTTTATTTGGAAAATTTACCGGATGCTCTATGGCTTTTACTTTTTCCCTTCCTGCCCTGCTCGATCTGCCATTTCGAAATTGACGCGGTTCAACGGCTTGCGGCAAAAATAGAAATGCTACGGAATGATAGCGCTGCGGCACGGCGAGCCGCTCCTGGGACGCTGCTGAGACGTTCCGCAGCCGCGCCCGGTGGAAATAGTCTCATTGATTAGAGTGGAACCTATCTGCTGCGGTGACCACGGCCAAGACGTGCCTCAGCCGTAATGCTGCCGTAACGCGTCCGGTGGAATCAGGCCTTAAGTGGTTTGTGAGTTCGATGTACGAGCATCGTACAGTTTTCACACCGTTTCCCGAAAGCATCGTTGCGTAACGAACGTCAGGAAAACACTCGTAGCTAACGAGGGCTCCAGGGGTACTCGTAGGGTGCTAAGAGCATTGTTACTATAGCCTCAGTGGAGGTCACCTGCTGGACATTCAGTGGTATTGGATGTGTTTTATTAAAACACATCCAATACCACGGAATGTACAGCTGGCACCATTTCGCAATACCCACAAAACAGTGGTTGCCGCCAATATATTACTCATAGACTACTGCAAGATTTAAAAAGCAAAATTCCAAAAATAAATGTGCAGCCGAAATGTACCGATCAAACGCCACGTCCCAAGGCAACCCTCTCACAAGGCACATAATAAAATCAAATGATTCCATTGGTCTGGTGTGGGAGGTCGCTTTCGAGCTACACTTTCTGTCTCCCTCTGATTTTAATTTAACCTTGTGGTTGGTCCTCGTATTGATCAGAGACAGAAGACATACAGTACATGAATCATGCTGAGACCAGCGGGTGTTGGAGAATTTCTGCAGGCGTTTTTTGTTGCGATTGTTTTCCATAAAGCACTGTAGGTGCTTCGGTGAGGCTGTGTTGAAGTTCATTATTAATTGGACATCCCTGACCTTAGTAGAGTCGAGAGCGTGGTTTCTGCAGTAAACGTAGACTGCTGCGGGAAACTGTGCTGCGATGCGTGCCTGAATGCTGCGCGCCTTCCCGATTACCAGCACCATCATAAGGCTTATTTACACTGCCAAATATGCTGTCTTATGCACGCCTTTTTCGCGGCACGACCCACGTGTTAACACTACCCGAGGTAAATTGCCTGCTTGAGCTAGCACCACAATTTAGTTAATTTAGTCAGCAAAATAAAGAAAATGTTGGCGTTTTTGCACTTGTAAATAGTTAATCGCGTTTTTAGCCTACACTCAGACGTGAACTCATTTTTGCATGCGGGTGACTTCATTCATAAAAAAACAACAACATTCGGGAGTATGCAAATTTTTCTAAAGAGGTCAAAACTCTGTGCGCAGCCCCGCCTTCTCCAGTGAACCAAGAAAGCCTGCGCCGGGGGATTTGACCCCCTCGGTTTTACACAGGAAACTTGAGATAAGACGGTGAAATCGCCGGGCATGCCTAGCTGCGACCGAACCGGCTTGGCAGTGTAAAAAGGCCTAAACATCATCCTGCCCAACAATATGGGCAGGATCTAGACCAAGCTCTTCTAATCGGGTCAGCAATAGCCGTGTGTCAATGCCCAGCCTCTGCCTTTGAATGATAATGAATGCATGGAACGTTGCATTTTTAATGTTTACACTAAAGATTCTAGACTAGAGAGTGTGCGCCATCAATGAAACCTTATAAGGAATCAGATGAAGTCTGCTCTCTTTGCTGAGCAAAGCATGTTTCAGAAATCAGCACATTAAGATAAATGTAGTTGTCACACAAGCTGTTTGAGATTTTTGTAACATGGAATTGTTTCAGGGGGGAAAATGCCTCGAAAAAATATACGCACAGTGCGTTCAAGATTAGGACTGACAAAGCATATGTCAGCCCAGGCCTAATCAAATGTGTTTTTAATATCTACAGTATTTATATTATTGTAGTCTATTCTTTTCATAGGATACTCTGCTGTCGGCCTTGATGGGGACATATTTTTCAACCCTTTTTAATCGTGAGAATGATCGTACGAGCTTGGATCCATCGTTATTGGGAAACGGGGCCCAGGTTTAAAGCAGTTACACAATACACGCAAGACCCAGAGAGTTGCCTTTTTTTTTCACACACACACACACACACACACACACACACACACACACACACACACACACACACACACACACACACACACACACAGTGCCGCTGCTAGCTATTTTGGGGCCCTAAGCATAACTCCTTTATGGCCCCCTGCGCTGAATTGTTGACGGGGGGGGGGTGGTAGCGAACAGTTGTTGACGGGGGGGACGGACTCCTAACACTATGGGCTGGTGGATAATTCAATATTTATTAATTTTTTATTGCCATGGGCCCCCCCTCTGCCTTGGGCCCCCCCACAACTGTCTCACTTTCCCCCGCAGTCCGTCGGCTGCGGGGGACCCAGGTATTGGAATGTCCAAAATCTTTGAAATTAAATAGTTATCCATAAATACAAACTTAAAACCAGAAGTATACAAGTAAGAATTTTTTTTTCATTATTTTTTTTTTTTTTTGGGGCCCCCCTCAGGACTTGAGGCCCTACGCGCAGCGCGTAGTGCGCGTTATGGGAGCGGCAGCACTGCACACACACACACACACACACGACTCCCTTGGTGGCGGTGCCGCTTCCCCCCGAGCCTCCCAGGATCCTTTGCGGCACCCGGACACGGTGACCACGGCCGTGATCACCACAATATAATTTATAGAAGAATAATGTATCATCATTTTTATGTAACTATCAGAAAATAAAAGTTTCTGATAGCTAACTATCAGAAAAGTCGTCTAAAACATTAATTCAGGGTTCCTAACATGTTCTGTTTATTGTGTGTTAAGGCTGATTGGCTGTCGTCTGTCAGAGGAATGCTGTAAAGCTCTGGCCTCAGTTCTCAGCTCCAACTCCTCTAGTCTGAAAGAGCTGGACCTGAGTAACAATGATCTGCAGGATTCAGGAGTGAGGCTGCTCTCTGCTGGACTGAGGAGTCCACACTGTACACTGGAAACTCTCAGGTCAGTTTTACTCAATGTGCAAAAAAGACTACAATAAAGACATTTAATGTTCAGATTTAAGCCCATAAAGTCAAAATTCACACCCCTAAATAATATTTTTTTACAAGAATAACTCAACATATTGATATCGTTGTTGTCATGACAGTATAAGTTGAATGTTATATAAGTTAAGTTTACTATTTTGTATTATTCTTATTGAACCTATTCACATGTAGTCAGGCTTTTTTAAAGCTTATTATTAGCATTTGAAATATTTTTTTTTAACATTGGCATAACTTCTCTTTCAATTGTGGAAAATGTTAAAGACTTAAACACAGTAACATGGTCTTCTTATTTTGTGTGTGAAGGCTGAATGGCTGTCAGATGTCAGAGAGATGCTGTGAAGCTCTGGCCTCAGTTCTCAGCTCCAACTCCTCTAGTCTGAGAGTGCTGGACCTGAGTACCAATGATCTGCAGGATTCAGGAGTGGAGCTGCTCTCTGCTGGACTGGGGAGTCCACACTGTAAACTGGAAACCCTCAGGTCAGGGTTAGGGTTAAATGTGTCTTTGGGTTTGTTTAATAGTAAGGGGTGATCCAGGACTAGGTGGGCTGTGATCTAAAAGAAAAGACGACACGTGTCTAAAGCCCAGTTCAGACCAAAGATTAGCCTCGCAATGACTTGCAACTCGCAACTCCTTCCAACTCCTTGCGACGAGACGGGCTGCGACGTTCTAAAAACTGGGCAGTTCAAACTGCTGCACCGGGCGGCGACATCAGGTGGTTTCCCTAGCAACTGTGAACGCTCTGGCACAGCTGAGAGCCGCAACAGCATCAGCATCACGAAAATAAGTAGCCTAACTTAGGTTTGCGATTAGGTTGCTTTTGCTAGCACCCCAATTTACCCTCCCGGACCTTACACACACATTGGCGGTTTATTGGGTTTCATTCTGATGTAAATGCGACGGCTCTGCAGTTCCGGGGGGGGCGGGGGCTTGGGTAGAGGTGTTGCTGCGCTGTCTCCACAGAGACAATGCAGCGATATCATCATGAGCAGTTCTAACTGGGGAATAAGAGACACCGCGAGCTGCTGATCATGTAAACAAACAGATTTTTCTTTTTCTGTTTCTTAAGAGGTCTAGACCCCGTGCGCATCCCATCCCGCCTTCTCCAGTGACCCATGGAAGGGGGATTTGACCCCCTCGGTTTTACACGGGAAACTGAGATAAGACGGTGAAATCGCCGGGTGTACAAAGCCGCGACCGAACCGGCTTGGCAGTATAAAAAAGCCTGAAAAGGAGAAGACGGCGAGTTAGAAAGCCGATAATTTGAAGCCTACTTAGGTCTACTTCAGGTCTACTCCAGGCGTACTTCAGCGGCATAAACAGGGTGCCATTCTTTGTAGAGAGATTTCTATTTGCACAAACTGTTGGTTTATTTTTATTGATCCCCTTCGAGAATTTGTGTGTAAAGGGGGGGGGGGGACTAGGCTATATTCTCGCCTTCCTACTTTGTAAAGCGCATTGTAGGCCTGTTGCTTTTGGGCCGATTCTGCGCCCATTCCTTGATTCGCCGCAGCACTCCAAACAATTAATTTCGTTCCTATGTTCGTCCAATCTACTCCAATAGTGGTCCTGCATTGAGTTTAAATCCAACTCTAATGAATATATGGTCCAGATATCCAGCATATTTATACATTCCCAGGGCATGTTAAATGAGTGCATGCCATGCCACTCATAACACACTTGTAAAATGAAGTCGTCAATTGATGGAATGGGTTATTTCATACATCATCACAACCAACATTTGGAATTATTCAAATAAATTACAGATAAATACTACTGAAATGGCTACTTTTTGGTTGAACACATTTGAACGAAATAATTACGATCCTCCAATGTTGACCTGAAGTTGGCGCCACTAATTGGTAGACTGTCGGAATGGCAGTAGGCCTACTAAAAGGTGTCTGAATGGGGGCATGTTGGAATGGCCGCATGTAACCATAACAAAGTTTATAGCTAACATGTATTGTGGACAGTACGGGACCAGGACGGAGTCAGGCCGTGATGTACAAGTTGTTCTGTGCTGTGTCCTGATTGGCTGAAGAGAAATAGGTACGTCGTTGTGTTCTAAAACTTGACCTGGCGATTTGACATGTTCAATCTCTGGCGACTCCTTGCGACGGCATCAGCCGCGCTGCAACGACCAGTTCACACTGCTGCAACTTATCCCCTGCGACGTTCCAAAACAGTCTCGTTGCAAGTCGTTGCGAGGCGAATCTTTGGTCTGAACTGGGCCTAAGATCCCTGACAGATTCAGCATCATTATTCATTTGTAGGCTGGGGTCAACATGTCAGTGGAGCACAGATGAGAGGATGAGAGGCCAGAGGAGGAACAGAACTTTAGAGGACGAGGATTTTAGGAACATAAATAAAATGTGTTAGTTTGATGGGGAGTTTATTATTTTTGTCTCGTTGGAAGTCGTTGCGAGGCAAATCTTTGGTCTGAACTGGACTTAAGATCCCGACAGATTCAGTGTCATTATTAATTTGTAGGCTGGGGTCACCGTTTATTTTTGCTGACTTGTTAGCTGCTAGTCTGTTATGAGTTATCAGGTTATTCTAGCTGACAGAACACTGGCCAGCTGATGTGAGGGTGAGGGGTTGCTGTCCTGTTAACTGCTAGCATGTTATGTATGTTATATGTGATGTAACTCTGGCCAGCTCATGTGAGGGTTAGGGTTAGGGGTTGCTGTCTGTATGTTATGGATGCTATGTGTTATATGTTATGTAACACTGAGGAGTTGCCATTAGTGTAGACATGGTGATGAGGCTCTAGACGGGCTGTGATCTAAAATAAATCATAAAGCTTTTAGTTGTTCTTCATATGGAATTAATACTTTATTAACTTGTTTACTTCAGTAAGAACTATTCTCATCCAGATATAATGAATAAAGGTGTGTGTGTGTGTGTGTGTGTGTGTGTGTGTGTGTGTGTGTGTGTGTGTGTGTGTGTGTGTGTGTGTGTGTGTGTGTGTGTGTGTGTGTGTGTAGGTTGTCTGGCTGCCTGGTCACACAGGAAGGCTGTGCTTCTCTGGCCTCCGCTCTGAGCTCCAACCCCTCCTATCTGAGAGAGCTTGACCTGAGCTACAATCACCCAGGAGACTCAGGAGCTGCGCTGCTCTCTGCTGGACTGGAGGATCCACACTGGAGACTGGACAATCTCAGGTATGGAGAGGAGAACTCACCATTCAGAGACAAAGGGCCCTATTTTAACGGTCTGAAACGCAAGTGTGAAGCGCAAAGCGCAAGTAGCTTTGTGGGCGGTTCTACGGCGCTATCGCTATTTTACAGGCGGATAAATGACGCTTGCGTCGCGGCGCAAGTGTCAAAAGGGTTGGTCTGAAGCAGCCTAGTTACCCGTAGGTGTGGTTTGGGCGTAACGTCCAACAAACCAATGAGAGTGCCAGCTCCCATCCCCTTTAAGAGCCATGAGCGCATTTGAATCGGACGAGTTGATATTTTGATAGCGCGTCTGCAGTCTCCGATGAGACAGATGCACTTGAATTACAAACTGCAAATTGCTCAGTTTATTGCCAAATAATAAGGCCTAATTCACACATGGAATAAGGGGTTTTCTTCCACAACTTCAGAAATACTGAGTCCTCAAATAAATTTCGGCAAAGAAAACGTATATGATATAACATATGATATGCGGTAACTGTGGTTCTATTTAATGATATACGCAATACATTATAAACATTGTTTCTTATCAGTATTGTATGCTATCCTAATATGCATGTGTCCCCGCGGTAATGGACATTGCCATTGATTGTATTATGCGTTACGTGTTTAGTTTGCGTGTGTTTAAACAGAGCACACACGCGCCCCCGCAGTCATTCATTCTTTTTAACACTCACTCGCGGTAAAACAATGTTTTTCACGATCAAATACTCATCAATCCTAAAAGTTATGGGCATGTAGGCCTACACGATGTCTCTGTCAAGAAAATATGTGTTTGCTGTACGGTGTTTGCAGATGCATTGATTTAAAAGTACAACTTATTACCGCTGCATCAGCTGTTCTTTCCCAAATAATTTACCAAGAATGTGCGGCTAGGTAGATGGGAGAAGCAAAGTGTATGCGCGAGGTGCACAAGCATTCCGTATGCATCGCATGCGCATCTATGCATGCGCCCTTAAAATAGCATCTGAACAACGCGCCACTGACTTTAAACCAGGTATTTCCTGGTCAGTAGCGCAATGGTATTCAGAAACGGCAAAATACCGTTTGCGCCAGAACACGCCTCCTCCTTCCGCCGAACCGCCCCTTGGGGCGCATGATCAATCCCTAATTTACCGGCGAGTGGCGGTGGTGGGAAAAGAACGCTCTGCGCCAGTTGTAAACTAGCAACGAGACATGCGCCAGTGACTAAGTCACTTGCGCCGGATGCAAGATAGGGCCCAAAGTCTCCTACAAGGATTCAACCCTCTGCTAGATGAAGTGGTTTGAAAAGGCAGCTGTAACTTATGTTGTGTAGAAAGTGATGAGACGGCAGATGATGAAGGTGAATGTTTCATGCTGCTCTCACTTTGTTTCCCCCCCAGTGTGGAGCACAGTGGAGCGTGGAGACTGAAACCAGCTCTAAAGAAGTGTAAGTGTCTGTTTGATTCATCACAACACACACTGACTATTGAGGGGGAAAGTCCATCCACACAGCAGGAGGTGACGTCTGTTCATTCAGATATCTGTGAATGAAGCTGATGACTGACATCATGTATCTTACATATATAAACATTAACATAATTGCTGTGATTACATCATGAGTGATGATTTTACAACATTGGACTAACACCGTAATAATCGGGATACTGTTAATCATAATTACATTTCTATATTATATTCAAAAAATTTTTAATTATACTATTAACTTCTCACTATTATAATAATTATCATTTTGTTTTAATTCCGGTCAATACATTAGCAATGGCACATAATAATCATATTAACATGTTTTGAATGATGCATGTGTTTCATCTTAGATTTCAATTAGAGCTGGTGATGCTGTTTATTTAATAATGATGAAGATGATGATGATAATTATAATTAATAATATTGCTTTAGCAGCCTAATCATGTTTCTCCCGTCAGATGCCTGTGAACTCACACTGGACCCAAACACAGCCCACAGACAACTCTCTCTGTCTGAGGACAGCAGGAAGGTGACGCGGGGTGAAGAGGACCAGTCGTATCCGGATCACCCAGAGAGGTTTGACGGCCAGCTCCAGGTGCTGTGTAGAGAGGGTCTGACTGGCCGCTGCTACTGGGAGGTAGAGTGGGGAGGAGGGGTTGCTATAGGAGTGGTATACAGAGGAATGACAAGGACAGGACTGGGTGGTGACAGCCTGCTTGGATTGAACAACAAGTCCTGGTGTCTTGATTGTGATGACGACGATGACGCTGCTCCCTACTCTGCCTGTCACAACGGTAGTTCAACATCCATACGTCTCCCCCCCCCTCACTCTAACACAGTAGGAGTGTATCTGGACCGGCCTGCTGGCTCTCTGTCCTTCTACAGAGTGTTCCCAGGTGGAGGGTGGTCCTCAGACACACTGACACACATCCACACCTTCCAGGCCTCCTTCACCCAGGAGGTCCTCCTCCCTGGGTTTTGGTTTGATACGAGTGGTTCCTCAGTGTCTCTGTGAGTGTCCATTGTAGACACACAAACACACACACAGACCCATGGAAGAGCACACGCATGTAGACAGTCATAAACACACCCAAACCAACAAACATATGTACATGACTATAAACACACACACACACACACACACACACACACACACACACACACACACACACACACACACACACACACACACACACACACACACACACACACACACACACACAGACTTATTTACACACACACACACACACGTACACAGACTTATTTACACAGACATGCACTCACACACACACACACACACACCGTTCATGGATCTAAACCCACATCAGGTCTGTGTGCCGGTGGTAAGCAGCAGGTAACATCAGTGTCTCTCGTGGTTCATCTCTCAGCCCTCTCTGTGTTCAGCTGGGCTGCTGAGCGTCAGATTAGAGGGGGCCGCTTGGGTCTGGGGGGTCCACACAGTCCTGACGTTGTTGAGGACCAGCTGTTAGGGGGACGTTTGAATACCCGTGGAGTGGACCCATGGACGTACCTGTAGTGCATCGGGTTGTTGAGCAGCAGCTGTTGGTGCTCTGAGGGGTCAACCCGTTCCGTGGAAGTACAACACTTTGTGATTGATTTAAATACTCCACTGTAGTCCAAATTATTAATTTTATTGGGCTTCTGAAAGGTTCAGCATAAACCATGAAAGGAAGATCTTTGGGTTAAGCCGGTTGTACAAAGATTTACTTTCTAATGTAAAATGTGTTTTAAATGTTGATTGATGGTACTTTATATTGCTACAATATTTTATATATTTTCAACATTGTATTAAAGGAACCCAAAATCTGTTTATATTTTGCCATTCCTGACATGGAACATGATTTAAAGCAGATTTAACAACATAATCATGAATGATGATAAGGGTTCTATGGGAAAGGGTAACGATGTTGTAAATTACTTTAAACGGAAGATTGTTTCTTCGTGTTCTGTTGGGAACAACAAGTCAACATGTTCAATGATTAAAGATACCTGTTTAGGATTTGTAATTGTTCATAAAGCATAATGTTAATAAACAACTCAGTCGATCAACTGAACGTTCTTGTGTGTTCAGAGGATTCTTCCTGTTAGTTCAGTTGAAATCCTCCAAGTCTTCTGGAGACGTTACCTCCAACACAACAGTGGAGTCTCCATTCACCCCTTCATCAGTGTGTGGAGGGAGGATATTACCACACACACAACAGTGGAGTCTGACTTTTTTAATCACACACGCATATACAAAAACAAAAAGTAGGTAAAAAGGTGGCTAAACAGACAGGCTAAGCTTGCCAGAGCCTAGCCTATCTGGCAAACTCTGCTGTCTGATTGGTTCAGAGACAGCAGGCCTGTGGTAATGCACCAGGCCCTTAGATGGTAGTTCCCGTTACATGGTACAGAGGTTTCCTTACGTCCTCATCTCCTCCCTCCTCACCCTTGCTGTCATTGGACGGCGGGTCAGCTGGATGCAGTCCTCCAGGTAGTACCACACACACCCACACACACACAAACACACACACACACACACACACACACACACACACACACACACACACACACACACACACACACACACACACACACACACACACACACACACACACACACACACACACACACACCTTGTCAATCAAAATCAAACCATTTTCATATTTTTATTGATCAATTTTGGGACCGATAATGTGCTGTGATTTTTGTAGTTTCCGAGATTATCAATCTCTTCAATTTTGATCAATTTTTTTCTGTTAATATACAATACAGATATTTTGTCATTTTGAGAATGCATGTATCTGCTGACCTTCTCCCCGAAGTCGAAGCAGGGCGAGGGGAAGGTCATGTCCTGGCTGCTGAAGGACAGTCGACGGAGGTCTTGTGGATGAGGGCGTCGCCTCATTCCGGGGTCAGGATCCCCCGCCTCTCCATGTAGACGCACCCGTTGGGGTAGGAGCCCAAAGGTCAACAGGCTGACCCCCACATCCAGACCGTTGTCTGCCCCCTCCGCGTTCAACACCCGGCTCATCAGACCCTCTGATAAACACACTCATGGTTCTCAGGTTAGACACACGTCATACGATGACCGATGACCAACATTTCAGACCGACTATCTGAAGACTAAAACTCCATCCGCAGGCCAAATGTCGATGAAATGCAAGAAAATCAACAGAGCCACGATGTCTGGATGCAGGGGTTTGACTCAGGGCAGAGCAAGCAGGGGCTGGGGGAATAGGAATCCATTCATGGGAGAATCGGGACTCTTTGATTAAGCGACACTTGATTGAGCAACGTTGTCAGATTGACACAAATCAGTACTTTCCCATAGAGTGCGCTCTATAGGAAAGTACTGATTTGTGTCTTGTAAGTACTGATTTGTGTCTGGTGTGTGACACACATGCACACCAGAAGAGAAAACTAAAATAGAGTTGATTTCGAAAATTAATGGTTTGGTCATGTGATGTTTAATTCAAACCACATCGTATAACATTTATAGTGCCTAGAAGGGCTGCAATAGTAACTAGGACCCCATCCTATTATTCCCCTAGCCCTAGATTTGAGCCCCAGCCCTAGAAGTTGTGCGTTCCCTCGGAGGGGTAGGGTGATCCAATACTTAGGGGCAAGAGAGAGGGCCTATTTCCCCTTAAAGTCCCTTGGCAGCTCGTCAGCTCGGTACCTCTCTTACAGCCAAGGGGGTATCACGTATGACCCAGGACACGTTGAGAACTCAGCAAGCGGCTATTTTTCCATGTTTCTCAAACTGTTACATATTAAGTTAAATTATTTATCTGTAGACTGGATTTAACTGTACGACCTGAATGTGTAGGTTGTCTTATTTTCGACACAAGGGTGACATTTTCAAACGTGAATGAAAATAGTAGTAGGCTCCTTCCTGTAGTGTAGACACGTCGGTGCTGCGCGTGACGTAGGGGAGCACGTTCACTACGCTAATCTGCATAATATTAATTCTAGTGGTGTCACATTTCATAGGGAGCGATCTTCACTATCACTTCACTCTTTACTGTGGAGGGAAGTGTTCTCGTTAAGGGGAGAGGAATGGGACAGGGCCTAGTACTCATCTAACGAAGCAAGGATCAACAATATAAAGTCACTGATTAAAATACTAACAGGTAACTGTTGGAAGAGCGACGAGTAACTTCAATACAAGCACTAGTAACTCAAATCAGTTTGGCTTCTGGACGCAGTGTTCAAACATAGATACAGAATAGATGGGAATGAGCGCTGGTGGTGGGGAGCAGGACACCCACTTGAAGAGGCCTCCCATGATCATCATCCCCTCCCCCCCCACCCTCTTCCTCCACCACCACCACCTCCACCGCCTCCTCCTCCTTCTTCACCTCCTTCTCCCCCTCCTCCTCTTCCCCTCCCCCTCCTCTATGATATGTAAACGAGCGGTTATGGTGGGAGCAGGACGCTCCCTTGAAGAGGCCTCCCATGACCATCATCTCGCCCAGGCAGGGCGTCCCAGAGAGGGCAGCTCGTCGTTGCTGTCCACAGCGTCCACTTCTGGTCGACCAACCCCAAGGAAACATCAACAATCCCCACAGTAAGTAAGTAAGTAAAATCCATTCATAAGGCACATTTAAAAACTGTTTTCATTGGCCAAAGTGCTGTACATGGTGCAACCAAAGGCACATAATAGAACACAGGCCACCTTATATAGGTGGCCTGTGTTCAGACACTGGGTGGGCACCAGTGGGACACCAGTGAGACACCAGTAAGACACCAGTGGGACACCAGTAAGACACCAGTGGGACACCATGCAGTGAGACACCAGGGGGACACCAGTGAGACACCAATGGGACACCAGTAAGACACCAGTGAGACACCAGTGAGGCACCAGTAAGACACCAGTGAGGCACCAGTTGGACACCAGTCAGACACCAGTGGGACACCAGTGAGACACCAGTAAGACACCAGTGAGGCACCAGTTGGACACCAGTGAGACACCAGTGAGACACCAGTGAGACACCAGTGAGACGTTCTGCCATTCTCCCAGAACAAACAGAGGACTGAGGCCTCCTCAGTGCTGCCCCTGCTGGCCGGACCTCCACACTGAAGTCATGTCCAGTAGATAGACGATAGCCCAGAGCAGCGGGCCGCGCCCTCATTCTCACCGCTCCCCTGATCCTCACCCCTTGAGAGGGTCCTAAACGCTGGGCCTTCTCTTTAGTCCTGGGGGGCTCTCCCTCACAGCAGAGGGTCCTAAACGCTGGGCCTTCTCTTTAGTCCTGGGGGGCCCTCCCTCACAGTAGAGGGGCTGCTCAAAACCCCGGGGGCTGACTGACCTCTGTTCAGGATGGTGAGGCCCGCCCCCCCCCCCCCCCCCCCCACACACACACACTGCTCCTTCAAGGGCCCCTAACTGGGCTCCTAATGGATACGGTTGATTCTGCTTTTGTTTGGTTTGTTTGATTATTCTCCTCGATTAAACTTGTCAAAGTTCCGTTCTGTATTTGATGTAATCAATGAAAGGTTGTTTGTGCTTTAACCAAGTACGACCACTAGAGGGCAGTGTTTCTAGTGTCTTCATTGACACTGAATGAGAAGTTGATTGGGTGTCGGCATGACACAGTCGGCAGTGGCGAAGCTGGACCTTTTTTGGGTGTGCTCAAGGCTTGAGCCTTGCCTTAGCCCACCCTATCGTTTCCTCATTTACACAAGCAATGAGAGGATGGATGCTGTAATGAACAGGCTCAAATGGGCTAGTGAAATCGAGCGCAACCTTCCTGCAGGAATCTCTAACCTCTGATTGGTGGGTGGGCGTCTCCTGTTTGACAAAACCAAAAATACAGCACGAGCGCACCTAACATAGTTTCTGCTGTTTTGTCTGTCAAAGAGGCTAGCTAGTCTTTATCTGAAAATCCACGATTTCCGGCTGTGTTATAACATGACCTGGTAATAATAATACTAATAATGCTCTTCTTGAATTGCTTCATGTTTTAGTCGGCAGAGCCTTGTAATGCTGCGTAGCATGATAAGCATGATAAGGAGCAAGGAGCAGAAAAAGTTGACACGGGGCCATGGGGGCTAATTTTCAGTTGAAAAAAAACGCTGGCATTAGTTTATCAGCTGAGGGCGTATTCATTGCAATAACAACGTGAGCTAATCAACAAGTACCACATGTTCTAATACTAGAGCATTAGAACATGTTAGACTCAGGCCAACGCCCTGAAATGTTCTGTCTCTCTTCTAAACACTTCTCTGTTATTTCGTGAACACCTAAATCTCTTTATTCCCTCCTTTCCTTGCATTTGTGCTTCTATATTTCCATTCAACACGGGCAGCACACGATTCGTCACGGAAAAGATAAGGTACCGTTTCCTGAATTCTTGTTTTCTTACGAGATGTATTCTTACTATATTCATTTATTCTTACTAAATTAATCTGTTTCCAGTCCAAGCTCATTGTATCCATGTTTGTGGTGTAAAATAGGTTTAATGAAGGAGTATGCGTCAGGACATCAGTAACTAGTTTCACCGTGTTGAGGGCGATTATATACGGATCCTCTGGTACGGGAACGGGACAGAACAATTTGTTTGTATTGTGGACTTTTATTCTGTGGGGAGGTCAGTTCAGTCAGAGTTTCATTGGAAACATTAGTTAATAATTGATGTTTTGGAACTGTCGGATCTAAAGGGAAATAAATAATTGTCCATCATTAAATGAACGTGTGTGTGTGTGTGTGTGTGTGTGTGTGTGTGTGTGTGTGTGTGTGTGTGTGTGTGTGTGTGTGCGGGTGTGTGATCTAGAAGACATAGAGAATGATTAGAATGTAGCTCTAGACAGAGAGAGTGATAGAGTTTGTGATCTAGACATAGGTTGAGATTGACTGTGTAGTTCTAGACTGAGGGACAGATAGTGTGTGTGTGTCAGACAGGAGGTGGATAGGAAGTCTTCACTGAAGTCATTTCATGTTTGGTACTTAAAGAGAATCCAGAGAAACAATATGGCATTGTGTTTGTGTCCAGGTCTCCAGTCTACTATGGATGAGGAGAGAGAGGAGGGGGCTCCTACCTCTAAAACCACCCTGTCTGGGAAACATGGCCGCCAGAGCAAAGCTAAGAGGTAAGAAGAGGATCTCACTGTCTGTGACTGTTGTCCTTCTCAGAGCTCAGCACTGATATCTCATGACTCCATCATCAGTCTTAGTAAAAGCTGTGTGTGTGTTGTGTTGAAGCCCAGAGCAGCGGGAGAGAGCAGACTCCCCTGGACCCAGCTGTGTCTCCTTGAAGAGCGACTGGTCTATGGATCGTCCTCCTGACCTTAAAGATGGACGCCCCTCCAGAGAGGAAGGGTAAGGATTTGTCAAAGATTATAAAACGACAGCATCTATCAAACATCCATAAATCCTTGTTCTTGTTTTTCTATAAGATTCCAGAAGGAGAGAGCAGACTCCCCTGGACCCAGCTGTGTCTCCTTGAAGAGCGACCACTCTATGAATTATCCTCCTAACCTTAAAGATGGACGCCCCTCCAGAGAGGAGAGGTAGGAGTTTCCAACAAACTAGTAGTTTTACTGACTGATATTTACAATTCAGGAAATATTTGTATTAAAAAGATAGTGTGTGTGTGTGTGTGTGTGTGTGTGTGTGTGTGTGTGTGTGTGTGTGTGTGTGTGTGTGTGTGTGTGTGTGTGTGTGTGTGTGTGTGTGTGTGTGTGTGTGTGTGTGTGTGTGTGTGTGTGTGTGCGCGCACGCACGCTGTCTCCACAGGCGACCACAGGAGAGGTCAAAGGTTACCAGTGCTCAGTCTGTACAGCAGAATCAAACAGAGCTGATCAAGGTGTGTAAATGAAAAACTACATTTGACTTCAGCTCTAGACAGGGGTGACCTAAGGGGGGAGGGGTCCATGTTTGGCTAAATGTTCAGTATAGTCTATATATTCCACCTCTCTCTCTTTATTGCATGGTTCAGTCTTGCGTGGATCCAGTTTTCAGCACAGAGTCTTCCACTCGGTGCGCTTACAAGCAAAACAGACGGAGGACAGACTGTCAGTAGTTTGACACGTCGTCGTTGAGGTAGAAGTCGGGGTACCAGAAACAGAAACCTGAGAGGGAGGAAAAGGTCACCCAGTTTATACAAATAAAGGTTTTTATTTATTCGCCTTCCTGTGGTGCCCATTATCACTGAGCTACCTAGTGAATCATAGAATCTTATATTAATCAAATAGTTCTTCATCAAACATGAAATTCATGAATATGAATCAATGAAAGAGGTAGACAGGTGGATGAACCGGGAAACTGTTTACTGAGGTCTACACAAAATTTCTTCTACTTATCAACTATACAGCCAGGGTAGGTCTGTGAATACTAGGGCTGTAACGATACGCGTATCGAAACCGAAATCGCGACACTCAAAGCCACGAACCTGTCTCGTGGTGTGAGAAGGCAGAAGCGCGATATGCCCTTTCTAACTCTCCGGTCAAATTGTCAGATTGAAATTTGCTAATAATTTGTCTAAATAATAGTCTGCTGACAGCGCCCCCTCCTATCGATGCCGTAAGTATGCGATGAGATGCCCTCTCTGTGATGACAGCTCTCCGTGGCTACGGAGGATTGCATTTCTCCACAGCCGTCGAAGTCCTCATATGCGATATGAACGACATTTATCCAGAGTGGGCCAAGCGCGAAAAAAATTGTCTGTGTGATCCCTTTCTCTATTGTTTTATGTGATTTGACCG
The DNA here is from genome assembly GCF_031168955.1 of Gadus macrocephalus. NCBI lineage: Eukaryota > Metazoa > Chordata > Actinopteri > Gadiformes > Gadidae > Gadus > Gadus macrocephalus. The sequence continues at coordinate 15,638,462 of NC_082404.1, forward strand.
GCAGTTTGTCTGCTTATAGGTCGGAATGAAGCGACCACCGATTATTGACAGGATGGGTACTTTATTCTACCGGACTCGTTCGCTTCTTCACTAGACAGACGCGCTACCGCTCGCTCTCCTCGCTCGTCCACTCACTCGCTGACGTCACTCACACACGCATACGCACACTGCCATTCTCGCGCACACACGTACGCTACTCGTAACACTATGCCTCGTTATTGCGTCGTTCATGTTAGACGTTCATGTTTTTCCCCATCTATTGAAAGATAGGCTATCAAACCTGATTGTCATTATTGAAGCTACATAGCCTAATAAGAAGCGCTAATAAGGATATTTGACTAAACCAACCAAACAGTTGAGGGTTTTTGCCTACCAGCAAAAAGCATCCTCCAACTGCAATCTTTGGTTATTTATTTATTAATTTAGCTATACTTGTATAGTATTCTTTCTGTTCAAATCTGTTCAGTGTTCCAAATTATTTGTTATTACATTTTACATTAAGTTAATTGGTATATAAGTGTTGTTTAAATACAATGCTTTTTAAATTTTAAAAAATCGTGGGATGTATCGAACCGTGGGTCAAAAATTGTGATACAAACCGAATCGTGAGTTTGTGTATCGTTACAGCCCTAGTGAATACTGACCCCTAGTGGTGAAAAGTAATAGCAGAGTATGAAGACACTCTGTGTCTTTTCTGTCCTGTTCTGACATTACTGGCATCTGAAAAACTTTGGGAACAAATTGACCAAAATGTTAAACACCACTGAATTTCATGAATTTCTCAAGAGGAAAGCCTTTTGCCAGAACAGCAACAGTAATGAGCGATGTACCTCTGACATTCATGCATCAATGGTCAATGACAGCAGGCTAAGTATTGGGTAATTAGCTATAGGCTACACTAGAATTAGGGTGCACTCACACTAGGCCATCTGGCCGTGGCCGTGGCCGTTTTCACACCTAACCGTGCTCAAATCTGCGAGTGTGAGTGTGGCCAGTCTGGCCAGGCCAGGCCAATTTGGCCACTTGGAAGAGGTGTGCTGCTACGGTACGGGCCGCTACGGTACAGATGCTAATGAGCCGACACGCGCACACACACGGCTACGCAACCTGAGCTGGATGACGTATAGTCCATGCAACGACCACGGACATAATAAAGGCGACGAGCCTTCTTTCCCATTAAACGGTAAACATATATCCAAATAAGCAACAGACTCAGCAAAGTGTTCTCTGTGTTCTCTGTGTTGTTGTCCATTGTTGTTAGAACTCTGACTGGCGGCAGACTTTATTATGGTCCATGCAGCGGACGCTTGGTGATGATGTGTTACTTACGACGTGATGACGTATGTACAAGAGCCTACCGTGGCCAGGCCACAGTTGTGACGGCCAACGGCCACGGCCAGATGGCCTAGTGTGAGTGCAGGCCAGAGAACAAAGGGGCCATTTGAGCACGGTTAGGTGTGAAAACTGCCAACGGCCACGGCCAGATGGCCTAGTGTGAGTGCACCCTAAGTATATCAATCTTGGGTGGTCAAATGGATTTTCTAGGATGGTGGGTGGTCTAGGTTGGAGGCCCAATCTATTATTTGAAAAGGCACACAATCTCTAGTGGTGCCCCTGGCTCTACATGGGCAATAAAAGCATCTCTTGTGGAGCTTATAGTCTCCAGTTTTCCCTCTTTAGACCAGGGAGACGTTAATCTAGGACAGATGCTTCTGATGACCTCAGTTAGTTAAAGTAAAGTTCTCCTTGATGTTTGTTCTGTTTCAGAGGGCTGAGGAGAACGCACACGCTTTTCTAGACAAGGAGCTGAAGAAGCTCTGGAGGGATCTCTTCTCAGATTACCCACAATGCTCAGAGAGTCAGAGGGAGAAGGAGGAGGAGGATGGTAAGATCGAGGAGCGGAGGAGGCGCGCCATAGCGGGAGTGGTAGACATCACAAAGCTCTGCCTGATGGAGATGAACCAGGAGGAACTGGCCGACAAGCTGGGGAGTGGTAAAATACTCAAATATAGGTTAAATGGTTTCATCCAGATCTGTAGGGTTTTTGTTAGCCTGGTCCTACCAGACTCTCGTACTTCAGTGTTTCCCCTATATGCACCTAGCAGCGGCGGTACGCCGCTGCTTGGTGCTCGTTTGATCCAAACGAGCCGTCTTTAGCGAACGGTGAATTGCACTGGCTTCTACGAGCAGTTGGCTTTCAGCCGCGAGCTTAGGGACCGTCTGCAAAGTGCAAAACTGAAAACGACCACAATGGTAAAATTTCAATAGCGTCGCCGTTATTGACTCTAGAGCCCCAAAACTTGTTCCATAGAGGCATGGCCTCTTCATGGTCCTACTACAACCTTTAATTTTTGAAAAATATATCTCTTATCTTTTAAGATTTTTTATTTAGGAACAATTTCAATAGCGTTGCCATCAGTGGCGAAGCTAGACCTTTTTGAAAAAAAACTTGCCTTAGCCCACCCTATCGTTTCGTCCTCAAATCTAATATTCTGCCGTTTTTTTTACACAAGCAATGAGAGGATGGATGCTGTACACTAATGAACCGGCTCAATTGGGCTAGTGAAATCGAGCGCAACCTTCCTTCAGGAATCTCTAACCTCGGATTGGTGGGTGGGCGTCTCCTGTTTGACAAAACCAAAAATGCAGCACGAGCGCACCTAACATAGTTTCTGCTGTTTTGTCTGTCAAAGAGTTTAGCTAGTCTTTATCAGAAAATCCACGATTTCCAGCTGTGTTATAACATGACCTGGTAATAATAATACTATAATTTTAAAACCTTAACATAATCTGTCAGATGTCTATTAAATGACAGTTGACCACAGGACGATTCTATATATGCTTCTTCTTGAATTGCTTCATGTTTTAGTCGGCAGAGCCTTGTAATGCTGCGTAGCATGATAAGCATGAATAGGTACAAGTAGCAGAAAAATATCAAATATATGTTGATATGGGTGCTAATTTTCTGTTGAAAAAAAATGCTGGCATTAGTTTATCAGCTGAGGGCGTATTCATTGCCATAACAACGTGAGCTAATCAACAAGTACCACATGTTCTAATACTATGAGACTCAGGCAAACGCCCTCAGCTGATTAAAGTTGTCAGGGGGGGCGTGAGCAGCAGAGGGGACTTTGTGTCTTATGTATTTATTTATTTTAATAGGTTACTTATTTTATTTTAAATAAACATAATACCAATGGTCAGAAGTTTTACAAGAATTTTGGTCTTACAAAGTCATGACAGAAGGCCTTGGTGTCTTTATTCATGCTTGAAAGATGAACTTATATTATTTTTTTTGAAAGGGAATAAGCTGATGAAGCTGATAAGTGACCAATCTTTACTTTTTAAAAATATTATAATTAAATGCAAACCCCAGTGAATCATTTGCTCTTGTTTCTCTGTTTTGAGATTCACACAGACTTAGCAGTCTTGTTTAAATGTTACAAATTGAGTCAATAAACTGAAGTTGGAAATAGTTTTAAGTTGTTGCAGATGTTATCTCCGTTAATTTTATTAATCTAAATAAATAAATATTAGCAGGTTCTCAATAGTAGGCTATTTCAATTCAGGGCGGGCGTGATAAAATGGGGTCTCCTAGGGAGGGAATGAAAGAAAAATGATTGAGAACCACTGGTCTAGAACATGTTGTACTTGTTGATTAGCTCACGTTGTTATGGCAATGAAAACGCCCTCAGCTGATAAAATAATGCCAGCAGTTATTTTTAAACTGAAAATTAGCACCCTTTTGTTTTTATAAAAATGTTTTATAAAAATGTATGGGTCCCTGAAGGTGAGACAACATAGTTTAGTGCTCCCGAAATAGTAGTCTGTTTCTCATGGTATTCGACTAGTACATGTTGTACTTGTTGATTTTTTTTTGCATCAGAAGTTTTATAAAAATGTATGTTGATACAATTTATAAATTGTATGGGTCTATGAAAGTGAGGCGACATCATGTTCCAATGTGTTTCAGTAACATATTCAGGAAAATATGGTAATTTTTGAGTGAAACTTACACAAAAGAAATTTAATATACCTAAATTTTGTTATTCGAGTTCACAACCATTGATTATTCCTTCATCCAGTCTTTTTTCATTTCATCACTTTAGTGGTTCAGAACTGCATTATTTAGCTGACACTGCCAGCTATCGGCTTAGACATACAACAACATAGTAACTAAGAAAATAAAGATTGTGGAAAAAAATAAAATCTTGCACAGGACTTTATATACTTCATATACCCCTGTGGCTGCCTGGGGTTGAGCCCCCCCAAAAGTCAGAACCTAGACTCGCCCCTGGTTGCAATATTGACTCTAAATCCCTAAAATGTTTTCCATATGCATGGGCTCTTTATGGTCTTACTGCAACCTTATGTTTTGAAAAATATATCGCTACTTATTTCTAAGAAATTTATTTTTAGCAGAAATATTACTGAAGGGAAATTGAAATTGAGCGGAAGTACTTAGGCGGGCGGAGCCAGGCTAGGGTTATTGTGGGGGTTTTAGGTTAAATGGTTTGATCCAGATATGTAGGGTCATTGTGGGGGTATCAGGTTGAATGGTTTGATCCAAATATGTAGGGTTATTGTTGGGGTATCAGCTTGAAGAATTTTAAACATTATACTGCAGATGAACAGCAGAATAACTCAGTGGAAGAGATGCACCACTATGTTGTCATATCAGGTTAGCAAGTCACTGATACCACAGATACTCAACAACAACAGCACTACCAATGAAGTTATAAGATCCATATAAAGTAGAGTTGTATAATACTTTATTCTTTACACCAGTAATATTGCTTGGAAATATGAATGGTATGTTTCTTCTGGTTTGGGATTTAGGAGCTGTTGCGGTCCAGTGGCAACATGAACTCAAGGCTCATCTGAAGAAGAAGTTCCACTGTGTGTTTGAGGGAATCGCTAGAGCAGGAGAGCAGAGACCTCTGAATGAGATCTACACAGAGCTCTTCATCACAGAGAGAGGCAGTGGAGAGGTCAACATGGAACATGAGGTCAGACTGATTGAAAAGGCATCCAGGAAAACAGCCAATGAGGAAACACCAATCAGATGTGAAGACATCTTTAAACCTTTACCTGGACAAGATAAACCAATCAGAACAATAATGACAACCGGAGTGGCCGGCATTGGTAAAACTCTCTTAACACACAAGTTCACTCTGGACTGGGCCGAAGGCAAAGCCAACCACGACATAGACTTCACATTTCTCCTCACTTTCAGAGAGCTGAATTTACTGAAATGGAAAGAGTTTAGCTTACTGGAACTTCTTCATCAGTTTTCTGTTGAAACCAAAGAATCAGGAATCTACAGATACGACCATGACCAAGTGGTCTTCATCTTGGATGGTCTGGATGAGTGTCGACTTCCTCTGGACTTCCAGAACAACCCGAACTGGACTGATGTCACCGAGCCGACCTCAGTGGACGTGCTGCTGACAAACATCATCAGGGGAGTCCTGCTTCCCTCTGCGCGCATCTGGATAACCACACGCCCTGCCGCAGCCAATCAGATCCCTGCTCAGTGTGTTGACATGGTGACCGAGGTGAGAGGGTTCACCGACCCACAGAAGGAGGAGTACTTCAGGAAGAGATTCAGAGAGGGGACAATGGCCACCACAATCATCTCTCACGTCAAGAAATCTCGAAGCCTCCACATCATGTGTCACATCCCAGTCTTCTGTTGGATCACTGCTACAGTTCTAGAGGACTTCTTCAAAACATCCCAGATTGGAGAAGAGGTGCCCAAGACCGTGACTCAGATGTACAGCCACTTCCTGAGGGTTCTGTCCATACAGGGGGACAGGAAGTATCATGGGCGAGCTGAAACCGATCCACACTGGAGTTCGGAGAGCAGGGAGATCATTGTCTCTCTGGGGAAACTGGCTTTTAACCAGCTGGAGAAAGGCCAGCTGATCTTCTACGAGGTAGACTTGGCAGAGTGTGACATCGATATCAGAGCAGCCTCAGTGTACTCAGGAGTGTTCACCCAGATCTTTAAAGAGGAGTGTGGACTGCACCAGGACAGGATGTTCTGCTTCGTCCATCTGAGCATCCAGGAGTTTCTGGCTGCCCTTTATGTCTTTCTGTCCTACATCAACACTGGTGTCAACCTGCTCTCAGAAGAACTTCCAACCTCCAGGGAAGCTGAACTCCTCCTCCTCTACCAGAGTGCTGTGGACAAGGCCTTACAGAGTGAGAACGGACACCTGGACTTGTTCCTCCGCTTCCTCCTGGGCCTCTCTCTAGAGACCAATCAGAGGCTCCTACAATGTCTGCTGGAACCAAGAGGAAGTAAATTACTGGGCAATCTAACTAAAAAAGATCCACCGAGACAGACAGGAAGGAGGTCACAAATCAATACCCAAATAGTCCATTACATCAAGGAGAAGATAGGTGGAGATCTCTCTCAAGAGAGAAGCATCCATCTGTTCCACTGTCTGAATGAGCTGAACGACAGTTCTCTAGTGGAGGAGATCCAACAGTACCTGTCATCAGGAAGTCTCTCCACTGAATCTCTCTCCTCTGCTCAGTGGTCAGCTCTGGTCTTCATCGTACTGACATCAGAAGAGCAGCTGGACGTGTTTTACCTGAAGAAATACTCTGCTTCTGAGGAGGGTCTTCTGGGACTGCTGCCATTGGTCAAAGCCTCCAAAACATCTCTGTAGGTTCACTCATAACATGTATTAACAATACAGCACTATACATAATACTACAATATAAAAGTTACAGTAAATTACAAAACATATCTGACGGTGCACTCAGAACATGTATTGCAATGCACACTACACAATAAATAAAATACTAGAATACAAAAGTTATAATAACATACAACATGTATCTCTAGGCATACTTATAAAATGTTTTACGATACACACTATATATATAATTCTATAAAAGTAATATTATGTTACAGTTTTCAGAACTACAAAACAACTGTTGTAGCATTTTTGTCAGTATCAACATTGTAAACCTAATATGTAACTACCATTTAAAGATCTAATGTATAATCATTTGTTCAACTATCAGAAAAGTCTTATAAAACATTTAATCACGGTTCTCAACATGTTCTGTTTTTTTGTGTGAAGCTTGAATGGCTGTAGGCTTTCAGAGAGATGCTGTGAAGCTCTGGCCTCAGTTCTCAGCTCCAACTCCTCTAGTCTGAGTGAGCTAGACCTGAGTTCCAATCGTCTAAAGGATTCAGCAGTGCAGCTGCTCTCTGATGGACTGGGGAGTCCACACTGTACACTGGAAACTCTCAGGTTAGCAAAACAGTTACACCACAAGGTTCTGTTTCAGAAGACTTAACTACTGCCTCCTGGTTTGAGAATCATACCTAAATGACCTCAAACTATATCAGATAATAACTCAATACCTTTGTTGACCACATGTATTACGCCTGATTTCCACCGGGGACGTACGCGCCGCGGAACGGCTGCGAACTCTGCCCTGCGTCCATTCCTACCAGGCGCGTAACGGTAGCGTAGCGCTGCCTTGCGAGCCAGCCGTATTCACGCAAGATCACGCGATAATCCTAAACCTAGTGTACTCACCTTCCACTCCCAAAACTACTGCAATTAAATGCCAGGCTTTGTCCTTTCTGACATTGTCCTTATAAAAAGGATGATTTATTTCATTATTTATTTCATGTTGGACTCTCGTCTCTTGTATTTCCACAACGAGACTGCAGTGGGGGTTATCTCAGCCATGGTTGAGAATGAATTGGGGGAAAGGAACTTTGGCTTTGCCTCCCTCAAGAACATGAACCACGACTTGGAGGCGAAAGGGATTGTTTGGCGGCGAATGTATCCCGCTTGAGCCCCGCTTCCCGCTGCCGAGGGACCACCGCCTCGGCATTGCCCGCTGCCGAGGCGGTGGTCCCTCGGCAGCGGGCAGCGGGCTCCGGCGGGAGACAACCGCGGTCAACAATCCCTCTCTCCTCCATGTCGTGGTTCAGTCTTCTTCTGATTGATGCGGACGTGGAAGAACCAGAGACGTCGGAGAACCCGACGCGGTCGTTTAAGATTCATAATATCGTATGGAGGCTCACACAGCTTTTGGCCGTGATTATATATGTTATATGATATAGATATTAGGGATGGACGTGAGGAATCGATAACTCAAGTACTCCCCGTTACAAATGAACTCGGTTGGTGGACAGGCAAACTCGAGTTTGCATATACACACACAAACAAAGTTTTCTGAAGCAAATGTATCCATTTTCTGTGCGGCGCCCCTAACGCATGCCGTGGGCACAAAGAAAATGAAATGCACGCCGCGTGCCGTGCCGTGTGCAGGCACGCCAAAATTCTAAAAGTTAAGAGATGGCGGTTAAAGTAGAGCGCAGCGAAGAATTGAAATACTTTAAAGAAATAGGAGATCATAAGGTGAAATGTAAAATATGCCAAGCGAAATCGAGCTACCAGAGTACTACAAGTACTATGCGGCAACATATGCTCCTGAAACACAACAGTGAGTTCGGGAAAGCAGACCCGTAGCAACGAAGTGTGTCCCTGATAGCAGCGAGGAGAGCGGAGGTGCTAGCATCACTGGACGTCCTCCCCTCCAGTGTGGGCCCCATGGCAGCCCTGTGCTGTTCGTTAGCTACACCATGCTTTCCTGTGAGCTGGTTGGATCTTTTAAGCACTTTTAATCTCAGTTCCTAACATGTTCTTTTTATTGTGTGCAGGCTGAATTCCTGTGATCTGTCAAAGGGATGCTGTGAAGCTCTGGCCTCAGCTCTCAGCTCCAACTCCTCTAGTCTGAGAGAGCTGGACCTGAGTTCCAATCTTCTACAGGATTCAGGAGTGAAGCTGCTCTCTGCTGGACTGGGGAGTCCACACTGTACACTGGAAACTCTCAGGTCAGTTTTACTTAACGTGCAAACAGTTCCGTATCAGGAGATTATTAAAAAACGACTACTTGCTCCTGGTTTGAGGATCAATCCTAAATGTCGTCTAAATATATAATCGAATGACTCAGTACCTTTGCTGACCACGTTTATCAGGGTGGTGCCATTGGACATATTACACCTTGTTGTTTATGTGGGAAAATGAAAAGTGGAAAAGTTATCCAAGAGTTGCCATTGCATCTTTTCAATTATATACACAAAATATAATTATATTTCCCTCCCACAATCTCCTGTTAACGGGAGAGTGGGAGTTAAACAAATGAAGTCACAGTATTTGCATCAATCAAAGGGTATAGGTCTACGTAGACAAATTATATTTTGGCGAGCAGCACGCGCGTGCGTGCTTGTAGTGTATTGCGTAACTGCTTTAAACCTGGTCTCCCGTCGGGTCATTCCTGTGCTGCTCGCCACATTATAATTAGTCTACGTAGACCTATAACCTTTGATTGATGCAAATACTGTGACTTCATTTGTTTAAAGGGGACATATTATACCATCTATCCGTCATACATCTAGGTGGACACGACGACCTGTGATGTCAGAAGCTGCACAGTTTCAAAACGGCTTGTTATGGCTAATCACACTCACACCTGGTGGTGTAATATGTCCCCTTTAAACAAATGTAGACACAGTATTTGCATCAATCTAAGGTTATAGGTCTACGTAGACTAATTCTATTGTGGCGAGCAGCACAGGAATGACCCGACGGGAGACCAGGGCCCCGTTTCCCAAAGCATCGTTAGCCTAAGTGGTTTGTGAAGTTCGTCGTACGATTTCCCGAAAGCATCGTTGCGTAACGAACGTCAGGAAAACACTCGTAGCTAACGAGGGCTCCAGGGGTACTCGTAGGGTGCTATGAGCATCGTTGCTATAACCTCAGTGGAGTCACCTGCTGGACATTCAGTGGTATTGGATGTGTTTTATTAAAACACATCCAATACCACAGAATGTCCAGCTGGCACCATTTCGCAATACCCCCAAAACAGTGGTTACCGCCAATATATTACTCATAGACTACTGTAAGATTTAAAAAGCAAAGACTGAGACAGAGTCAACAACAACATAATTTATTGCAGCAATTTAAAATTCCAAAAATAAATGCGCAGCCGAAATGTACCGATCAAATGACACATCCCAAGGTAACCCTCTCACAAGGCATATAATACAATCAAATTATTCCATTGGTCTTGTGTGGGAGGTCGCTTTCGAGCTGCACTTAATATCTCCCTCTGATTTTAATTCAACCATCGTGGTTGGTCCTCGTATTGATTAATGACAGAAGACATACTGTAAACGAATCATGCTGAGACCAGCGGGTGTCAGAGAATTTCTGCAGGCGTTTTTTATTGCGATTGTTTGCCATAAAGCACTGTAGGCGCTTCGGTGAGGCTGTGTTGAAGTTCATTATTAATTGGACCGTGTCTAGACAGTAACGAACATCCCTGACCTTAGTGGAGTGCACTAAGGTCTCCCCATCCTACAGAGCCCATTTCAGCAACGTGTCAGTGGACAGTTACAAGCCTACAAACGTCGTTAGAGCAATGCACGCGTGTTCAAGAGGAGTTTCAGGAAACGCTCCAAAGAAATTTACGAAGGTTCGCAAGATCCTTCGTGGGAATGATCGTACGAGCTTGGATCCATCGTTGTCGGGAATCGGGGCCCAGGTTTAAAGCAGTTACACAATACACGCAAGACCCAGAGAGTTGCCTTTTTTTTACACACACACACACACGCACGCACGCACGCGTGCGCGACTCCCTTGGTGGCGGTGCCGCTTCCCCCCGAGCCTCCCAGGATCCTTTGCGGCACCCGGACACGGTCTCCGAGGCCGTGATCACCACAATATAATTTATAGAAGAATAATGTATCATCATTTTTATATAACTATCAGAAAATAAAAGTTTCTGATAGCTAACTATCAGAAAAGTCATATAAAACATTAAATCAGGGTTCCTAACATGTTCTGTTTATTGTTTGTGCAGGCTGAATAGCTGTCATCTGTCAGAGAGATGCTGTGAAGCTCTGGCCTCAGTTCTCAGCTCCAACTCTTCTCGTTTGAGAGAGCTGGACCTGAGTACCAATGATCTGCAGGATTCAGGAGTGAAGCTGCTCTCTGCTGGACTGGGGAGTCCACAATGTACACTGGAAACTCTCGGGTCAGTTTTACTCAATGTGCAAACCTTTACAGCACAAGAATCTTTATAACAAAAAAACTTCAATACAGACATTTGATGTAGAGATTTAAGCCGATAAAGTCAAAATTCACACCCCTAAATAATATTTTTGTACAAGAATATTTCAACATATTTATATTGTTGTTGCCATGACAGTATAAGTTGAATGTTATATAAGTACAGTTTACTATTTTTTATTATTATTATTCTACCTATTCACGTGTAGTCAGGCTTTTTTTTAAAGCTTATTATTAGAATTTAAATATTAAAAAAAATTACATTGGCATAACTTCTCTTTCAATTATGGAAAATGTTAAAGACATAAACACACTAACATGCTCTTTTAACTTTGTGTGTGAAGGCTGAATGTCTGTCGTCTGTCAGAGAAATGCTGTGAAGCTCTGGCCTCAGTTCTCAGCTCCAACTCCTCTAGTCTGAGAGAGCTGGACCTGAGTACCAACGATCTGCAGGATTCAGGAGTGAAGCTGCTCTCTGCTGGACTCGGGAGTCCACACTGTACACTGGAAACTCTCAGGTCAGGGTTAGGGTTAAACGTGTCTTTGGGTTTGTTTAATAGTAAGGGATGATCCAGGACTAGGTGGGCTGTGATCTAAAATAACAGACGACACGTGTCTAAAGCCCAGTTCAGACCAAAGATTAGCCTCGCAACGACTTCCAAAATCGCAACTCCTTCCAACTCCTTCAAATTCCTTGCGACGCCTTGCAACGAGACGGGCTGCAACGTGCTAAAAACTGGGCAGTTCAAACTGCTGCGCCGGGCGGCGACGTCAGGTGGTTTCCCTAGCAACTGTGAACGCTCTGTCCAAGCTGAGAGCCGCAACAGCAGCAGCATCACGCTAAAAAGTAGCATAATTTAGGTTTGCGATTAGGTTGCTTGAGCTAGCACCCCAATTTACCCTCCCGGACCCTACACACACATTGGCGGTTTATTGGGTTTCATTCTGATGTAAATGCAACGGGTCAGCGGTTCCGGGGGGGGGGGGGGGGGGCTTGGGTAGAGGTGTTGCTGTGCTGTCTCCACAGAGACAACGGTTTTACACGGAAACTTGAGATTAGACGGTGAAATCGCCGGGTGTACCAAGCCGCGACCGTACCGGCTTGGCAATGTAAAAAAGCCTGAAAAGGAGAAGACGGCGAGTTAGAAAGCCGAGAATTTGAAGCCTACTTAGGTCTACTTCAAGTCTACTAACCCTCTACTTCAGCGGCATAAACAGGGTGCCTACGACATTCTTTGTAGAGAGATTTCTATTTGCAAAAAATGTTGGTGTATGTTTATTGATCCCCTTCGAGAATTTGTGTGTAAAGGGGGGGGACTAGGCTATAGTATATTCTCGCCTTCCTACTTTGTAAAGTGCATTGTAGGCCTGTTGCTTTTGGGCCGATACTGCGCCCATTCCTTGATTCGTTCTGCGGCAGCAGAACAAACAATTAATTCGTTCCAATGTTCCTCCATTCCACTCCAATAGTGGTCCTGCCTTGAGTTTAAATCCAACTCTGATGAATATATGGTCCAGTATTAAGTTTCAAGAACATTTATTCATTCCCAGGGCATGTTAAATGAGTGCATGCAACGCCACTCATAACACACTTGTAAAATGCAGTCGTCAATTGATGGAATGGGTTATTGAATACATCATCACAACCAAAATTTGGAATTAATCAAATAAATTACAGATAAATAATACTGAAATGGCCACTTTTTGGTTGAACACATTTGAACAAAATAATTACGATCCCCCAATGTTGACCTGAAGTTGGCGCCACTGATTGGTAGAATGTCGGAATGGCAGTAGGCCTACTAAAAGGTGTCTGAAGGGGGGCATGTGGGAATGGCCGCATGTAACCATAACAAAGTTTATAGCTAACATGTACTATGGACAGTACGGGACCAGGACGGAGTAAGGCCGTGATGTACAAGTTGTTCTGTGGTGTGTCCTGATTGGCTGAAGAGAAATAGGTACGTCGTTGTGTTCTAAAACTGGACCTGGGGATTTGACATGTTCAATCTGTGGCGACTCCTTGCAACGGCATCAGCCGCGCCGCAACGACCAGTTCACACTGCTGCAACTTTTCCCCTGCGACGTTCCAAAACATTCTCGTTGCAAGTCGTTGCGAGGCGAATCTTTGGTCTGAACTGGGCTTAAGATCCCCGACAGATTCAGCATCAATATTCATTTGTAGGCTGGGGTCACCGTGTCAGTGGAACACAGATGGGAGGAAGAGAGGCCAGAGGAGGAACAGAACTTAAGAGGACAAGGATTTTAGGAACATAAATAAAATGTGTTAGTTTGATGGGGAGTTTATTATTTTTGCTGTCTTGTTAGCTGCTAGTGTGTTATGAGTTAACAGGTTATTCTCGCTGACAACACTGGCCAGCTGATGTGAGGGTGAGGGGTTGCTATCCTGATAACTGCTAGCATGTTATGTATGTTATATGTGATGTAACTCTGGCCAGCTCATGGGAGGGTTAGGGTTAGGGGTTGCTGTCTGTATGTTATGGATGTTATGCGTTATATGTTATGTAACTCTGAGGAGTTGCCATTAGTGTAGACATGGTGATGAGGCTCTAGACGGGCTGGGATCTAAAATAAATCATAAAGCTTTTGGTTGTTCTTCATATGGAATTAATAATTTATTAACCTGTTTTCTTCAGTAAGAACTATTCTCATCCAGATATAATAAATAAAGGTGTGTGTGTGTGTGTGTGTGTGTGTGTGTGTGTGTGTGTGTGTGTGTGTGTGTGTGTGTGTGTGTGTGTGTGTGTGTGTGTGTGTGTGTGTGTGTGTGTGTGTGTGTAGGTTGTCTGGCTGCCTGGTCACACAGGAAGGCTGTGCTTCTCTGGCCTCCGCTCTGAGCTCCAACCTCTCCCATCTGATAGAGCTGGACCTGAGCTACAATCACCCAGGAGACTCAGGAGCTGCGCTGCTCTCTGCTGGACTGGAGGATCCACACTGGAGACTGGACACTCTCAGGTATGGAGAAGACAGCTGACCATTCAGAGACAATGTCTCCTACAAGGATTCAACCCGCTGCTAGATGAAGTGGTTTGAAAAGGCAGCTGTAACTTATGTTGTGTAGAAAGTGATGAGACAGCAGATGATGAAGGCCTATGTTTCAACATGCTGCTCTAACTTTGTTTCCCCACCAGTGTGGAGCAGAGTGGAGTGTGGAGACTGAAACCAGCTCTAAAGAAGTGTAAGTGTCTGTTTGATTCATCACAACGCACACTGACTATTGAGCTGGAAAGTCCATCCACACATCAGGAGGTGACATCTGTTCATTCAGATATCTGGGAATGAAGCTGATGACTGAAATCATGTATCTTACATATATAAACATTAACATAATTGCTGTGATTATATCATGAGTGATGATTTTACAACATTGGACTTAACACCATAATAATCAGGATACTGTTATAATTACATGTCTATTTTATATTCATAAACTATTAAATCATACTATCATCTTGTCACTATTATAATAATTATAATTTTGTTACATTACATTATCTGTAGCACATAATCATATTAACATGTTTTGAATGATGCATGTGTTTCATCTTAGATTTCAATTAGAGCTGGTGATGCTGTTTATTTAATAATGATGACGATGATGATGATGATAATTATAATTAAAAATATTGGTTTAGCAGCCTAATCATGTTTCTCCCGTCAGATGCCTGTGAACTCACACTGGACCCAAACACAGCCCACAGACGACTCTCTCTGTCTGAGGACAGCAGGAAGGTGACGCGGGTTGAAGAGGACCAGTCGTATCCGGATCACCCAGAGAGGTTTGACACCTGGCACCAGGTGTTGTGTAGAGAGGGTCTGCCTGGCCGCTGCTACTGGGAGGTAGGGTGGGGAGGACGGGTTCATATAGGAGTGGCATACAGAGGAATGACAAGGAGTGGAGGGGCTAATGACAGCATGCTTGGATTGAACAACAAGTCCTGGAGTCTTGTTTGTGATGACGACGATGATGCTGCTGTCTACATTGTCCGTCACAACGGTAGTTCAACAGATATACGTCCCCCCCCTCACTCTAACAGAGTAGGAGTGTATCTGGACCGGCCCGCTGGCTCTCTGTCCTTCTACAGAGTGTCCCCAGGAGGAGGAGGGTCCTCAGACACACTGACACTCCTCCACACCTTCCAGGCCTCCTTCACCCAGGAGGACCTCCTCCCTGGGTTTATGTTACGTAAGAGTGGTTCCTCAGTGTCTCTGTGAGTGTCCATTGTAGATACACAAACACACACACAGACCCATGGAAAAGCACACACATGTAGACAGTCATAAACACACCCAAACCAACAAACATATGTACATAGAAATTAACACACACACACGTACACACAAACAAACACATCGTTCATGACTCTATAAACACACACACATACACACAAACAAACATATCGCACTCTATAAACACACACACACAAACGTATACAGACTTAATCTCACACACACACGCACGCACGCACGCACGCACGCACGCACGCACGCACGCACGCACGCACGCACGCACGCACGCACGCACGCACGCACGCACGCACGCGCACGTACACGTACACAGACTTATTTACACAGACATGCACTCACACACACACACACATTCATGGATCTAAACCCACAGCAGGTCTGTGTTCCGGGGGTAAGCAGCAGGTAACATCAGTGTCTCTCGTGGTTCATCTCTCAGCCCTCTCTGTGTTCAGCTGGGCTGCTGAGCGTCAGATTAGAGGGGGCCGCTTGGGTCTGGGGGGTCCTCACAGTCCTGACGTTGTTGAGGACCAGCTGTTAGGGGGACGTTTGAATACCTGTGGACCCATGGACGTACCTGTAGTGCATCGGGTTGTTGAGCAGCAGCTGTTGGTGCTCTGAGGGGTCATCCCGTTCAGTGGAAGTACAACACTTTGTGATTGATTTAAATGCTCCACTGAACTCCAAATGCTGCATTTTATTGGGCTTCTGAAAGGTTCAGTATAAACCATGAAAGAAAAATCTTCCTTTGGGTTAAGCAGGTTGAACAAAGATTTACTTTCTGATGTAAAATGTGTTTTAATTGTTGATTGATGGTACGCTATTTTACTACAATATTTTATATATTTTCAACATTGTTTTAAAGGAATACAAAATCAGTTTATATTTTGCCATGCCTGACATGGAACGTGATTTAAAGCAGATTTAACAACATGATCATGAATGATGATAAGGGTTCTATGGGAAAGGGTAACGATGTTGTAAATTACTTTAAACGGAAGATAGTTTCTTTGTGTTCTGTTGGGAACAACAAGTCAACATGTTCAATGATTAAAGATACCTGTTTAGGATTTGTAATTGTTCATAAAGCATAATGTTAATAAACAACTCAGTCGATCAACTGAACGTTCTCGTGTGTTCAGAGGATTCTTCCCGTTAGGTCAGTTTAAATCCTCCAAGTCTTCTGGAGACGTTACCTCCAACACAACAGTGGAGTCTCCATTCACCCCTTCATCAGTGTGGAGGGAGGATATTACCACACACACAACAGTGGAGTCTGACTTTTTTAACCACACACGCATATACAAAAACAAAAAGTAGGTAAAAAGGTGGCTAAACAGACAGGCTAAACAGACAGGCTAAACAGACAGGCTAAGCTTGCCAGAGCCTAGCCTATCTGGCGAACTCTGCTGTCTCTGATTGGTTCAGAGACAGCAGGCCTGTGGTAATGCATCAGGCCCTTAGAGGGTATTTCACGTTACATGGTGCAAAGGTTTCCTTACGTCCTCATCTCCTCCCTCCTTATCCTTGCTGTCATTGGACGGCGGGACGAAGTGGGTCAGCTGGATGCAGTCCTCCAGGTAGTACCGCACACACACACACACACACACACACACACACACACACACACACCTTGTCAATCAAAATCAAACCATTTTCATATTTTTATTGATCAATTTTGGGACCGATAAGGTGCTGTGATTTTTGTTGTTTCCCAGATTATCGATCTCTTCAATTTTGATACAATTTCTTCTGTTGATATACAATACAGATATTTTGTCATTTTGAGAACGCATATATCTGCTGACCTTCTCCCCGAAGTCGAAGCAGGGCGAGGGGAAGGTCATGTCCTGGCTGCTGAAGGACAGTCGACGGAGGTCTTGTGGATGAGGGCGTCGCCTCATTCCGGGGTCAGGATCCCCCACTTCTCCATGTAGACGCACCCGTTGGGGTAGGAGCCCAAAGGTCAACAGGCTGACCACCACATCCAGACCGTTGTCTGCCCCCTCCGCGTTCAACACCCGGCTCATCAGACCCTCTGTTAAACACACACATGGTTCTCAGGTTAGACACACGTCATACGATGACCGATTACCAACATTTCAGACCGACTCTCTGAAGACTAAAACTCCATCCAGAGGCCAAATGTCGATGAAATGCAAGAAAAGCAACAGAGCTACGATGTCTGCATGCAGGGATTTGACTCGGGGCAGAGCAAGCAGGGGCTGGGGGAATAGGAATCCATTCATGGGAGAATCGGGACTCTTTGATTAAGCGATACTTGATTGAGCAACGTTGTCAGATTGACCCAAATCAGTACTTTCCTATAGAGAGCTCTATAGGAAAGTACTGATTTGTGTCTCTCTGACAACATTGCTCAATCAAGTATCTCTTAGTGTTATGCGTGCTCGACAATCGTCCATTTGCATTGAGGACCTGTAGAACAGAAACCACAACGTAAACCTTCCAAAAAGATCGAAATACCGTACCACAATATTTACAGAATCTCAGTATTCACACAACGGCTTTTCATATCGCATCGTTCCGGCTGATTCCAGACCCTAGAAGAGACTGCGGTGGGCGGGGCAAGGGGGGATATGAACCAATCACCTTCAGGGAAGCCAGAGATGGTGAGGATGTCCTCCAGCTGGACCTTGGCCTCCTGGGTCATCCTCAGGGTGGACGTGTTGAGGCGCTTCTGCTCACACACACACACACACACACACACACACACACACACACACACACACACACACACACACACACACACACACACACACACACACACGAAGTGAAGACTAGAATAGAGTTGATTTCTAAAATTGCTGGTTTGGTCATGTGATGTTTAATTCAAACCACATCGTATAACATTTATAGCGCCTAGAAGGGCTGCAATAGTAACTAGGGCCCCATCCTATTATCCCCCCTAGCCCTAGATTTGAGCCCTAGCCCTAGAAGTTGTGCGTTCCCTCGGAGGGGCAGGGTGATCCAATACTTAGGGGCAAGAGAGAGGGCCTATTTCCCCTTAAAGTCCCTTGGCAGCTCGCCAGCTCGGTACCTCACTTACAGCCAAGGGAGTATCACGTATGACCCAGGACACGTTGAGAACTCAGCAAGCGGCTATTTTTCCATGTTTCTCAAACAGTTATACATTATGTTAAATTATTTATCCGTAGTCTGGATTTAACTGTACGAGCTGAATGTGTAGGTTGTCTTATTTTCGACACAAGGGTGACATTTTCAAACGTGAACGAAAATAGTAGTAGGCTCCTTCCTGTAGTGTAGACACGTCGGTGCTGCGCGTGACGTAGGGGAGCACGTTCACTACGCTAATTTGCATAATATTAATTATAGTGGTGTCACATTTCATAGGGAACGATCTTCACTATCACTTCACTCTTTATTGTGGAGGGAAGTGTTCTCGTTAAGGGGAGAGGAATGGGACAGGGCCTAGTACTCATCTAACGAAGCAAGGATCAACAATATAAAGTCACTGATTAAAATACTAACAGGTAACTGTTGGAAAAGCGACGAGTAACTTCAATACAAGCACTAGTAACTCAAATGAGTTTGGCTTCTGGACGCAGTGTTCAAACAGAGATACAGAATAGATGGGAGTGAGCGCTGGTGGTGGGGACCAGGACACCCACTTGAAGAGGCCTCCCATGATCATCATTCCCTCCCCCCTCCCCCTCTTCCTCCTCCACCACCACCTCCACCGCCTCCTCCTCCTTCTTCACCTCCTTCTCCCCCTCCTCCTCTTCCCCTCCCCCTCCTCTATGATATGTAAACGAGCGGTTATGGTGGGAGCAGGACGCTCCCTTGAAGATGCCTCCCATGACCATCATCTCGCCCAGGCGGGGCTCCACGCTGGGCCACGGGGCGTCCCAGAGAGGGCAGCTCGTCGTTGCTGTCCACAGCGTCCACTTCTGGTGGACCAACCCCAAGGAAACATCAACAATCCCCACAGTAAGTAAGTAAGTAAAATCCATTCATAAGGCACATTTAAAAACTGTTTTCATTGGCCAAAGTGCTGTACATGGTGCAACCAAAGGCACATAATAGAACACAGGCCACCTTATATAGGTGGCCTGTGTTCAGACACTGGGTCAAAACCCAAAATATATACACAGTCAATACAAAGACACATTCAGAAACATGACCGGGTTTCTTACTTGCAGGAGTCGATGACGTACACCGCGTCGTTGAGGGTGATGCTGGTCTCTGCCATGTTGGTGGACAGGACGACCTGCAGGAGGCAGGGAACAACAACAGGAGATGGACAGGCAAGGGTGGATTCCAGGCAGCTGGGCAGGCAGAGGAGCACACGGGGTGGATGGCAGGCAGCTACGGGGTTGGTGATCCTGGGCCGAGGACAACGCGGAGAGTTAAAGGTCCCACGACATGCCACCAGGTGTGGTGTGATTAGCCGTTACAAGCCGTTTTGGAAATCGGCCCCTTATGACATCACAGGTGGGCGTGTCCACCTAGATGTGTGCTGGATAGATCAGTCTACCAGCCTACCCAGTGGACTGTAGCAAACGTTGCTCATCTCTCCGTCACACATCTAGGTGGACGCGCCCAACAGTGATGTCGGAAGATTGTTTCTTTGTGTTCTGTTGGGAACAACAAGTCAACATTCTTCCCTTTAGTTAAAGTCTCCAGTCACCCCTCCATCAGTGAGGATTGATTCAACACCAGTAAGACACCAGTGGGACACCATTGAGAGACCAGTGGGACACCAATAAGACACCAGTGGGACACCATGCAGTGAGACACCAGGGGGACACCAGTGAGACACCAGTGAGACACCAGTGAGACACCAGTGAGGCACCAGTGGGACACCAGTGAGACGTTCTGCCATTCTCCCCGAACAAAGGACTGAGGCCTCCTCAGTGCTGCCCTTGCTGGCCGGACCTCCACACTGCAGTCATGTCCAGTAGATAAACGATAGCCCAGAGCAGCGGGCCGCGCCCTCATTCTCACCGCTCACCTGATCCTCACCCCTGAGAGGGTCCTAAACGCTGAGCCTTCTCTTTAGTCCTGGGGGGCTCTCCCTCACAGCAGAGGGCTCCTAAACGCTGGGCCTTCTCTTTAGTCCTGGGGGGCCCTCCCTCACAGCAGAGGGCTCCTAAACGCTGGGCCTTCACTTTAGTCCTGGGGGGCTCTCCCTCACAGCAGAGGGCTCCTAAACGCTGGGCCTTCTCTTTAGTCCTGGGGGGCTCTCCCTCACAGCAGAGGGGCTGCTCAAAACCCGGAGGGCTGACTGACCTCTGTTCAGGATGGTTTGGCCCCCCCCCACACACACACTGCTCCTTCATGGCTCCTAATGGATACTGTTGATTCTGCTTTTGTTTGGTTTGTTTGATTATTCTCCTCGATTAAACTTGTCAAAGTTCCGTTCTGTATTTGATGTAATCAATAAAAGGTTGTTTTTGCTATAACCAAGTACGACCACTAGAGGGCAGTGTTTCTAGTGTCTTCATTTACACTGAATGAGAAGTTGATTGGGTGTAGGCATGACACAGTCGGCAGTGGCGAAGCTAGACCTTTTTTGGGTGTGCTCAAGCCCACCCAAAACTTGCCTTAGCCCACCCTATCGTTTCCTCATTTACACAAGCAATGTGAGGATGGATGCTGTAATGAACAGGCTTAAATGGGCTAGTGAAATCGAGCGCAACCTTCCTGCAGGAATCTCTACCCTCTGATTGGTGGGTGGGCGTCTCTTGTTTGACAAAAACAAAAATACAGCACGAGCGCACCTAACATAGTTTCTGCTGTTTTGTCTGTCAAAGAGGCTAGCTAGTCTTTATCTGAAAATCCACGATTTCCGGCTGTGTTATAACATGACCTGGTAATAATAATACTAATGATTTTAAAACCTTGACATAATCTGTCAGATGTA
Source organism: Gadus macrocephalus (assembly GCF_031168955.1). Lineage (NCBI taxonomy): Eukaryota > Metazoa > Chordata > Actinopteri > Gadiformes > Gadidae > Gadus > Gadus macrocephalus. Next base: position 15,659,747 of record NC_082404.1, read on the forward strand.
TTAAAAGACAGTTGACCACAAGGCGATTCTATCTATGCCTCTTCTTGAATTGCTTCATGTTTTAGTCGGCAGAGCCTTGTAATGCTGCGTAGCATGATAAGCATGATAAGGAGCAAGGAGCAGAAAAAGTTGACAAGGGGCCATGGGGGCTAATTTTCAGTTGAAAAAAAACGCTGGCATTAGTTAATCAGCTGAGGGCGTATTCATTGCCATAACAACGTGAGCTAATCAACAAGTACCACATGTTCTAATACTAGAGCATTAGAACATGTTAGACTCAGGCAAACGTCCTGAAATGTTCTGTCTCTCTTCTAAACACTTCTCTGTTATTTGGTGAACACCTAAATCTCTTTATTCCCTCCTTTCCTTGCATTTTTTCAACACGGGCAGCACACGATTCGTCACGGAAAAGGTAAGGTACCGTTTCCTTAATTCTTCTTTTCTTACGAGATGTATTCTTACTATATTAATTTATTCTTACTAAATTAATCTGTTTCCAGTCCAAGCTCAGTGTTTCCATGTTTGTGGTGTAAAAGAGGTTTAATGAAGGAGTATGCGTCAGAACATCAGTAACTAGTTTCACCGTGTTGAGGGCGATTATATACGGATCCTCTGGTACGGGAACGGGACAGAACAGTTTGTTTGTATTGTGGACTTTTATTCTGCAGGGAGGTCAGTTCGGTCAGAGTTTCATCGGTAACATTAGTTTATAATTGATGGCTTGGAACTGTCGGATCTTAAGGGCATAGTGATAGAGAGAGTGTTTGTGTGTGCAGGGACGTCCCTAGGAATTCTGGCCCCCCTGACAGAATTCAGTTGCCCCCCCCCCCCCCCTCACATCATTAAATATTGGGTTAGACTGGGTCAAAGTTGGGTAGTCAAAAATGAATAAGAACTGTATAACAACATGATAAACCTACCTACTTACCTAGGCTACTTTGTACACTAGATGGTTAGTTTTTTAGTTAGTATTTAGTTACACATTTACCTGGGTTGTAGTTACTATAGACAGAAATAGGCTAATAGACTGAGACAGTGCTGCTTCTACTTAGACTGTCCTCCTTCTCCCCTTCTTCTATTTCAACCTCATTGGTTTCTTCTGTGGGATCATCATGGCTTGAAGAGGGCCCTGACTCTAAGATACATCGTATAATTCAGAATGTCTCATAATTATCTGAACATATTAAACAATGTTGTCAACCGTCTATTTGATTGGATTGAGCTGGGCATGACTAAATATGTATTTGTATGTTTTCATTTGCTGCATTAGCCTACAATAAATAGCAGCTATTAATCTAAGGGTAGACTACTTGTAATTTTAGCTGACTTAAAATTTAAAAGTCAGCTAAAATGTAAGTATCCTTAGTTTAATGTCTGCTAATATTGTAATGCAGCCAATCAAAATATTCAAAATCTGTTTACATAAATGTTATTATCATGCTGGCAAGCAGTATGGAATGTTAATCGTCGCATTATCTCCATTTATACCATGGTCTGGGTGAATACTCGATTCTGATTGGCTGGAGGGTGTAGGTTAAAAAGTGTTAATTTACACCTTGGAAAGACGTTGACCCTATGAAGACGCTATGGCCACGTTGCTTGGCAACGCCTGCATACGGGAGATATTAATAGTCTGCTCGATTTGTAAAAATAATGTAGGCTTTTTGTAGATAGGTAGGCTATTGGATTATATCATGTGAATGGTAATGCAAACAATCTTTTCAGTTTTATCATCAGTGCAGGTTGTAATTATTTTTAGCTACAGTAGCGCTAGCTGCTAGGCTAGGCTTTTTATCAGGTTGTTGGGAAAGTGTAGAGGAAGGAATATACCTTTCGTGGTAAAAAACTGGGTGACGAACTGTCGACCGCTTTGAGCTCTTTCCTCTCTCTCTTTCCTCCCCTGACAACCTGACCTTAATTTCACTGACCGGGATACACACAAACTGACTTTAGACTGCTAGTTTAAGACACTAGCAGTCTACACTTGCTTCACAAGACAAATGAGAGGGGTGATAATAGGACGAAGACTTTCTAATGATTTTGTAAAAATTGAGAAACACAACAAAACAAAACAAGCAGAAAAACCACCTTAATTTGATGATTTAATCCGAAAAATATAACTTTTTTTTTTTTTTTGCATATACTTTTAATAATACCACCAGTGTCCTCTGGGGCGCCCCCGTCAGTGCTGCGCCCCTGGAATCGTCCTAATTTACCCCCCCCCCCCCTAAGGACGTGTGTGTGTGTGTGTGTGTGTGTGTGTGTGTGTGTGTGTGTGTGTGTGTGTGTGTGTGTGTGTGTGTGTGTGTGTGTGTGTGTGTGTGTGTGTGTGTGTGTGTGTGTGTGATCTAGAAGATCATAGAGAGCGATTAGAGTGTAGCTCTAGACAGAGTGAGTGATAGAGTTTGTGATCTAGACATACAGTAGGTTGTGATAGAGTGTGTAGTTCTAGACAGAGGGACGGATAGTATGTGCCACTGACGACGACGTTTGACACGTCGTCGTCAGTGGCGTGGCGTGGGGATTTTTTTTGAGGAAGCCAAGTGAGGCCAAACCTTTAGAGAAAATAGTACGTTGCAGCTTGGATGTATTCAATGCAACTACAAGAGCTATTTGAGCGCCAGGTCATTTACCCGGACTTACACATGCCTGAAATCACACACACACACACGCACGCACGCACGCACGCACGCACGCACGCACGCACGCACGCACGCACACACACACACACACACACACACACACACACACACACACACACACACACACACACACACACACACACACACACACACACACACACACACACACACACACACACACACACACACACACACTGCCAGTGATATGTGCAGCAGATACTTTCTCGTGCTCATGAGAAACATAAAAAACAATGTTTTCACCCCATGTCCCTTTACGGGTTCCGTACTCTCTACCACCGTGTCCGCCATGTTTTTGTTAGAAGTTTGTTGTGATGCGAAACGTGTATGGGAGAACACTACGTACATGTAAGGAGCGGGAGTGAGCAGCTGAACATGGCTTGTAGGCTCAAAGAGCGGCGGTCGGCCTTATAAAATAGCGCTCGCAAGGCAGCATCAAAATAGTATACCGGTATGGCGATATTGTCCTAACTGCATATCTCTTTAAAAAATATACCGGTATAAATTTTACTACCGGTATATCGCCCAGCCCTAAGTATTGGGTAATTAGCACTAGGCTACACGAGAGCTACTAGTCTATCAATCTATGGGTGGTCAAATGGATTTTCTAGGCTGGTGGGTGGTCTAGGTTGGAGGCCCGATATATTATTTGATAAGGCCCACAATCTCTAGCGGTGCCCCTGGCTCTACATGGCCAATAAAAGCATCTCTTGTGGAGCTAATAGTCTCCAGTTTTCCCTCTTTTAGACCAGGGAGACCTTCATCTAGGACAGATGCTTCTGATGTCCTCAGTTAGTTCAAAGTAAAGTTCTCCTTGATGTTTGTTCTGTTCCAGAGGGCTGAGGAGAACGCACACGCTTTTCTAGACAAGGAGCTGAAGAAGCTCTGGAGGGATCTCTTCTCAGATTACCCACAATGCTCAGAGAGTCAGAGGGAGGACGAGGAGGAGGATGGTAAGAACGAGGAGCAGAGGAGGCGCGCCATAGAGGGAGTGGTAGACATCACAAAGCTCTGCCTGATGGAGATGAACCAGGAGGAACTGGCCGACAAGCTGGGGAGTGGTAAGATACTCATATATAGGTTAAATGGTTTGATCCAGATATGTAGGGTCATTGTGGGAGTATCAGGTTGAAGAATTTTTTGACATTAAACTGCAGATCAACAGCAGAATAACTCAGTGGAAGAGATGCACCACTATCTTGTTATGTCAGGTTAACAAGTCACTGATACCACTGATACTCAACAACGACAGCACTACTAATAAAGTCATAAGATCCATATAAAGTAGAATTGTATAATACTTTTGTCTTTACACCAGTAATATTGCTTGGAAATATGAATGGTATGTTTCTTCTGGTTTGGGATTTAGGAGCTGTTGCGGTCCAGTGGCAACATGAACTCAAGGCTCATCTGAAGAAGAAGTTCCACTGTGTGTTTGAGGGAATCGCTAGAGCAGGAGAGCAGAGACCTCTGAATGAGATCTACACAGAGCTCTTCATCACAGAGAGAGGCAGTGGAGAGGTCAACATGGAACATGAGGTCAGACTGATTGAAAAGGCATCCAGGAAAACAGCCAATGAGGAAACACCAATCAGATGTGAAGACATCTTTAAACCTTTACCTGGACAAGATAAACCAATCAGAACAATAATGACAACTGGAGTGGCCGGCATTGGTAAAACTCTCTTAACACACAAGTTCACTCTGGACTGGGCCGAAGGCAAAGCCAACCACGACATAGACTTCACATTTCTCCTCACTTTCAGAGAGCTGAATTTATTGAAAGGGAAAGAGTTTAGCTTACTGAAACTTCTTCATCAGTTTTCTGTTGAAACCAAAGAATCAGAAATCTACAGATACGACCATGACCAAGTAGTCTTCATCTTGGATGGTCTGGATGAGTGTCGACTTCCTCTGGACTTCCAGAACAACCCGATCTGGACTGATGTCACCGAGCCGACCTCAGTAGACGTGCTGCTGACAAACATCATCAGGGGAGTCCTGCTTCCCTCTGCCCGCATCTGGATAACCACACGCCCTGCCGCAGCCAATAAGATCCCTGCTGAGTGTGTTGACATGGTGACCGAGGTGAGAGGGTTCACCGACCCACAGAAGGAGGAGTACTTCAGGAAGAGATTCAGAGAGGGGACACTGGCCAGCACAATCATCTCTCACGTCAAGAAATCTCGAAGCCTCCACATCATGTGTCACATCCCAGTCTTCTGTTGGATCACTGGTACAGTTCTAGTGGACTTCTTCAAAACATCCCAGAGAGGAGAAGAGGTGCCCAAGACCGTGACTCAGATGTACAGCCACTTCCTGAGGGTTCTGTCCATACAGGGGGACAGGAAGTATCATGGGAGAGCTGAAACCGATCCACACTGGAGTTCGGAGAGCAGAGAGATCATTTTTTCTCTGGGGAAACTGGCTTTTAACCAGCTGGAGGAAGGCCAGCTGATCTTCTACGAGGCAGACTTGGCAGAGTGTGGCATCGATATCAGAGCAGCCTCAGTGTACTCAGGAGTGTTCACCCAGATATTTAAAGAGGAGTGTGGACTGCACCAGGAAAGGATGTTCTGCTTTGTCCATCTGAGCATCCAGGAGTTTCTGGCTGCCCTTTATGTCTTTCTGTCCTACATCAACACTGGTGTCAACCTGCTCTCAGAAGAACATCCAACCTCCAGGGAAGCTGAACTCCTCCTCCTCTACCAGAGTGCTGTGGACAAGGCCTTACAGAGTGAGAACGGGCACCTGGACTTGTTCCTCCGCTTCTTCCTGGGCCTCTCTCTAGAGACCAATCAGATGCTCCTACAAGGTCTGCTGGGACCAAGAGGAAGTAAATTACAGGACAATCTAACAAAAAACGTTCCATCGGGGCAGACAGGAAGGAGGTCACAACTCAATAACCAAATAGTCCATTACATCAAGGAGAAGATAGGTGGAGATCTCTCTCAAGAGAGAAGCATCAATCTGTTCCACTGTCTGAATGAGCTGAATGACAGTTCTCTAGTGGAGGAGATCCAACAGTACCTGTCATCAGGAAGACTCTCCACAGAATCTCTCTCCTCTGCTCAGTGGTCAGCTCTGGTCTTCATCGTACTGACATCAGAAGAGCAGCTGGACGTGTTTTACCTGAAGAAATACTCTGCTTCTGACGAGGGTCTTCTGGGGCTGCTACCACTGATCAAAGCCTCCAAAACATCTCTGTAGGTTCACTCATAAGATGCATTAACAATACAGCACTATACATAACACTAGAATATAAAAGTTGTAGTAAATTTACAGGGATGGGAATTGATAAGAATTTCACGATTCCGATTCTGCTTATCGATCCGATTCCTTATCGATTCTCTTATCGATTCTCATTGGGTGATAAAATAAGTATAAATGTGTTTGTTTGTATTAAATCTCTTTAATATCTGATCAGAAGTGCTTCTAGCATTAGGAAATTGTACATTTTCAAATCAATTGGTCTAGACGAAAAAATATATAAAAACATATGCCATCATTATGTGCCATACAACTAAAAACACAGACTGAAAACAGCCAAGTAAGAGCTTGTGCCTTTTGGAATGCTAACAGTGCTCATTTGCATTCAACTTGTAACAAAATTCAACTGACATAAACAAAATGAAGCATTGATTAGACAGATATTTATTAGATGGGCCTACCTATTAAACCGTTGGAACACACAAGACCGGAAACCATAGCAATGCCGGTAAACAAATCCCGAGAAGCCCAATCCCTATGAGAGCTCCCCGCGCTACGGCCATCCGGAGGCGACAGAGCTGTTTGCCGTGATATTATATATACAATTATAATATATTATATACTATTATATATAGAGCTCCGTGAGTCGCAAACTGCAACCATCACTTTCTCCTCCATGCCGCAGTCACCCCGGACTGCACTGCACTGAGTTTGACGGCTGAATGCTGATTGGCTGTTACGTTACACATGTCACTCAGTTATCACGCTGTTGAACGCTGATTGGCTGTCATCACGACAAAAACTTGTCGCCGGTTTTCTCCCGCGAAAATTTCGCCCTCATACGCGTCTCTACATTCACTTTGTATGGGATCTTGTCGCCCCGTCGCGTTTGGTGTGAACGCACAATGCGATTCTTCCTCGGCGGCGCCATGTTTGCTGCGTTCTGAACCAAAACAAAAGCAGCGTGTGTGTGACGTCATGACGCATTTGCCGCGACCGGAACCGATAAGCGGAATCGTTAAGCAGGCTTGCTAATGATTGCAAGGAATCGGTTGACTCGGAACCGGTTCTGAACAAGAACCGGTTCTCGATTCCCATCCCTAATCTCTGACGGTGCACTAAGAAGATGTATTGCAATGCAATAGAATATACATAATACTAGAATACAAAAGTTATAATAACATGCAACATATATCTGTAGGCATACTTATAACATGTTTTACGATACACACTATATACATAATTCTATAAAAGTAATGTGATAGTTTTCTGTTATAGTATTTTTGTTAGTACCAACATTGTACACCTAATATGTAACTACCATTTAAAGATCTAATGTATAATCATTTGTTCAACTATCAGAAAAGTCTTATAAAACATTTAATCACGGTTCTCAACATGTTCTGTTTTTTTGTGTGAAGGCTGAACAGCTGTAAGCTGTCAGAGAGATGCTGTAAAGCTCTGGCCTCAGTTCTCAGCTCCAACTCCTCTAGTCTGAGAGAGCTGGACCTGAGTTCCAATCGTCTGCTGGATTCAGGAGTGAAGCTGCTCTCTGCTGGACTGGGGAGTCCACACTGTACACTGGAAACTCTCAGGTCAGTTTTACTAAATGCAAACAGTTACACCACAAGGTTCGGTTTCAGAAGACTTTTAACTGCTGCCCCCTGGTTTGAGAATCACACCTAAATGACGTCAAACTATAACAGATAATAACTCGGTACCTTTGATGACCACAAGTATTAGAGTGGTGCCATTGGACATGTTACACCTTGTTGTTTATGTGGGAAAATGAAAAGTTGAATAGTTATCCAAGAGTTACCATTGCATCTTTTCAATTATATACGCAAAATATAATAATAGTTCCCTCCCACAATCTCCTGTTAGCGGGAGAGTGGGAGTTAAACAAATGAAGTCACAGTATTTGCATCAATCAAAGGTTATAGGTCTACGTAGACTAATTATATTTTGGCGAGCAGCACACGCGCGTGCGTGTTCTTGCGGTGTATTGTGTAACTGCTTTAAACTTGGTCTCCCGTCGGGTCATTCCTGTGCTGTCCCCTTTAAACAAATGTAGCCACAGTATTTGCATCAATCTAAGATTATAGGTCTACGTAGACTTATTATATTGTGGCGAGCAGCACATGAATGACCAGACGGGAGACCAGGGCCCCGTTTCCCGAAGCATCGTAAGTGGTTCGTGAAGTTCGACGTACGAGCATCGTACAGTTTTCACACCTTTTCCCGAAAGCATCGTTGCGTAACGAACGTCAGGAAAACACTCGTAGCTAACGAGGCCTACAGGGGTACTCTTAGGGTGCTAAGGGCATCGTTACTATAGCCTCAGTGGAGTCACCTGCTGGACATTCTTTGGTATTGGATGTGTTTTATTAACACATCCAATACCGCAGAATGTCCAGCTGGCACCATTTCGCGATACCCCCAAAACAGTGGTTGCGCCAATATATTACTCATAGACTACTGTAAGATTTAAAAAGCAAAGACCGAGACAGAGTCCACAACAACATAATTTATTGCAGCAATTTAAAATTCCAAAAATAAATGCGCAGCCGAAATGTACCAATCAAACGCCACGTCCCGAGGCAACCCTCTCACAAGGCATATAATAAAATCAAATGATTCCATTGGTCTTGTGTGGGAGGTCGCTTTCGATCTGCACTTAATGTCTCCCTCTGATTTTAATTCAACCATCGTGGTTAAAATGTCCTCATATTGATCAATGACAGAAGACATACTGTACATGAATCATGCTGAGACCAGCGGGTGCTGGAGAATTTCTGCAGGCGTTTTTTATTGCGATTGTTTGCCAAAAAGCACTGTAAGTGCTTCGATGAGGCCGTGTTGAAGTTCATTATTAATTGGACCGTGTCTAGACAGTAACGCACATCCCTGACCTGAGTGGAGTGCACAATGGAGAGCGTGGTCTCTGCAGTGAACGTAGACTGCTGCGGGATACTGCTGCGATGCGTGCCTGAACCCCGCGTGCTTTCCCGCTTACATTACCAGCACCATCATAAGGCGTTTTTACACTGCCAAATATGCCATCTTATTCACGCCTTTTTCACGGCGCGATCCACGCGCTAACACTACCCAAGGTAAATTGCCTGCTTGAGCTAGCACCCCAATTTTGTTAATTTCGTCAGCAAAATAAAGAATATGTTGGCGTTTTTTGCACTTGTAAATAGTTAATCGCGTTTGTAACCTACACTGACGAGAACTCATTTTTGCATGCTGGTGACTTCATTCTTAAAAAAAATAAAACATTTGGGAGTATGCAAATTATTCTAAAGAGGTCAAAACTCTGGGCGCAGCCCCGCCTTCTCCAGTGAACCAAGAAAGCTTGCGCCGTGACGAACGGGGGATTTGACCCCCTCGGTTTTACACAGGAAACTTGAGATAAGACGGTGAAATCGCCGGGCATGCCAAGCTGCGACCGAACCGGCTTGGCAGTGTAAAAAGGCCTATACATCATCCTGCCCAACAATATGGGCAGGATGTAGACCAAGCTCTTCTAATTTGGGTCAGCAATTGCCGTGTGTCAATGCCCAGCCTCTGCCTTTGACTGATAATGAATGTATGGAACGTTGCATTTTTAATGTTTACACCAAAGATTCTGGACTAGAGAGTGCCCGCCAATCAATGAAACCTTATAAGGAATCAGATAAAGTCTGCTCTCTTTGCTGAGCAAAGCATGTTTCAGAAATCAGCACATTAAGATAAATGTAGTTGTCACACAAGCTGTTTTAGATTTTTGTAACATGGAATTGTTTCAGGGGGAAAAATGCCTCGAAAAAATATACGCACAGTGCATTCAAGATTAGGACTGACAAAGCATATGTCAGCCCAGGCCTAATCAATTGTGTTGCAATATCTTCGGCATTCATATTATTGCAGTCTATTCTTTTCGTAGGATACTCTGTTGTTAGCCTTGATGGAGTCATATTTGAACCTAATTTCCTGTGAAATGCCTGCGTCTCCCCATCCTGCAGAGCCCATTTCAGCACCGTGTCAGTGGACAGTTTCAAGCCTACAAACGTTGTTAGAGCATAACACGCGCGTCCATGTTAAGAGGGGTTTCAGGAAATGCTCAAAAGAAATGTATGAAGCTTCGCAAAATCCTTTGTGAGAATGATCGTACAAGCTTGGATCCATCGTTATCGGGAAACGGGGCCCAGGTTAGCAGTTACACAATACACGCAAGACCCAGATAGTTGCCTTTTGTTTTACTTACACACACACACACACACACACACACACACACACACACACACACACACACACACACACACACACACACACACACAACCCTTGGTTGCCGGGAAACGGGCGATCGTCTGTTGCCGGGAAACGGGCGATCGCGTCAAATGACGTAGGACGCGAATGTTCAAGAACCTTCCTACGTCATTTGACGCGAACGCCCGTTTCCCGGCAACAGACGATCGCGTCGTCTGTTGCTATTCGATTAAACAATTAAATACAATACAAATATAAAGTAAAAACAAGAGTTAAATAGCGATCCGTTATCTGTATTATGTTATTTCGTCTTTTGGAAACATGAGCCGAATGTTTTTTGCAACCTGCCCGGCAACAGACGATCGCGTCGTCTGTTGCCAGGCAGGTTGTCAAGATGTAAACAACTGATGACGTAGGCCGGTACAATTTTCTCCCCCGTTACAATTTTAACGTGACAGTGCCGCTTTCCCCCGAGCCTCCCAGGATCCTTTGCGGCACCCGGACACGGTGACCAAGGCCGTGATCACAACAGTATAATTTACAGAAGAATAATGTATCATCATTTTTATATGACTATCAGAAAAGAAAAGTTTCTGATAGCTAACTATCAGAAAAGTCGTCTATAACATTAAATCAGGGTTCCTAACATGTTCTGTTTATTGTGTGTGCAGGCTGATTGGCTGTGATCTGTCAGAGAGATGCTGTGAAGCTCTGGCCTCAGTTCTCAACTCCAACTCTTCTCGTCTGAGAGTGCTGGACCTGAGTAACAATGATCTGCAGGATTCAGGAGTGAAGGTGCTCTCTGCTGGACTGGGGAGTCCACACTGTACACTGGAAACTCTCAGGTCAGTTTTACTCAATGTGCAAACCTTCAAAGCACAAGGATCTATATTACATATAGTACATAGTATAGTACAAAAAAAACTACAATAAAGACATTTAATGTACAGATTTAAGGCCATAAAGTAAAAATTCACAACCCTAAATAATTACAAGAATAATTCAACATATTTATATCGTTGTTGCCATGACAGTATAAGTTGTATGTTATATAAGTACAGTTGACTATTTTTTATTATTCTTATTCTACCATTCACATGTAGTCAGGCTTTTTTTTAAAGCCTATTATTAGCGTTTAAATCTAAAAAAATTGGCATAACTTGTCTTTCAATTACGGAAAATGTTAAAGACATAAACACAGTAACATGATCTTTTTATTTTGTGTGTGAAGGCTGAATGTCTGTCATCTGTCAGAGAGATGCTGTGAAGCTCTGGCCTCAGTTCTCAGCTCCAACTCCTCTAGTCTGAAAGAGCTGGACCTGAGTACCAATGATCTGCAGGATTCAGGAGTGAAGCTGCTCTCTGCTGGACTGGGGAGTCCACACTGTACACTGGAAACTCTCAGGTCAGGGTTAGGGTTAAATGTGTCTTTGGGTTTGTTTAATAGTAAGGGAGGATCCAGGACTAGGTGGGCTGTGATCTAAAAGAACAGACGACACGTGTCTAAAGCCCAGTTCAGACCAAAGATTAGCCTCGCAACGACTTGCAACTCGCAACTCCTTCCAACTCCTTGCGACGAGACGGGCTGCGACGTTCTAAAAGTGGGACAGTTCAAACTGCTGCAAAAAATCGAAATGGCTGCTGCAGCCGCCAATTTTTTCATGGCTACAAATGGCTGAATTCTTTTGTCAAAAAATCAAATTCGAAGTTTGTTTGTTTATTAATATTAATATTCGAATATATTCGAATGTTTAGTAATAATATTTTGACCATTAAATTCCTTCAGTAAATCCAGGATTGGGCTTCGCAAGGTTTGTTTACCGGCTTTGCTATGGTTACTGGTCTTGCGTGTTCCAACGGTTTATTAGGTTTCTAATAAATCGCTGTCTGATCAATACTTCATTCACATTCAGAGTCAACGCCCTACTATGTGATAGAATTATTAATTTATGCAAATAATTCTAGCTGGCTCAGCCAAAGTTTATCAGATGGCGGCTTATTTTGGCTTACACAATTATTGTATGGCGGCGGCTGAAATTCCAAATGGCGGCGCAAATGGACGCGCCTGGCGGCGGCTTCGGGGTCTACTTGAGCTAGCACCCCAATTTACCCTGCCGGACCCTGCACACACATTTAGGGTCCGGGAGGTTTATTGGGTTTCATTCTGATGTAAATGCGATGGGTCAGCGGTTCCGGGGTGGGGGGCTTGGGTAGAGGTGTTGCTGCGCTGTCTCCACAGAGACAACCCAGCGATATCATCATGAGCAGTTCTAACTGGAGAATAAGTGACACCGCGAGCTGCTGATCACGTAAGCGCATTGAACAAAGAAGTTGAAAGATGGTTCGTTCTACAAGAGAGACGCAGAGGAACTGTCCTTGGAGGCTTTTGTCGGGAAATATGTTGGTGTTTTGGCACTAAATAGTTAATCGCGTTTGCAGCCTACACTCTACGTGAACTCATTCTTGCATGCGGGTGTCTTCCTTCATAAAAAAATCAAAACATTCAGGAGTATGCAAATGATTCTTAAGAGGTCTAGACCCCGTGCACATCCCATCCAGCCTTCTCCAGTGACCCATGGTAGGGGGATTTGACCCCATCGGTTTTACACGGGAAACTTGAGATAAGACGGTGAAATCGCCGGGTGTACCAAGCTGTGACCGTACCGGCTTGTTAGTGTAAAAAAGCCTGATAAGGAGAGGACGGCGAGTTAGAAAGCCGAGAATTTGAAGCCTAATTAGGTCTACTTCAGGTCTACTTCAGGCCTATTCAGCAGCATAAACAGGGTGCCTACGCCATTCTTTGTAACGAGATTTCTATTTGCAAAAACTGTTGGTTTATTTTTATTGATCCCCTTCGAGAATTTGTGTTTTAAGGGGGGGGGGACTAGGCTATATTCTCGCCTTCCTACTTTGTAAAGCGCATTGTAGGCCTGTTGCTTTTGGGCCGATACTGCGCCCATTCCTTGATTCGTTCTGCCGCAGAACTCCAAACAATTAATTTCGTTCCAATGTTCGTCCAATCTACTCCAATAGTGGTCCTGCATTGAGTTTAAATCCAACTCTAATGAATATATGGTCCAGTTTTAAGTTTCAAGAATATTTATACATTCCCAGGGCATGTTAAATTAGTGCATGCCATGCCACTCATAACACACTTGTAAAATGCAGTCGTCAATTGATGGAATGGGTTATTTCATACATCATCACGAACAAAATTTGTAATTAATCAAATAAATTACAGATAAATAATACTGAAATGGCACTTTTTGGTTGAACACATTTGAACTAAATAATTACGATCCCCCAATATTGACCTGAAGATGGCGCCACTGATTGGTAGACTGTCGGAATGGCAGTAGGCCTACTAAAAGGTGTCTGAATGGGGGCATGTGGGAATGGCCGCATGTAACCATAACAAAGTTTATAGCTAACATGTACTGTGGACAGTACGGGACCGGGAGGGAGTAAGGCCGTGATGTACAAGTTGTTCTGTGGTGTGTCCTGATTGGCTGAAGAGAAATAGGTACGTCGTTGTGTTCTAAAACTGGACCTGGCGATTTGACACAAAACACTGTGACTAATTTAAGAGAGAGGAAAATAAATCGAGGGGTCCGGAGCAAGTATTGACAGAGACTTTATTGCTACCCACAAATAAGCATCAATAAAGGCGCATGGTTTGCAAAGCACTGGCGGTCAACGGATCGCGGCTCCCTCTTTATTCACACACACGAAACAGTTTCTTTGTTTGAGGTTTCCGCCCACAATCAATCATAAATTCGTCGAACCAAATTGTCAACAAAATAATTTAGGACACCAGGCTGCGGTCAGCACGCATTAACCCTGTAGCTTCCTGCTCCTCTGGTGGGTTCCTTCCAACATGCGCCCTGACCCCAGACTCTGTGGCACCGTGTCAGGCCCTGGATCAGAATCCAGAGACGCTTTAAATGTTTTCTACCATTAGATATATAGGCCTAATATTATTCATGGTTTACCATAGAATATAATCATTAATTTCTACCACAACTGCTGCAACTTTTTCCCGGCGAAGTTCCAAAACAGCCTTGTTACAAGTCGTTGCGAGGCGAATCTTTGGTCTGAGCTGGGCTAAAGATCCCTGACAGATTGAGCATCATTATTCATTTGTAGGCTGGGTTCAACATGCCAGTGGACCACAGATGGGAGAATGAGAGGCCAGAGGAGGAACAGAACTTTAGAGGACGAGGATTTCAGGAACATAAAAAAATATATGTTAGTTTGAAGGGTTGTTTATCTTTGCTGTCTTTTTTAGCTGCTAGTGTGTTATGAGTTAACAGGTTATTGTAGCTGACAGAACACTGGCCAGCTGATGTGAGGGTGAGGGGTTGCTGTCCTGTTAACTGCTAGCATGTTGTGTGTGTGTGTGTGTGTGTGTGTGTGTGTGTGTGTGTGTGTGTGTGTGTGTGTGTGTGTGTGTGTGTGTGTGTGTGTGTGTGTGTGTGTGTGTGTGTGTGTGTGTAGGTTGTCTGGCTGCCTGGTCACACAGGAAGGCTTTGCTTCTCTGGCTTTAGCCCTGAGCTCCAACCCCTCCCATCTGAGAGAGCTTGACCTGAGCTACAATCACCCAGGAGACTCAGGTGCTGCCCTGCTCTCTGCTGGACTGGAGGATCCACCCTGGAGACTGGACACTCTCAGGTATGGAGAGGACAGCTCACCATTCAGAGACAATGTCTCCTACAAGGATTCAACCCTCTGAAAAGTGATGAGACGGCAGATGATGATGGTGAATGTTTCAACATGCTGCTCTCACTTTGTTTCCCCCCCAGTGTGGAGCACGGTGGAGTGTGGAGACTGAAACCAGCTCTAGAGAAGTGTAAGTGTCTGTTTGATTCATCACAACGCACACTGACTATTGAGAGGGAAAGTCCATCCACACAGCAGGAGGTGACGTCTGTTCATTCAGATATCTGGGAATGAAGCTGATGACTGACATCATGTATCTTACATATATAAACATTAACATAATTGCTGTGATTCTATCATGAGTGATGATTTTACAACATTGGACATAACACCATAATAATCAGGATACTGTTAATCATAATTACATGTCTATATTATATTCAAAAACTATTAAATTATACTATTAACTTGTCGCTATTATAATAATTATAATTTTGTTTTAATTCCTGTCATCACATTAGCTATGGCGCATAATAATCATATTAACATGTTTTGAATGATGCATGTGTTTCACCTTAGATTTCAATTAGAGCTGGTGATGCTGTTTATTTAATATTGATGACGATGATGATGCTGATAATTATAATTAATAATATTGGTTTAGCAGCCTAATCATGTTCCTCCCGTCAGATGCCTGTGAACTCACACTGGACCCAAACACAGCCCACAGACGACTCTCTCTGTCTGAGGACAGCAGGAAGGTGACACGGGGTGAAGAGGACCAGTCGTATCCGGATCACCCAGAGAGGTTTGACTACTGGGACCAGGTGTTGTGTAGAGAGGGTCTGACTGGCCGCTGCTACTGGGAGGTAGAGTGGGGAGGACGGGTTCTTATAGGAGTGGCATACAGAGGAATGACAAGGAGAGGACTGGGTGATGACAGCAGGCTTGGATGCAACAACAAGTCCTGGAGTCTTGTTTGTGATGACGACACTGATGCTGCTTTCTATACTGCCCGTCACAACAGTAGTGGAACAGCCATACGTCTCCCCCCCCCTCGCTCTAACAGAGTAGGAGTGTATCTGGACCGGCCTGCTGGCTCTCTGTCCTTCTACAGAGTGTCCCCAGGAGGAGGAGGGTCCTCAGACACACTGACACACATCCACACCTTCCAGGCCTCCTTCACCCAGGAGGTCCTCCTCCCTGGGGTTGGGTTCTGCAAGAGTGGTTCCTCAGTGTCTCTGGGAGTGTCCATTGTAGATACACAAGCACACAAAAAGACCCATGGCACGCACATGTGCGTGCCATGGTTCTTTGTGTGTGCCATGGGTCTTTGTGTGTCTTTGCGTGTGCTTGCACGCACATGTAGACAGTCATAAACACACCCAAACCAACAAACACATATGTACATAGAAATTAACACACACACACACAAACAAACACATCGCACTCTATAAACACACACACACAAACGTATACAGACTTATTCACACACACACACACACACACACACACACACACACACACACACACACACACACACACACACACACACACACACACACACACACACACACACACACACACACACGTACACAGACTTATTTACACAGACATGCACTCACACACACACATCGTTCATGGATCTAAACCCACAGCAGGTCAGTGTGCCGGTGGTAAGCAGCAGGTAACATCAGTGTCTCTCGTGGTTCATCTCTCAGCCCTCTCTGTGTTCAGCTGGGCTGCTGAGCGTCAGATTAGAGGGGTCCGCTTGGGTCTGGGGGGTCCTCACAGTCCTGACGTTGTTGAGGACCAGCTGTTAGGGGGACGTTTGAATACCTGTGGACCCATGGACGTACCTGTATTGCATCGGGTTGTTGAGCAGCAGCTGTTGGTGCTCTGAGGGGTCAACCCGTTCAGTGGAAGTACAACACTTTGTGATTGATTTAAATACTCCACTGTAGTCCAAATTATTCATTTTATTGGGCTTCTGAAAGGTTCAGCGTAAACCATGAAAAGGAAGATCTTTGGGTTAAGCAGGTTGTACAAAGATTTACTTTCTAATGTAAAATGTGTTTTAAATGTTGATTGATGGTACTTTATTTTGCTATAATATTTTATCTATTTTCAACATCGTATTAAAGGAACCCAAAATCAGTTTATATTTTGCCATGCCATGGACTGTGATTTAAAGCAGATGTAACAACATAATCATAAATGATGATAAGCATTCTATGGGAAAGGGTAACGATGTTGTAAATTACTTTAAACGGAAGATAGTTTCTTTGTGTTCCTTTGGGAACAACAAGTCAACATGTTCAGTCATTAAAGATACCTGTTTATGATTTGTAATTGTTCATGAAGCATAATGTTAATAAACTACTCAGTGGGTCAACTGAACGTTCTCGTGTGTTCAGACGATTCTTCCCGTTAGTTCAGTTGAAATCCTCCAAGTCTTCTGGAGACGTTACCTCCAACCAGGGCTCTACACTAACTTTTTTTTTCAGGAGCACTCGTGCCCCTAAGTTAAAAAATGTAGGAGCACAGAAAAAAAAAATGGGGGCACAATAGATTTTTGTTGCAGAAATTGCACACACCAACAGCACCAACTTACTAAAGCAAAATTAAGACAAATAAATACTATAGACAAGATTACATTTAGGCTACACAAAACAGTACCAATTTCGGCTTCCACCGTACCAGGGTTATTGGGCTGGGTGCGATTTATATAGAAATCGGGACAGCGAGAATGCCTAGTGGACTTGATGTGTTTCATCACAGCATCGCGTTTCAGGTTAGGGTTCCCCGTTATAAACAGAGAGGAGCCTGCCATTGCCGATGGGGCTTCCTTACAAAATGTATAGAACATTTTCATGTTCTTAGCATCATAAACTAGCCACCCGAATTCCTTCAACCAGTCGGGGGTTGAATTTATAGACTTTATCGACTACAGTAACAGCATTAACTTTCTCCATGCAGTCTATTCATAATATTGTAATGACCACGGAAGAGGCAGTGAATGAAGTATTGATTAGACAGCGATTTAGATAGTAATGTTGGACCCGGGATGTTCCCCGGGTCCTATGTTCCCCGAGCGGGGAACATAGACACACTCCCCTCTGATTGGTTCAGAGACAGGAGGCCTGTGGTTAAGCATCAGGCCCTTAGATGGTAGTTCACGTTACATGGTGCAAAGGTTTCCTTACGTCCTCATCTCCTCCCTCCTTATCCTTGCTGTCATTGGACGGCGGGACGAAGTGGGTCAGCTGGATGCAGTCCTCCAGGTAGTACCACACACACACACACACACACACACACACACACACACACACACACACACACACACACACACACACACACACACACACACACACACACACACACACACACACACACACACACACACACACACACACACACCTTGTCAATCAAAATCAAACCATTTTCATATTTTTATTGATACATTTTGGGACCGATAAGGTGCTCTGATTTTTGTAGTTTCCCAGATTATCAATCTCTTCAATTTTGATCAATTTTTTTCTGTTAATATATAATACAGATATTTTGTCATTTTGAGAACGCAAATATCTGCTGACCTTCTCCCCGAAGTCGAAGCAGGGCGAGGGGAAGGTCATGTCCTGGCTGCTGAAGGACAGTCGACGGAGGTCTTGTGGATGAGGGCGTCGCCTCATTCCGGGGTCAGGATCCTCCGCTTCTCTATGTAGACGCACCCGTTGGGGTAGGAGCCCAAAGGTCAACAGGCTGACCCCCACATCCAGACCGTTGTCTCCGCGTTCAACACCCGGCTCATCAGACCCTCTGATAAACACACACATGGTTCTCAGGTTAGACACACGTCATACGATGACCGATGACCAACATTTCAGACCGACTCCATCCGGAGGCCAAATGTCGATGAAATGCAAGAAAAGCAACGGAGCTACGATGTCTGGATGCAGGGGTTTGACTCAGGGCAGAGCAAGCAGGGGCTGGGGGAATAGGAATCCATTCATGGGAGAATCAGGACTCTTTGATTAAGCGATACTTGATTGAGCAACGTTGTCAGATTTACACAAATCAGTACTTTCCTATAGAGTGCGCTCTATAGGAAGGTACTGATTTGTGTCTTGTAAGTACTGATTTGTGTCTGGTGTGCGTGTGTGTCACGCACACCAGACACAAATCAGTACTTACAAGACACAAATCAGTACTTTCTTCTCTTCTGAAGAAGAGAAGACTAGAATAGAGTTGATTTCTAAAATAGCTGGTTTGGTCATGTGATGTTTAATTCAAACTACATCGTATAACATTTATAGCGCCTAGAAGGGCTGCAATAGTAACTAGGGCCCCATCCTATTATCCCCCCTAGCCCTAGATTTGAGCCATAGCCCTAGAAGTTGTGCCTTCCCTCAGAGGGGTAGGGTGATCCAATACTTACAGCCAAGGGAGTATCACGTATGACCCAGGACACGTTGAGAACTCAGCAAGCGGCTATTTTTCCGTGTTTCTCAAACAGTTACACATTATGTTAAATTATTTATCCGTAGACTGGATTTAACTGTACGATCTGAATGTGTAGGTTGTCTTATTTTCGACACAAGGGTGACATTATCAAACGTGAATGAAAATAGTAGTAGGCTCTTTCCTGTAGTGTAGACACGTCGGTGCTGCGCGTGACGTAGGGGAGCACGTTCACTACGCTAATTTGCATAATATTAATTATAGTGGTGTCACATTTCATAGGGAACGATCTTCACTATCACTTCACTCTTTACTGTGGAGGGAAGTGTTCTCGTTAAGGGGAGAGTAATGGGACAGGGCCTAGTACTCATCTAACGAAGCAAGGATCAACAATATAAAGTCACTGATTAAAATACTAACAGGTAACTGTTGGAAAAGCGCCGAATAACTTCAATACAAGCTCTAGTAACTCAAATGAGTTTGGCTTCTGGACGCAGTGTTCAAACAGATACAGAATAGATGGGAATGAGCGCTGGTGGTGGGGAACAGGACGCTCACTTGAAGAGGCCTCCCATGATCATCATCCCCTCCCTCCTCCCCCTCTTCCTCCTCCACCACCACCTCCACCGCCTCCTCCTCCTTCTTCACCTCCTTGTCCCCCTCCTCCTCTTCCCCTCCCCCTCCTCTATGATATGTAAACGAGCGGTTATGGTGGGAGCAGGACACTCCCTTGAAGAGGCCTCCCATGACCATCATCTCGCCCAGGCGGGGCTCCACGGTGGGCCACGGGGCGTCCCAGAGAGGGCAGCTCGTCGTTGCTGTCCACAGCGTCCACTTCTGGTGGACCAACCCCAAGGAAACATCAACAATCCCCACAGTAAGTAAGTAAGTAAAATCCATTCATAAGGCACATTTAAAAACTGTTTTCATTGGCCAAAGTGCTGTACATGGTGCAACCAAAGGCATATAATAGAACGCAGGCCACCTTATATAGGTGGCCTGTTTTCAGACACTGGGTCAAAACCCAAAGTATATACACAGTCAATACAAAGACACATTCAGAAACATCATGACCGGGTTTCTTACCTGCAGGAGTCGATGACGTACACCGCGTCGTTGAGGGTAATGCTGGTCTCTGCCATGTTGGTGGACAGGACGACCTGCAGGAGGCAGGGAACAACAACAGGAGATGGACCGGCAAGGGTGGATTCCAGGCAGCTGGGCAGGCAGAGGAGCACACGGGGTGGATGGCAGGCAGCTACGGGGTTGGTGATCCTGGGGCGAGGACAACGCAGAGAGTTAAAGGTCCCATGACATGCCACCTGGTGTGGTGTGATTAGCTGTCACAAGCCGTTTAGGAAATCGGCCCCTTATGACATCACAGGTGGGCGTGTCCACCTAGAATGTGTGCTGGATAGATCAGTCTACCAGCCTACCCAGTGGACTGTAGCAAACGTTGCTCATCTCTCCGTCACACATCTAGGTGGACACGCCCACCTGTGATGTCGGAAGATTGTTTCTTTGTGTTCTGTTGGGAACAACAAGTCAACATTCTTCCCTTTAGTTAAAGTCTCCAGTCACCCCTTCATCAGTGGGGAGGGAGGATATTACCACACACACACACAACAATGGAGTCTCCATTCACCCCTTCATCAGTGTGTGGAGAGGTTATTTCCACACACACAACAGAGTCTGAACACATACGCATATACTAAAATAAAAGTAAGTAATCTGGTGGGCTATATATATACACACACACACGCTCACATACACACATTAACATACGCACAGACACATTACAGAGTTACAATTATGTTTATTGATTTACTCTAGAAATCTCTGTGAAGTTCCTTCCTTCATGAAACATAGATAATATAACTGTCATCAGAGTTAGTGAGAAGCTTCTACTGCTAACCCTCCAACGTGTTTCAGGACATTGGTTTAACTTATCTAAATAATTTGTAGTTCAAGTTGTGCGAGGGCGCACTATCAGTGAGGATTGATTCAACACCAGTAAGACACCAGTGGGACACCATTGAGAGACCAGTGGGACACCAGTGGGACACCAGTAAGACACCAGTAAGACACCAGTGAGACACCAGTGGGACACCAGTGAGACACCAGTCGGACACCATGCAGTGAGACACCAGGGGGACACCAGTGAGACACCAGTGAGACACCAGTGGGACACCAGTCAGACACCAGTGGGACGTTCTGCCATTCTTCCAGAACAAACAAAGGACTGAGGCCTCCTCAGTGCTGCCCCTGCTGGCCGGACCTCCACACTGCAGTCATGTCCAGTAGATAGACGATAGCCCAGAGCAGCGGGCCGCACCCTCATTCTCACCGCTCCCCTGATCCTCACCCCCTGAGGGTCCTAAACGCTGGGCCTTCTCTTTAGTCCTGGGGGGCTCTCCCTCACAGCAGAGGGTCCTAAACGCTGGGCCTTCTCTTTAGTCCTGGGGGGCTCTCCCTCAGAGTAGAGGGCTCCTAAATGCTGGGCCTTCTCTTTAGTCCTGGGGGGCTCTCCCTCACAGCAGAGGGTCCTAAACGCTGGGCCTTCTCTTTAGTCCTGGGGGGCTCTCCCTCACAGCAGAGGGTCCTAAACGCTGAGCCTTCTCTTTAGTCCTGGGGGGCTCTCCCTCACAGCAGAGGGTCCTAAACGCTGGGCCTTCTCTTTAGTCCTGGGGGGCTCTCCCTCACAGCAGAGGGGTCCTAAACGCTGGGCCTTATCTTTAGTCCTGGGGGGCTCTCCCTCACAGCAGAGGGGTCCTAAACGCTGGGCCTTCTCTTTAGTCCTGGGGGGCCCTCCCTCGCAGTAGAGGGGCTGCTCAAAACCCCGGGGGCTGACTGACCTCTGTTCAGGATGGTGAGGCCCGCCCCCTCCCCCCCCCCCCACACACACACACACTGCTCCTTCAAGGGCCCCTAACTGGGCTCCTAATGGATGCTGTTGATTCTGCTTTTGTTTGGTTTGTTTGATTATTCTCCTCGATTAAACTTGTCAAAGTTCCGTTCTGTATTTGATGTAATCAATAAAAGGTTGTTTGTGCTATAACCAAGTACGACCGCTAGAGGGCAGTGTTTCTAGTGTCTTCATTTACACTGAATGAGAAGTTGATTGGGTGTAGGCATGACACAGTCGGTAGTGGCGAAGCTAGACCTTTTTTGGGTGGGCTCAAGCCCACCCAAAACTTGCCTTAGCCCACCCTATCGTTTCCTCATTTACACAAGCAATGAGAGGATGGATGCTGTAATGAACAGGCTCAAATGGGCCAGTGAAATCGAGCGCAACCTTCCTGCAGGAATCTCTAACCTCTGATTGGTGGGTGGGCGTCTCCTGTTTGACAAAACCAAAAATACAGCACGAGCGCACCTAACATAGTTTCTGCTGTTTTGTCTGTCAAAGAGGCTAGCTAGTCTTTATCTGAAAATCCACGATTTCCAGCTGTGTTATAACATGACCTGGTAATAATAATACAAATAATTTTAAAACCTTGACATAATCTGTCAGATGTATTAAAAGACAGTTGACCACAAGGCGATTCTATCTATGCCTCTTCTTGAATTGCTTCATGTTTTAGTCGGCAGAGCCTTGTAATGCTGCGTAGCATGATAAGCATGATAAGGAGCAAGGAGCAGAAAAAGTTGACAAGGGGCCATGGGGGCTAATTTTCAGTTGAAAAAAAACGCTGGCATTAGTTAATCAGCTGAGGGCGTATTCATTGCCATAACAACGTGAGCTAATCAACAAGTACCACATGTTCTAATACTAGAGCATTAGAACATGTTAGACTCAGGCAAACGTCCTGAAATGTTCTGTCTCTCTTCTAAACACTTCTCTGTTATTTGGTGAACACCTAAATCTCTTTATTCCCTCCTTTCCTTAAATTTGTGCTTCTATATTTCCATTCAACACGGGCAGCACACGATTCGTCACGGAAAAGATAAGGTACCGTTTCCTGAATTCTTGTTTTCTTACGAGATGTATTCTTACTATATTAATTTATTCTTACTAAATTAATCTTTTTCCAGTCCAAGCTCATTGTATCCATGTTAGTGGTGTAAAATAGGTTTAATGAAGGAGTATGCGTCAGGACATCAGTAACTAGTTTCACCGTGTTGAGGGCGATTATATACGGATCCTCTGGTACGGGAACGGGACAGAACAATTTGTTTGTATTGTGGACTTTTATTCTGTAGGGAGGTCAGTTCGGTCAGAGTTTCATTGGAAACATTAGTTAATAATTGATGTTTTGGAACTGTCGGATCTAAAGGGAAATAAATAATTGTCCATCATTAAATGAACGTGTTAGAAGCATAGTGTGTGTGTGTGTGTGTGTGTGTGTGTGTGTGTGTGTGTGTGTGTGTGTGTGTGTGTGTGTGTGTGTGTGTGTGTGTGTGTGTGTGTGTGTGTGTGTGTGTGTGTGTGTGTGTGTGTGTGTGTGTGTGTGTGATCTAGAAGATCATAGAGAGCGATTAGAGGGTAGCTCTTGACAGAGTGAGTGATAGAGTTTGTGATCTAGACATAGGTTGTGATAGAGTGTGTAGTTCTAGACAGAGGACTGGTAGTGTGTGTATGTCAGACAGGAGGAGGACAGGAAGTCTTCACTGAAGTCGTTTCATGTTTGGTACTTAAAGAGAATCCAGAGAAACAATATGTAGTTGTGTTTGTGTCCAGGTCTCCAGTCTACTATGGATGAGGAGAGAGAGGAGGGGGCTCCTACCTCTAAAACCACTCTGTCTGGGGAACATGGCCGCCAGAGCAAAGCTAAGAGGTAAGAAGAGGATCTCACTGTCTGTGACTGTTGTCCTTCTCAGAGCTCAGCACTGATATCTCATGACTCCATCATCAGTCTTAGTAAAAGCTGTGTGTGTGTTGTGTTGAAGCCCAGAGCAGCGGGAGAAAGCAGACTCCCCTGGACCCAGCTGTGTCTCCTTGAAGAGTGACCGCTCTATGGATGATCCTCATAACTTTAGAGATGGAAATCAGTCTATTGAGAAGAGGTGAGGATTTATCAGATATTATACAACTATATCTATCAGACATCCTTTAATCCTGGTTCTTGTTTTTCTAGAAGAGTCCAGCAGGAGAGAGCAGACTCCCCTGGACCCAGCTGTGTCTCCTTGAAGAGTGACCGCTCTATGGATCTTCCTCCTCACCTTAAAGTTGGACGACCCTCCAGAGAGGAAGGGTAAGGATTTGTCAAAGATTATAAAACTACAGCATCTATCAAAATATATATTTTTATTGAAAATATACTGTGTGTGTGTGTGTGTGTGTGTGTGTGTGTGTGTGTGTGTGTGTGTGTGTGTGTGTGTGTGTGTGTGTGTGTGTGTGTGTGTGTGTGTGTGTGTGTGTGTGTGTGTGTGTGTGTGTTTGTGCACTCACGCTGTCTCCACAGGCGACCCCAGGAGAGGTCAAAGGTTACCAGTGCTCAGTCTGTACAGCAGAATCAAGCAGAGCTGATCAAGGTGTGAAAATGAAACAAGACATTTGACTTCAGCTCTAAACAGGGGCGCCGTAAAGGGGGGGGGGGGGGGGGAATTCATCATAATCAAGTTAATATATTTCGAGTGAAAATGTTATCTAAAAAACGTAGCAATTTAAACAAACAAGGGGTTTGTTCCTCCATGTTTGGCTAAATGTTCAGTTTAGTCTATATATTTCACCCCTCTCTCTTTATTGCATGGTTCAGTCTTGCGTGGATCCAGTTTTCAGCACAGAGTCTTCCACTCGTTGAGCTTACAAGCAGAACAGACGGAGAACAGACTGTCAGTAGTTTGACACGTCGTCGTTGAGGTAGAAGTCGGGGTATCAGAAACAGAGAGCTGAGAGGGAGGAAAAGGTCACCCAGTTTATACAAATAAAGGTTTTTATTTATTCGCCTTCCTGTGGTGCCCATTATCACAGAGCTACCTAGTGAATCATAGAATCTTATATCAATCAAATAGTTCTTCATAAAACATGAAATTCATAAATATGAATCAATAAATGAGGTAGACAGGTGGATGAACCAGGAAACTGTTTACTGAGGCCTTCACTAATTTTCTTCTACTTATCAACTATACAGCCAGGGTAGGTCTGTGAATACTGACCCCTAGTGGTGAAAAGTAATAGTATGAAGTATGAAGACAGTCTGTAGCTTCTCTGCCCCATTTTACTGAGGTGTTTAGAGCCAGTATAACATTACTGGCATCTGACAAACGTTGGGAACAAATTGACCAAAATGTAAAACACCACTGAATTTCATGAATTTCTCAAGAGGAAAGCCTTTTGCCAGAATAGCAACAGTAATGAGAGATGCCACTCATGTACCTCTGACATTCATACATCAATGGTCAATGACAGCAGGCCAAGTATTGGGTAATTAGCAGTACGCTACACTAGAGCTAGTCTATCAATTTATGGGTGGTCAAATGGATTTTCTAGGCTGGTGGGTGGTCTAGGTTGTAGGCCCAATATATTCTTTGATAAGGCCCACAATCTCTAGCGGTACCCCTGGCTCTACATGGGCAATAAAAGCATCTTTTGTGGAGCTTATAATCTTCAGTTTTCCCTCTTTAGACCAGGGAGACCTTAATCTCGGACGGATGTTTCTGAGGTCCTCAGTTAGTTCAAAGTAAAGTTCTCCTTGTTTGTTCTGTTCCAGAGGGCTGAGGAGAACGCACACGCTTTTCTAGGCAAGGAGCTGAAGAAGCTCTGGAGGGATCTCTTCCCAGATTACCCACAATGCTCAGAGAGTCAGAGGGAGGACGAGGAGGAGGATGGTAAGAACGAGAAGCAGAGGAGGCGCGCCATAGAGGGAGTGGTAGACATCACAAAGCTCTGCCTGATGGAGATGAACCAGGAGGAACTGGCCGACAAGCTGGGGAGTGGTAAGATACTCATATATAGGTTAAATGGTTTGATCCAGATATGTAGGTTCATTGTGGGGGGATCAGGTTGAATGGTTTGATCCAGATATGTAGGGTTATTGTGGGGGTATCAGCTTAAAGAATTTTAAACATTAAACTGCAGATCGACAGCAGAATAATTCAGTGAAAGAGGCCACTATCTTGTTATATCAGGTTCGCAAGTCACTGATACCACTGATACTCAACAACGACAGCACTACTAATAAAGTTATAAGATCAATATAAAGTAGAATTTCATAATACTTTTTTCTTTACACCAGTAATATTGCTTGGAAATATGAATGGTATGTTTCGTCTGGTTTGAGATTTAGGAGCTGTTGGGGTCCAGTGGCAACATGAACTCAAGGCTCATCTGAAGAAGAAGTTCTACTGTGTGTTTGAGGGAATCGCTAGAGCAGGAGAGCAGAGACCTCTGAATGAGATCTACACAGAGCTCTTCATCACAGAGAGAGGCAGTGGAGAGGTCAACAAGGAACACGAGGTCAGTCTGATTGAAAAGGCATCCAGGAAAACAGCCAATGAGGAAACACCAATCAGATGTGAAGACATCTTTAAACCTGGACAAGATAAATCAATCAGAACAATGATGACAACCGGAGTGGCCGGCATTGGTAAAACTCTCTTAACCCACAAGTTCACTCTGGACTGGGCAGAAAGCAAAGCCAACCAAGACATAGACTTCGCATTTCTCCTCACTTTCAGAGAGCTGAATTTACTGAAAGGGAAAGAGTTTAGCTTACTGGAACTTCTTCATCGGTTTTCTGTTGAAACCAAAGAATCAGGAATCTACAGATACGACCATGACCAAGTAGTCTTCATCTTGGATGGTCTGGATGAGTGTCGACTTCCTCTGGACTTCCAGAACAACCCGATCTGGACTGATGTCACCGAGCCAACCTCAGTGGATGTGCTGCTGACAAACATCATCAGGGGAGTCCTGCTTCCCTCTGCCCGCATCTGGATAACCACACGCCCTGCCGCAGCCAATCAGATCCCTGCTGAGTGTGTTGACATGGTGACCGAGGTGAGAGGGTTCACAGACCCACAGAAGGAGGAGTACTTCAGGAAGAGATTCAGAGAGGGGACAATGGCCACCACAATCATCTCTCACGTCAAGAAATCTCGAAGCCTCCACATCATGTGTCACATCCCAGTCTTCTGTTGGATCACTGCTACAGTTCTAGTGGACTTCTTCAAAACATCCCAGAGAGGAGAAGAGGTGCCCAAGACCGTGACTCAGATGTACAGCCACTTCCTGAGGGTTCAGTCCATACAGGGGGACAGGAAGTATCGTGAGAGAGCTGAAACGGATCCACACTGGAGTTCGGAGAGCAGGGAGATCATTGTTTCTCTGGGGAAACTGGCTTTTAACCAGCTGGAGAAAGGCCAGCTGATCTTCTACGAGGCAGACTTGGCAGAGTGTGACATCGATATCAGAGCAGCCTCAGTGTACTCAGGAGTGTTCACCCAGATCTTTAAAGAGGAGTGTGGACTGTACCAGGACAGGATGTTCTGCTTCATCCATCTGAGCATCCAGGAGTTTCTGGCTGCCCTTTATGTCTTTCTGTCCTACATCAACACTGGTGTCAACCTGCTCTCAGAAGAACAGCCAACCTCCAGGGATGCTGAACTCCTCCTCTACCAGAGTGCGGTGGACAAGGCCTTACAGAGTGAGAACGGACACCTGGACTTGTTCCTCCGCTTCTTCCTGGGCCTCTCTCTAGAGACCAATCAGATGATCCTACAAGGTCTGCTGGGACCAAGAGGAAGTAAATTACTGGACAATCTAACAAAAAACGTTCCATCGGGGCAGACAGGAAGGAGGTCACAAATCAATACCCAAATAGTCCATTACATCAAGGAGAAGATAGGTGGAGATCTCTCTCAAGAGAGAAGCATCAATCTGTTCCACTGTCTGAATGAACTGAATGACAGTTCTCTAGTGGAGGAGATCCAACAGTACCTGTCATCAGGAAGTCTCTCCACTGAATCTCTCTCCTCTGCTCAGTGGTCAGCTCTGGTCTTCATCGTACTGACATCAGAAGAGCAGCTGGACGTGTTTTACCTGAAGAAATACTCTGCTTCTGACGAGGGTCTCCTGGGGCTGCTGCCATTGGTCAAAGCCTCCAAAACATCTCTGTAGGTTCACTCATAACATGTATTAACAATACAGCACTATACATAATACTGCAATATAAAAGTTATAGTAAATTTAAAAACATCTCTGACGGTGCACTCAGAACATGTATTGCAATGCGCACAATACAATATGTATAATACTAGAATACAAAAGTTACAATAACATACAATATATACATTCTTATAACATGTTTTACGATACACAATATATATATAATTCTATAAAAGTAATATTATGATACCGTTTTCTGTTATAGCATTTTTGTTAGCATCAACATTGTACACCTAATATGTAACTACCATTCAAAGATCTAATGTATAATCATTTGTTCAACTATCATAAAAGTCTTATCAAACATTTAATCACGGTTCTCAACATGTTCTGTTTTTTTGTGTGAAGGCTGAACAGCTGTAAGCTGTCAAAGAGATGCTGTAAAGCTCTGGCCTCAGTTCTCAGCTCCAACTCCCCTAGTCTGAGAGAGCTCGACCTGAGTTCCAATGAACTGGAGGATTCAGGAGTGAAGCTGCTCTCTGCTGGACTGGGGAGTCCACACTGTGCACTGGAAACTCTCAGGTCAGTTTTACTAAGTGCAAACAGTTACAACACAAGGTTCGGTTTCAAAAGACTTTTAACTACTGCCCCCTGGTTTGAGAATCACACCTAAATGACGTCAAACTATATCAGATAATAACTCAGTACCTTTGATGACCACATGTATTAGAGTGGTGCCATTGGACATATTACACCTTGTTGTTTATGTGGGATGCGAAAATGAAAAGATGAAAAAGTAATCCCAATGTTACCATTGCAACTTTTCAATTATAAAAACAAAATATAATAAAAGTGCGTTCCCACAATCCCCTGTTAACGGGACAGTGGTAGTTAAACAAATTAAGTCACAGTATTTGCATCCATTAAAGTTTATCGGTCTAATTAAACCAGCAGCCAGACCAATGTAGTCCCTGCCTTAGCTGAACCTCTGAAGCTAAGCAGGTGGGCTTGGTTAGTACTGGATGGGAGACCAACTGGGAACACTGAGCTGCTGCTGGAAGTGGTGTCGGTGGGTGGCCAGTAAGGGGCACTCTTCCCTCTGGCCAGAGCATAAATCCTGATGCCCCAGTGCAGTGACGGGGACACTGGGCTGTGGAAGGTGCCGTCCTTCAGAGGAGACGTATAACCGAGGTCCTGACTCACTGAGGTTATTAAAGATCCCAGGGCACTTATCTCAAAAAGAGTAGGGGATTCCCCGAGTCCTGGCTAAAACTGCCCAACCAGACTCATTCAATCTGGCCTCCTATTCATCCCCCTGTTTAAATGGCTGATTCATTAATCCCCTCACTCTCCACCTCAAGCTGGTGTGTAATTGATTGATTGAAATGATTTACACCACGAATGCTACACATTCGTGGTGGTTAGTGAGGTCCACCCTTCACTGTAAAGCCTTATATGAAGTCAATGGAAGGTGACTTGAAAAGCGCTATATGAATGTATAGTTCATTTCAAGTTCATAAATGTATAATTTTCATGGGAAAAACTCAACAATTTCTTTTTTGTTGACTTTATAAGGTCTTTGTTACATCATCATTTTTTACAGATATGCTTTATATATATTTTATCTTCAGAACTTAAAATACAGAAATAGGTCAAACAATTTAAGATGTAGAAATACAGAACAATATATGTAGAAATACAGAGCAACATAAAACAATTGAATGTAAATAAATACAGAACAACATAAAACTATTGATTGTGTAAAAATATAGAGCAACATAATAGGATTGAATATGTAGAAATAGAACAAAATAGAACTATTGAATATGTAGAAATACAAAGCAACATAATTGAATATGTTGAAATACAGGACAACATAAATTAATAAGTCGAAATACAGAACAAAAAACGATTGAATATGTAGGAATGCAAAGCAACATAAAACTATTGACTATGTAGAAATACAGAACTGCATAATTGAAAATGTAGATATACAAAGCATCATAAAACAATTGAATATGTAGGAATACAGAGCAACGTAAAAACGTTTGAACATGTAGAAATACAGAACAATATGAATCTATTTAATATATAGGACTACAGAATAACATCAAACGTTTTAATATGTAGAGAAGCAAAGCCCCAGAGGGGTTTCATAGTCGTCCTTGTTTTGAAGCCCGGTAAAAGTGTCTGAAGCCAGGAAGGGCAAGTGCCCTTAGTGTTTTAGGTTTTTGTAAATGAGCTTAAGCACATTTATGAAGATTGATCAAAATAAAAGGTTGAATTAATGAATCAATAGTCTTACAGAAGGAAGCATTGGGACTGATAGAGCGCTGAAGGCCCTCCTTGGCTCCACAGCCCTCTGCTTCGTTAGGTCTGACTCTGTTCACACAGAGTTCAGGATCCCTACGGCCATCAGGGGACTGCTGAAGGAAGTTTGAATGTCCACAGTCATCTCCTTGAGCTCACTCCCTGATCCCTGATAGCAGCGAGGAGAGCGGAGGCGCTAGCATCACTGGACGTCCTCCCCTCCAGTGTGGGCCCATGGCGGCCCTGTGCTGTTCGTTAGCTACACCATGTTTCTCCTGTGAGCTAGTTGGATCCTTTAAGCACTTTTAATCTCACTTCCTAACATGTTCTTTTTATTGTGTGCAGGCTGAATTTCTGTAAGCTGTCAAATGGATGCTGTGAAGCTCTGGCCTCAGCTCTCAGCTCCAACTCCTCTAGTCTGAAAGAGCTGGACCTGAGTTCCAATCGTCTGAAGGATTCAGGAGTGAAGTTGCTCTCTGCTGGACTGGGGAGTCCACACTGTACACTGGAAACTCTCAGGTCAGTTTTACTCAACGTGCAAACAGTTCCATATCAGGAGACTATTAAAAAACGACTACTTGCCCCTGGTTTGAGGATCAATCCTAAATGTCGTCTAAATATATAAACGAATGACTCAGTACCCTTGCTGACCACGTTTATCAGAGTGGTGCTATTGGACATATTACACCTTGTTGTTTATGTGCGGTGCGAAAATGAAAAGTTTGAAAGTTATCCGAGTTGCCATTGCATCTTTTCAATTATATACACAAAATATAATAATAGTTCCCTCCCACAAGCTCCTGTAAACGGGACGTTGGGAGTTAAACAAATGAAGTCACAGTATTTGCATCAATCAAAGGTTATAGGTCTACCTAGAATTATTATATTTTGGTGAGCAGCACAGGAATGACCCAACAGGAGACCCGGTTTAAAGCAGTTACACAATACACCACACGACCCGAGAGTTGCCTATATTTATTTTTAATATGTCTTAAATTGTTTGACGTGTAAAAAAGTATAACATAACATAGACTTTATACGCATACAAAAAATGTAAATTCTTGTGTTGTTCCAATGAAAATTATATTTTTGCGATCACGGCCGTGGTCACCGTGTCCGGGTGCCGCAAAGGATCCTGGGAGGCCCGGGGGGGGGCGTCACCGCCACCAAGGGATCTTGGCTAACGAGGGCTCCAGGGGTGCTCGTAGGGTGCTAAGAGCATCGTTACTATAGCCTCAGTGGAGTCACCTGCTGGACATTCAGTGGTATTGGATGTGTTTTATTAAAACACATCCAATACCACAGAATGTCCAGCTGGCACCATTTCGCAATACCCCCAAAACAGTGGTTACCGCCAATATATTACTTATAGACTACTGTAAGATTTAAAAAGCAAAGACCGAGACAGTCAACAACAACATAATTTATTGCAGCAATTTAAAATTCCAAAAATAAATGCGCAGCCGAAATGTACCGATCAAACCCCACGTCCCAAGGCAACCCTCTCACAAGGCATGTAATGAAATCAAATGATTCCATTGGTCTTGTGTGGGAGGTCGCTTTCGAGCTGCACTTTCTGTCTCCCTCTGATTTTAATTTAACCTTGTGTTTGGTCCTCATATTGATTAATGACATACTGTAAACGAATCATGCTGATACCAGCGGGTGTCGGAGAATCTCTGCAGGCGTTTTTTATTACGATTATTTGCCATAAAGCACTGTATGTGCTTCGATGAGGTTGTGTTGAAGTTCATTATTAATTGGACCGTGTCTAGACAGTAACGAACATCCCTGACCTTATAGTAGAGTGCACAATCAAGAGCGTGGTTTCTGAAGTGAACGTAGACTGCTGCGGGAAACTGTGCTGCAATGCGTGCCTGAATGCTGCGTGCTTTCCCGCTTACATTACCAGCACCATCATAAGGCGTTTTTACACTGCCAAATATGCCGTCTTATGCACGCCTTTTTCATGGCACGATTCACGTGTTAATGCTACCCGAGGTAAATCAACTGCTTGAGCTAGTGCCCCAATTTAGTTAATTTAGTCAGCAAAATAAAGAATATGTTGGCTTTTTTGCACTTGTAAATAGTTAATCGCGTTTGTAGCCTACACTGACGTGAACTCATTTTTGCATGCGTGTGACTTCATTCATGAAAAAAATTAAATATCCGGGAGTATGCAAATTATTCTAAAGAGGTCTAAACTCTATGCGCAGCCCCGCCTTCTTCAGTGAACCAAGAAAGCCCGCGCTGTGACGAACGGGGGATTTGACCGCCTCGGTTTTACACAGGAAACTTGAGATAAGACGGTGAAATCGCCGGGCATGCCAAGCTGCGACCGAACCAGCTTGGCAGTGTAAAGAGGCCTATACATCATCCTGCCCAACAATATGGGCAGGATCTAGACCAAGCTCTTCTAATCGGGTCAGCAATAGTCGTGTGTCAATGCCCAGCCTCTACCTTTGAATGATAATGAATGCATGGAACGTTGCATTTTTAATGTTTACACCAAAGATTCTAGACTAGAGAGTGCGCGCCTTCAATGAAACCTTATAAGGAACCAGATAAAGTCTGTTCTCTTTGCTGAACAAAGCATTTTTCTGAAATCAGCACATTAAGATAAATGTAGTTGTCACACAAGCTGTTTTAGATTTTTGTAATATGGAATTGTTTCAGGGGGGAAAATGCCTCGAAAAAACATACGCACAGTGCGTTCAAGATTAAGACTGACAAAGCATATGTCAGCCCAGGCCTAATCAATTGTGTTGTTATATCTTCGGCATTCATATTATTGTAGTCTATTCTTTTCGTAGGATACTCTGTTGTTAGCCTTGATGGGGACATATTTGAACCCTATTTAACCCTATTTTCCATCGACAATCCTGCGTCTCCCCCTCCTACAGAGCCCATTCCAGCACCGTGTCAGTGGACAGTTACAAGCCTACAAACGTCATTAGAGCAGAGCACGCGCGTTCATGTTAAGAGGAGTTTCAGGAAATGCTCCAAAGAAATTTACGAAGGTTCGCAAGATCCTTCGTGAGAATGATCGCATGAGCTTGGATCCATCGTTATCGGGAAACGGGGCCCAGGTTTAAAGCAGTTACACAATACAAGACCCAGAGAGTTGCATTTTTTTTTACACACACAGACACAGACACACACAGACACACACACACAGACACACGAGCCTCCCAGGATCCTTTGCGGTACCAGGACACGGTGACCACGGCCGTGATCACCAGAATATAATTTATAGAAGAAGAATGTATCATCATTTTTATATAACTATCAGAAAAGAAAAGATTCTGATAGCAAACTATCAGAAAAGTCGTCTAAAACATAAAATCAGGGTTCCTAACATGTTCTGTTTATTGTGTGTGCAGGCTGATTGGCTGTCATCTGTCAGAGGAATGCTGTGAAGCTCTGGCCTCAGTTCTCAGCTTCAACTCCTCTAGTCTGAGAGAGCTGGACCTGAGTAACAATGATCTGCAGGATTCAGGAGTGAAGCTGCTCTCTGCTGGACTGGGGAGTCCACACTGTACACTGGAAACTCTCAGGTCAGTTTTACCCGATGTGCAAAGCTTTACAGCACAATAATCTTTATTAGAGTACAACAAAACTACAATAAAGACATTTAATGTACAGATTTAAGCCCATAAAGTCAAAATTCACACACCTAAATAATATTTTTT
The DNA here is from genome assembly GCF_031168955.1 of Gadus macrocephalus. Lineage (NCBI taxonomy): Eukaryota > Metazoa > Chordata > Actinopteri > Gadiformes > Gadidae > Gadus > Gadus macrocephalus. The sequence continues at coordinate 15,694,039 of NC_082404.1, forward strand.
ACAAGAATAACTCAACATAATGATATAGTTGTTGCCATGAAAGTATAATTTTTACGTTATATAAGTACAGTTTACTATTTTTCATTATTCTTATTCTACCTATTCACAAGTAGTCAGGCTTTTTTAAAGCATATTATTAGCATTTAAATATAAAAAAAATTAACATTGGCATAACTTCAATTTCAATTGTGGAAAATGTTAAAGACATAAACACAGTAACATGGTATTTTTATTTTGTGTGTGAAGGCTGAATGTCTGTCATCTGTCAGAGAGATGCTGTGAAGATCTGGCCTCAGTTCTCAGCTCCAACTCCTCTAGTCTGAGAGAGCTTGACCTGAGTAACAATGATCTGCAGGATTCAGGAGTGAAGCTGCTCTCTGCTGGACTGGGGAGTCCACACTGTACACTGGAAACTCTCAGGTCAGGGTTAGGGTTAAATGTGTCGTTGGGTTTGTTTAATAGTAAGGGATGATCCAGGACCAGGTGGGCTGTGATCTAAAAGAACAGACGACACGTGTCTAAAGCCCAGTTCAGACCAAAGATTAGACTCGCAACGACTTGCAACTCCTTGCGACGAGACGGGCTGCGACGTTCTTAAAATAGGGCAGTTCAAACTGCTGCACCGGGCGGCGACGTCAGGTGGTTTCCCTAGCAACTGTGAAAGCTCCGGCAAAGCTGAGAGCCGCAACAGCATCAGCATCAGGCTAAAAAGTAGCCTATCTTAGGTTTGCGATTAGGTTGCTTGAGCTTGCACCCCAATTTATCCTCCCGGACCCTACACACACATTGGTGGTTTATTGGGTTTCATTCTGATGTAAATGTGACGGCTCCGCGGTTCCGGGGGGGGTGGGGGCTTGGGTAGAGGTTTTGCTGCGCTGTCTCCACAGAGACAACGCAGCGATATCATCATGAGCAGTTCTAACTTTGTAGAGAGATTTCTATTTGCAAAAACTGTTGGTTTATTTTTATTGTTCCCCTTCGAGAATTTGTGTGTAAAGGGGGGGGACGAGGCTATATTCTCGCCTTTCTACTTTGTAAAGCGCATTGTAGGCCTGTTGCTTTTGGGCCGATACTGCGCCCATTCCTTCGTTCTGCCGCAGCACTCCAAACAATACATTTTATTCCATTGTTCGTCAAATCCACTCCAATAGTGGTCCTGCATTGAGTTGAAATCCAACTCTAATGAATATATGGTCCAGTTTTACGTTTCAAGAATATTTATACATTCCCAGGGCATGTTAAATGAGTGCATGCCATGCCACTCATAACACACTTGTAAAATGCAGTCGTCAATTAATGGAATGGGTTATTTCATACATCATCACAAACAAAATTTGGATTTAATCAAATAAATTAAAGATAAATAATACTGAAATGGCCACTTTTTGGTTGAACACATTTGAAGGAAATAATTACTTTTGGTCTGAACTGGGCTTAAGATCCCCACCAGATTCAGCATCATTATTCATTTGTAGGCTGGGGTCAACATGTCAGTGGAGCACAGATGGGAGGAGGGTGGCCAAGAGGCCAGAGGAGGAACAGAACTTTAGAGGACGAGGATTTTAGGAACGTAATTTTTTTTTTTTTGAAGGGTTGTTTATTTTTGCTGTCTTGTTAGCTGCTAGTGTGTTATGAGTTAACAGGTTATTCTAGCTGACAGAACACTGGTCAGCTGATGTGAGGGTTAGGGGTTGCTGTCTGTATGTTATGGATGTTATGTGTTATATGTTATGTAACTCTGAGGAGTTGCCATTAGTGTAGACATGAGGCTCAAGACGGGCTGTGATCTGAATTAAATCATAAAGCTTTAAGTTGTCCATCATATGGAATTAATACTTTATTAATCTGTTTACTTCAGTAAGAACTATTCTCATCCAGATAGAATTAATAAAGGTGTGTGTGTGTGTGTGTGTGTGTGTGTGTGTGTGTGTGTGTGTGTGTGTGTGTGTGTGTGTGTGTGTGTGTGTGTGTGTGTGTGTGTGTGTGTGTGTGTGTGTGTGTGTGTGTAGGTTGTCTGGCTGCCAGGTCACACAGGAAGGCTGTGCTTCTCTGGCCTCCGCTCTGAGCTCCAACCCCTCCCATCTGACAGAGCTGGACCTGAGCTACAATCACCCAGGAGACTCAGGAGCTGCGCTGCTCTCTGCTGGACTGGAGGATCCACGCTGGAGACTGGAAACTCTCAGGTATGGAGAGGACAGCTCACCATTCAGAGACAAAGTCTCCTACAAGGATTCAACCCTCTGCTAGATGAAATGGTTTGAAAAGGCAGCTGTAACTTATGTTACAGCTGCATTTCAGCATGAATTTCAGCATGAATGTTTCATACTGCTCTCACTGTTTCCCCCCCAGTGTGGAGCACAGTGGAGTGTGGAGACTGAAACCAGCTCTAAAGAAGTGTAAGTGTCTGTTTGATTCATCACAACGCACACTGACTATTGAGAGGGAAAGTCCATCCACACAGAAGGAGGTGACGTCTGGTCATTCAGATATCTGGGAATGAAGCTGATGACTGACATCATGTATCTTACATATATAAACATTAACATAATTGCTGTGATTATATCATGAGTGATGATTTTACAACATTGGACATAACACCATAATAATCAGGATACTGTTAATCATAATTACATGTCTACATTATATTCAAAAACTATTAAATTATACTATCATCTTGTCACCATTATAATAATTATAATTTTATTTTAATTCCTGTCATTACATTAGCTATGGCACATAATACTCATATTAACATGTTTTGAATGATGATGTGTTTCACCTTAGATTTAAATTAGAGCTGGTGATGCTGTTTATTTAATAATAATGATGAAGATGATGATGATGATGATGATAAATATAATTAATAATATTGGTTTAGCAGCCTAATCATGTTCCTCCCGTCAGATGCCTGTGAACTCACACTGGACCCAAACACAGCCCACAGACGACTCTCTCTGTCTGAGAACAGCAGGAAGGTGACGCAGGTTGAAGAGGACCAGCCGTATCCGGATCACCCAGAGAGGTTTGACGCCTGCCCCCAGGTGTTGTGTAGAGAGGGTCTGCCTGGCCGCTGCTACTGGGAGGTAGAGTGGGGAGGACGGGTTCTTATAGGAGTGGCATACAGAGGAATGACAAGGAGAGGAGTGGGTAGTGACAGCAGGCTTGGATTGAACAACAAGTCCTGGAGTCTTGATTGTGATGATGACGATGATACTGCTACCTACACTGCCTATCACAACGGTAGTTCAACATCCATATGTCTCCCCCCCCCTCGCTCTAACAGAGTAGGAGTGTATCTGGACCGGCCTGCTGGCTCTCTGTCCTTCTACAGAGTGTCCCCAGGTGGAGGAGGGTCCTCAGACACACTGACACACATCCACACCTTCCAGGCCTCCTTCACCCAGGAGGTCCTCCTCCCTGGGTTTAGGTTACATAAGAGTGGTTCCTCAGTGTCTCTGTGAGTGTCCATTGTAGATACACAAACACACACACAGACCCATGGAAAAGTACACACATGTAGACAGTCATAAACACACCCAAACCAACAAACACATATGTACATAGAAAGTAGCACACACAAACAAACACATCGTTCATGACTCAATAAACACACACACACACACACACACACACACACACACACACACACACACACACACACAAACGCATACAGACTTAATCACACACACACACACACACACACACACACACACACACACACGAACGCATACAGACTTAATCACACACACACACACACACACGAACGCATACAGACTTAATCACACACACATACACACACACACACACACACACACACACACACACACACACACACACACACACACACACACACACACACACACACACACACACACACACACGAACGCATACAGACTTAATCACACACACACACACACACACACACACACACACACACACACACACACAAACGTATACAGACTTAATCACACACACACACACACACACACGTACACGTACACACACACACGTACATGTACACAGACTTATTTACACAGACATGCACTCACACACACACACATCCTTCATGGATCTAAACCCACAGCAGGTCTGTGTGCCGGTGGTAAGCAGCAGGTAACATCAGTGTCTCTCGTGGTTCATCTCTCAGCCCTCTCTGTGTTCAGCTGGGCTGCTGAGCGTCAGATTAGAGGGGGCCGCTTGGGTCTGGGGGGTCCTCACAGTCCTGACGTTGTTGAGGATCAGCTGTTAGGGGGACGTTTGAATACCTGTGGACCCATGGACGTACCTGTAGTGCATCGGGTTGTTGAGCAGCAGCTGTTGGTGCTCTGAGGGGTCAACCCATTCAGTGGAAGTACAACACTTTGTGTTTGATTTAAATACTCCACTGAACTCCAAATGCTGCATTTTATTGGGCTTCTGGAAGGTTCAGCATAAACCATGAAAGGAAGATCTTCCTTTGGTTTAAGCCGGTTGTACAAAGATTTACTTTCTAAGGTAAAATGTGTTTTAAATGTTGATTGATTGATATTTTACTACAATATTTTATATATTTTCAACATCGTTTTAAAGGAATCCAAAATCAGTTTATATTTTGCCATGCCTGACATGGAACGTGATTTAAAGCAGATTTAACAACATAATCATGAATGATGATAAGGGTTTTATGGGAAAGGGTAACGATGTTGTAAATTACTTTCAAAGGAAGATTGTTTCTTTGTGTTCTGTTGGGAACAAGTCAACATGTTCAGTCATTAAAGATACCTTATGATTTGTAATTGTTCATAAATCATAATGTTAATAAACTACTCAGTGGGTCAAATGAAAGTTCTCGTGTGTTCAGACGATTCTTCCCGTTAGTTCAGTTGAAATCCTCCAAGTCTTCTAGAGACGTTACCTCCAACACAACAGTGGAGTCTCCATTCACCCCTTCATCAGTGTGGAGGGAGGATATTACCACAAACACAACAGTGGAGTCTCCATTCACCCCTTCATCAGTGTGGAGGGAGGATATTACCACACACAACAGTGGAGTCTCCATTCACCCCTTCATCAGTGTGGAGGGAGGATATTACCACACACACAACAGTGGAGTCTGATTTTTTTAACCACACACTCGTATACAAAAACAAAAAGTAAGTAAAAAGGTGGCGAGCCTATCTGGAGAGCTAACCAGCTAGGCAGAGCCTAGCCTATCTGGCGATCTCTGCTGTCTCTGATTGGGGTCATCCCTATGTTGTCTATGTTCCCCGGGTCCTATGTTCCCCGCTCGGGGAACATAGGACCCGGGGAACATAGACACACTGTCCTCTGATTGGTTCAGAGACAGCAGGCCTGTGGTAATGCATCAGGCCCTCTGATTGGTTCAGAGACAGCAGGCCTGTGGTAATGCATCAGGCCCTTAGATGGTATTTCACGTCACATGGTACAGAGGTTTCCTTACGTCCTCATCTCCTCCCTCCTTATCCTTGCTGTCATTGGACGGCGGGACGAAGTGGGTCAGCTGGATGCAGTCCTCCAGGTAGTACCGCACACACACACACACACACACACACACACACACACACACACCAATCAAAATCAAACCATTTTCATATTTTTCTTGATACATTTTGGGACCGATAAGGTGCTGTGATTTTTGTAGTTTCCCAGATTATCAATCTCTTCAATTTTGATTTTTTCTGTTAATATACAATACAGATGTCTTGTCATTTTGAGAACGCAAATATCTGCTGACCTTCTCCCCGAAGTCGAAGCAGGGCGAGGGGAAGGTCATGTCCTGGCTGCTGAAGGACAGTCGACGGAGGTCTTGTGGATGAGGGCGTCGCATCATTCCGGGGTCAGGATCCTCCGCTTCTCCATGTAGACGCACCCGTTGGGGTAGGAGCCCAAAGGTCAACAGGCTGACCCCCACATCCAGACCGTTGTCTGCCCCCTCCGCGTTCAACACCCGGCTCATCAGACCCTCTGATAAACACACTCATGGTTCTCAGGTTAGACACACGTCATACGATGACCGATTACCAACATTTCAGACTATCTGAAGACTAAAACTCCATCCGGAGGCCAAATGTCGATGAAATGCAAGAAAAGCAACAGAGCCACGATGTCTGGATGCAGGGGTTTGACTCAGGGCAGAGCAAGCAGGGGCTGGGGGAATAGGAATCCATTCATGGGAGAATCAGGACTCTTTGATTAAGCGATACTTGATTGAGCAACGTTGTCAGATTGACACAAATCAGTACCTTCCTATAGAGCGAGCTCTATAGGAAGGTACTGATTTGTGTCTTTCTATGGACAATCGTCCATTTGCATTGAGGACCTGTAGAACAGAAACCACCACGTAAACCTTCCGAAAAGATTGAAATACCGTACCACAATATTTACAGAATCTCAGTATTCACACAACGGCTTTTCATATCGCATCGTCCCGGCTGATTCCAGACCCTAGAAGAGACTGCGGTGGGCGGGGCGTGGGGGGATGTGAACCAATCACCTTCAGGGAAGCCAGAGATGGTGCGGATGTCCTCCAGCTGGACCTTGGCCTCCAGGGTCATCCTCAGGGTGGACGTGTTGAGGCGCTTCTGCACACACACACACACACACACACACACACACACACACACACACACACACACACACACACACACACACACACACACACACACACACACACACACACACACACACGAAGTGAAGACTAGAATAGAGTTGATTTCTAAAATTGCTGGTTTGGTCATGTGATGTTTAATTCAAACCACATCGTATAACATTTATAGCGCCTAGAAGGGCTGCAATAGTAACTAGGGCCCCATCCTATTATTCCCCCTAGCCCTAGATTCGAGCCCTAGCCCTAGAAGTTGTGCGTTCCCTCGGAGGGGTAGGGTGATCCAATACTTAGGGGCAAGAGAGAGGGCCTATTTCCCCTTAAAGTCCCTTGGCAGCTCGCCAGCTCGGTACCTCACTTACAGCCAAGGGAGTATCACGTATGACCCAGGACACGTTGAGAACTCAGCACAGCAAGTGGCTATTTTCCATGTTTCTCAAACTGTTATATATTAAGTTAAATTATTTATCCGTAGACTGGATTTAACTCTACGATCTGAATGTGTAGATTGTCTTATTTTCGACACAAGGGTGACTTCTTCAAACGTGAATGAAAATAGTAGTAGGCTCCTTCCTGTAGTGTAGACACGTCGGTGCTGCGTGTGACGTAGGGGAGCACGTTCACTACGCTAATTTGCATAATATTAATTATAGTGGTGTCACATTTCATAGGGAACGATCTTCACTATCACTTCACTCTTTACTGTGGAGGGAAGTGTTCTCGTTAAGGGGAGAGGAATGGGACAGGGCCTAGTACTCATCTAACGAAGCAAGGATCAACAATATAAAGTCACTGATTAAAATACTAACAGGTAACTGTTGGAAGAGCGAAGAGTAACTTCAATACAAGCACTAGTAACTCAAATGGGTTTGGCTTCTGGACGCAGTGTTCAAACAGATACAGAATAGATGGGAATGAGCGCTGGTGGTGGGGAACAGGACGCTCACTTGAAGAGGCCTCCCATGATCATCATCCCCTCCCCCCTCCCCCTCTTCCTCCTCCACCACCACCACCTCCACCGCCTCCTCCTCCTCCTTCACCTCCTTGTCCCCCTCCTCCTCTTCCCCTCCCCCTCCTCTATGATATGTAAACGAGCGGTTATGGTGGGAGCAGGACGCTCCCTTGAAGAGGCCTCCCATGACCATCATCTCGCCCAGGCGGGGCTCCACGGTGGGCCACGGGGCATCCCAGAGAGGGCAGCTCGTCGTTGCTGTCCACAGCGTCCACTTCTGGGGGACCAACCCCAAGGAAACATCAACAATCCCCACAGTAAGTAAGTAAGTAAAATCCATTTATAAGGCACATTTAAAAACTGTTTTCATTGGCCAAAGTGCTGTACATGGTGCAACCAAAGGCATATAATAGAACACAGGCCACCTTATATAGGTGGCCTGTGTTCAGACACTGGGTCAAAACCCATAGTATATACACCGTCAATACAAAGACACATTCAGAAACACCATGACCGGGTTTCTTACTTGCAGGAGTGGATGACGTACACCGCGTCGTTGAGGGTGATGCTGGTCTCTGCCATGTTGGTGGACAGGACGACCTGCAGGAGGCAGGGAACAACAACAGGAGATGGACAGGCAAGGGTGGATTCCAGGCAGCTGGGCAGGCAGAGGAGCACACGGGGTGGATGGCAGGCAGCTACGGGGTTGGTGATCCTGGGGCGAGGACAACGCGGAGATTTAAAGGTCCCATGACATGCCACCAGGTGTGGTGTGATTAGCCGTTACAAGCCGTTTTGGAAATCGGCCCCTTATGACATCACAGGTGGGCGTGTCCACCTAGATGTGTGCTGGGTAGATCAGTCTACCAGCCTACCCAGTGGACTGTAGCAAACGTTGCTCATCTCTGCGTCAAGTTATTAAAGATATGTGCAACTGTTTATGATTTGTATTTGTTAATAAACCATAAAGTTACAATCCATCTCGATGGATCCAAATTTTTCTGCATCACATGTAGTCGCATATGTCAGTTTTCACTCTCTATCCCCTACCTGCTCCTTAATCACATCAGTATTCACTGTCTATCCCCTACCTGCTCCTTAATCACATCAGTATTCACTGTCTATCCCCTACCTGCTCCTTATATCAGTACTCACTGTCTATCCCCTACCTGCTCCTTAATCACATATATCAGTATTCACTGTCTATCCCCTACCTTCTCCTTCATCACATATATCAGTATTCACTGTCTATCCCTTACCTGCTCCTTGATCTCATATCAGTATTCACTATAAGTGGTGTTGAAATAATGCGCATCTGTCTGTTAATCAAAGCCATGTGTTGTTACTTATTGCATGTGGAGCCACTAGGGGGCAGTGAATCCACCTCGATGTAGTTCACCTTCAGGCCAACAAGAATAACGCGAAGGAGACACAAAGTGTGTGTGTGTGTGTGTGTGTGTGTGTGTGTGTGTGTGTGTGTGTGTGTGTGTGTGTGTGTGTGTGTGTGTGTGTGTGTGTGTGTGTGTGTGTGTGTGTGTGTGTGTGTGTGTGTGTGTGTGTGTGTGTGTGTGTGTGTGTGTGTGTGTGTGTGTGTGTGTGTGTGTGTGTGTGTGGGTGTGCATCACCTTGCTTTGGTACCTTTCTGAACACCTTCCGGTAAAAGGTGAAACAGTATGAGGAAGGAAAAAACAAGAGAAGAATCCAACCCAACAAGATTAATGATTTAACAAAGAGATAATAGAGGAAATAGCCCGGCCTAATAAAGAAACATAAATGACATGTGAACGTTGAATCCTGGTCCCTACGACCCAGTCTGACCCTGCTGTGTCTGATGGGACCGGTCATACAGTCAGGAGGTTTAAAAAAGTAATATGGTGATGATTAAAATGATAATTAGAACCCCTAGGACTCCTAATGTGATCCAAATGCTCCAAAGTGGGCTAGAAGATCTCTGAATCTCTCTGGAACAGAAAGAGAAAATATTTATTATTCTTTCTCTACTAAGGATGAGAATAATAACAATGACAGCAAGACACATCCTAATTCCTTCACAATAAACATGACCTACATTTTTTTGAAGATGGCTTATCAGTTACTGGCCCAATGAACATGGTTTAGTAAAGAAGACAACGGACACCCTTTCCTTACTCCCCCAAGTGTAAAAACACAATGTTGCATTTTACACCACGGATGTTTGATTGACTTTGGTCATTTAAAATACGAGTGATTAAAATGTTTTTTGTAATACTTAGATTGAATTGAGAGAGTCGACTTTTCTCTTTATATTTATTTATTTTTGTTTAAATTAATATTGATCTAATAAAAAAAAATACGTACTGGCAATGATGGAAAAGTATAACAAAATGGGGAACAACTTCACGTGACAAATGAAGAAAGAGGGAACAGAAATTGTTTGCTTTGCAAAAAACGTCTGCATTTTTATTTTCTTGCAGTGTATATTGTGTGCTTAATAACCATCAATATATGATTTCATTTCGTCAATAATTTTCAATAAAAAAATAAAGAAACAAAGAAAAGACAAATATTATGCCTCCTCCATTTCGGACACTTCACAGCAAATCTGCTTCAGAAGAACTATACCCTTCAGTATGGAGATTCTCCAACACAGTGGAGCGCCACCACTTCCTGAGATGTGTTACGTCATGCTGTGGAAGATAACAGTATATCAGTCAGAATTAACTTCCAAAGACTGCAATGAGAGTAGACGGTTTGTACTCGACTACATCATAATTTTGCATTAACTTTAGCCATTTCATTTTCGTATATTGTCCTTTATATATATTTGTATGCATCTAGTATACTATTTGAAATTTCGTTTAGATAAATAAGTTGCATGCAATTATAACTATTATTTAAGTGTCTGCTATCGTGGATAAATAGGTTAGCTTAAGGCAGTGGCGTCCCTATGCTGTTTTATTTGGGGCTAAAGCCTCGGATGTTATTTAATTAGACCCGAATATGATCTTTGGGAAAAAAATTAAAAAGATAAAATAAAAATATTCATAAACATTTATAAGTAGCCTAGTCTAGATAGACATAGTCCTTCAGGCAAGAGAATAAACAACAATCTGTTTACCACCTCAAGTGTATTAACCTATCCTATCCCCAGTCAGATCAGTGCACATGTGTGTGTGTGTGTGTGTGTGTGTGTGTGTGTGTGTGTGTGTGTGTGTGTGTGTGTGTGTGTGTGTGTGTGTGTGTGTGTGTGTGTGTGTGTGTGTGTGTGTGTGTGTGTGTGCCTCACTTGTATTCATTTACTTAACTAACTTGAATGGAACTTTAGACATTTGGGGATAAGCAGCATAGCAGTCAGGTAGCTATTTAAAGCTATAATAAACCGCGTATTTCGTTTATTTAGATAAAGCGTTATGAAAAAGTTTGCATGCACAATAAAGCATACACATAAATTTGGCGCGCAGCGTTTTCATTTTCACTCTGGGCTAAGCCCCGGATGTTTATGAATCCTAGAAATCTCCACCCAAATCTATTCTCTTGAGTAGAGGCAATAAAAATGCGATATGCGTGGAAGAGAAACGGAAGGAGAGGAGAAAAGGATTAGAGGGGAGAAAGAGAAGAGAGAAGGGGGAGTAGTATTTTTAGTGACCAGAATGTATGTGTGTGTGTGTGGGGGTGGGGGGGGGGGTATCTATATAGTTTATAGTATAGTATATAGTTAGTATCTCTGTGGTGTATACCTATGGTTTGTATCCGTCGTTTGTGTGTGCATATGGTTTGTATCTATATGTTGTGTGTATCAATATTGTGTGTGAATCTATATGTGTGTATCTGTGGTGTGTGCGTGTGTGACAGTTTGACCACTGTCCCTGTCTGTTTAACTGCCCGTCAATATCGCGCATTGATGGATAGTGCATGAACAGCAAACCTTCAAGCATACAATATACATACAAGCTCTTTATTCAAGCCACAAACAATCTCTCCCTCTCACCATGGCTCCGTACTGCAGACTAAAAGAGTCGGGGTGGGGCTGAGGTGTTTAAATATGGTGTCAGGAAACACCTGCTGCCACTGATTGGCCCAAATTGGGCCAAACCATTTTCCCTTGTGTCAAAGGGGGACACTGGACATTGACATTGGACATTAATGAGCGACAAGCCTCAATGCACTAGTGAAAATCACTGATCTAAAAGTTGAAATGAACTTTAACATGCATGCTGTATATATGATGAGTTTATTCATGGTTGACCTGCAATATGCCACAGTATTATAATCCCCCTGTTGATTGAGCCTGTCTAGTGGGAGGGGCCATGGGGTATAAAAGGGCTGAGCTGCTGTCCTTCTGACAGTCTGCTGGATGCTGTTGCCAGAAGAGGTTGTCTGTGTTGAGCAGGGTGCTCAGCTCTCCACAAGATGCTAAATATTTACTGAGGTGATTATTCCATCATGTTGTAAATTATGGTTAAATATACTCAGTGATTGAGTTTAATTTGCATTTATTTTGCTAATGGATTATGATTTATTGACATTATTTTAAGTACCGGTTTTTGATTTTGAATATGCTTGATTTATTAGAGAATATTTAATAATTGATTTTGATAGAATTATTTGTATTTGGAATTTGGTTTTGAATGTTTTTATTTTACTATTTTCAGATATTTGGGGGTTGGCCTCCTCTGTATACTTGGCACTTATCTGACACTGGGGGAATGAATGTTGTTAAAAACCTATTTGCAACTGTGTGCCTTGCCATCCTTTGGGTTTGAAAGTCCGGTGTATGATGGTTACATTACCTTCACGTTTGTGTGTGTGTCGCACAGTAAGGTGAATTGATAGAAGACTTTTTTCGTTTTGAAGTATGAATCTAAATCCGACTCATCCCTTTAATTAAAATGAGGGAGGTCATTTAAGATCAAACACAGAGCTGAAATAGCCTCTCACTGTTGCCAAGAAGACCACAGGTCGCGGAACCTGCATTGAGTTTTACTAATTAGCTCAATTAGCATTGAGTTTTACTAATTAGGGATTGTGGTGGTTTAACTCATTTGAAATTTGGACCATGAGTAAACTGTTCCTTCCTTCAAAGGTCTATCATGGATACTTAACTGCAGTTCTGTGAGTATCCCAACTTAACCATGAAGATGAACTGCAAACTGTAAGTCATTAATATCTCATTACTCTTGGGCACATTGATGTATTTTGGCTTCCTGGTGAGTTAACCTGTTACCTGAAGGTTGATCTGAGTAGCAAGGATGTTTTATTGGTTCTTGGGTTACTTAGGGATTTGATTTATGTTGGTTTTAATGATTTGTTAAAATGGTTACAGGCTCCAAGTTATTGTTGTAAGCTGGTGCAATGGGTTGGGTTCTGACATCTGCAGTCTTCTTTCATTCTACTCTCCTGAGCTCTGCATCTTCATCACATGAGTGTTGCTTTACTGATGAGGGTGAGGTCTGAGTGAGCAGAGGTGCATACTGGGATACAGAGCTGTCTGAAGTCTACAGGTCTGTAGACACGCCCCCTCAGGGGAAACGGAGTGTTTGAGAATCTGTCGTGACGTCAGTTACATGGACTGGAATGTTCTTAAAGATGGAGACAGGGATTCAGAAGGAGAAACACCAGGGGGAGATGAGGGGGCTCCTCATCTCAACGGCTAAAACACAACTTCAGTCTGACAGAGAACCATGGAACACATTCAACAGTCCCCTCCAGGCATCGGGACTCCTCAGGAAGGTTTCATTTCCAAGGTCTTATTTGGGGCCATCCCCATATGGATCCTGCTCCTCAAGAGCCACCCCCCTCCACTGGGTGGTCTACTGAACAGATGACCTCCTTCCTGTCCTCAGGCTGACTAAAGCTGCACCGTTTGCGTCTGTGAAGGCCCCTCATTCAGGAAACCACTTGACTACAAAGACATGACTTCAGAGACGTTGAATCAACCTGGGACATATTTTGGAGACGCAAAGCATAATCCATCACCAATGTGGGATGCCACTGAAGAATGTTGTGCATAATTTTTCATCTCTGGAGAAGTTGGTTGTTCTGTTATGGGTGCCCTGGCAGGAGGCCTGGGGAGGGGGGGGAATGGGGAATGATGGAATGTTATTTGGCATGAGGTTTTTACCCTGCATGATTGTTTGGCCTTTTATGGCTCAGTGGTGTGTGAGTGTGTTTGGGTTTGACATGAGATGTAAGATTTTTGAGGGTTCTACTGTGTGTGTCTCCCACTCAAACCTGGCATGGGGTTCTACGTGCCTGGCCTGGGTTCTATGTGTGTGTCCGGCTTGCTTTGACCGTGATAATGTTCATACGGGGGTCTGTGTGATTGGCTTGGGATATTGGAATGGTCAACTAAATCATACCTGATGGACGGCCACACGTTTACTCAAGGGCCTCCAGTAGGCATGAAGAGCCCTGAGCGACGCTCCAGAGCGATATCCAACACACTGGGCAGGAAGGAGAGTATCCAACTAAAGTGTAAAAGGATGCAAGCGGCGTGTTCAGATCAGTGACTTCAAATTAGGACTACACCAATCAGGATCAATGGAGGATGGACACCAAAAGGAATTCCACAAGGAGAGTCTGACGTTGGAAAGGGACCTAAATGGATTTTCAAGATGACCTTCAGACCTGTAATGAGACGGCTCTTCCTACCTGGCCCGATTGATGGAGAGCCCTGTGGAAACCTTCACTGGGGCTTCAAGGTATAAAGAGGAGACTGTTTCAATGGTATTCCATGGTACTCTGAAGACCATTGTTGTGTTCCACTGGCTGAGGGGAAGAACCCACAAATCTTTCTCTTGACCGTTCTCCTCTGAGAATCCTGGTGCCATCTTGAAGGATATTCCAGCTCATGTAACTGATGTCACGACAGTTTCTTAAACACTTGGTTTCTCCTGAGGGGCGTGTCTATAGAACGGAAGACTTCAGACAGCACTGTATCCCAGCATGTATCTCTGCTCACTCAGACCACACCCCCATGAGTAGGATGCAACACTCTAGTGATGGAGATGTAGAGTTTTATAAGTAACAAGGGAGCAGACTAAGGTGATTAGAACACAATGGAATGTCCAGTCTGTAAATCTTTAAACCATGAAGATGGTTGGATAGTTCAGGAATTGGGCTTCTTTTTATTATGGGCAGTCCTTTCACTCGGATGCCCACGATGATGCCCATGATTTGCTGTTGGTGATGAGGCGGTCAGGGTGACGTTGCAGGGCTATGGTCGGCTCTCTGCTCAACGTTTAGATTTGCTCTGTATGGTTTATACCCGGAATAATCTAGATAATTGTAAAATGTATACACGGTTTTGTATTGAATGATTTTAGTTTTAAAGTTGTTGTGGGACGTACATGGTAGTTTGGTTCTTCGTATGGTTTTGAGTGATATAACTTGTACACACCGGGTGCATAATAATGTAAAGGTACACTGAATAGTAATGACCAACAGCAACAAACAGATCTCCTCAAGGTAAGTCTGTTGGCTGTGTTTTAATGAAGACCATCGCTGGACTTCAGGATCTTCCTCCGTTCAGCTCAAGGTGAGGCGCTGGTTCTGTTTTTTCTTTGGTTGGTTCCGGCCGGAATGTTCGGATTCCAGTCGGACGGTTTGTGCTTCCCGCCGTGGAAGGTTCTGAGTGCGGTCACTTGATTTAGTCCCAATGGTTAGCATAGAACGTTGTAGTCTTGACAACCATAAGAAACCACCTGGCAGTTTGTTGGACTGGAGTCCCCTGAGGGAATCTGGCGGAACGTTCTGGATTGTATTTGCGTAACCTCGAGCCGTTTCCTATTCTATTTCAGTCGGTTTCGATTGGGAATTGTTGCCCCTATCTAAAACAACTTAAGTCTGATATTAAATACATACTCATGCGTACGTCGTACAATATGTTGATAAATTCCGATGGTTGCGCCGTACTTTTAACCACGGTGACGGGACTCTCACTGCGTACAAAACGGCGTTCTACTTGCGGGCCCATTTTTGACATCAGGGGAGGCTGAAAATCATTTCAAGGTGGAAGCTAATTTGACATTTCTTCAACGGAACCCAGCACCTGAATATGGCTGAGTATATTTGATTTAATATCGATACTGCTTAGAGTTCTTTGTTACTTCAACTTTTGTATGTTCTTAATATCTGCTGTCATTAATTGCCACAGAAGTTAAACCCTACCCAATGGAATGACGTTAAACAACGACTTTGGTTCAGTTACCAACTTCATAATATCAAAGCTAAAATACACATGTTACAATAGAAGATACTCTAGTCTAGAACTGTACAAGGTTAAAAAGGTAACATGTAGTTTGTCCCAAGGTGTTTGCCTCCTCACCCAGAGCAAGACCTCCACCTCCGCACCCAGAGCCAGACCTCCACCTCCTCACCCAGAGCCAGACCTCCAACTCCTCACCAAGAGACAGACCTCCACCTCCAGTCAGAAGTCCTCCAGAACAGGTCAGTGCTCTGTGTGAGTAGTCTTCTCAGGTCAGTTTCAATGCATGGCCTGAACCACTTCTTTAAACTTGTGGAAAGCTCCGTCTTCATTCCCGAAAACGGGATGCTCATGTCTGGTCTCAAGTCTTTTCTAGCCTTGAGTTATAAAATAATAGTTCAATCAATTGTGCAACACTTTCGGATGAGTCAATTAAGTTTATTGTTGGGCAAATGCTGATATAAACCTGCTGCTGTAGCTGAACTGAGAGGCTGGGGACCAGAGGCTTGTGGTGCCAGGGTGGACCGGAGACTGAGGCTGGAGACCAGGGGCCCACAGCACCGGACCAGAGGGTAACCATCACCAAGCTCATCTGAAACACTAAAATCCACGGTAGTTTAGGTCTAGTTTTGATCATCTTATGACTTTAAATCTGTGCCAAGCTGTGATTTTAGTTAATTCATACGGGGGTTATGTAGTAGTCATATGAGCCATTAATGTTACTAGTGCTCCTACGACCGTAGTGGATGAATTGCTGAATGCGACAATCTGCAGACATTGTCTAATTTAAGTGTTTAAATTTGTATTCCATTTTACAAGTGAACCTCAGATGCAGGAGGTGGGGTGTGTTGCGTCACCAGGTGATTTACTGCTGAGATGAACTGGGTTTGTAACCAGACCAGGAATCCATGTCTGGAGGAGCCGTGCTGATGGAGGACCCGTGCTGAAGGAGCTGTTGGAGGAGTCGTGCTGAAGGCCCTGCCTGGTGAAGGACCTGCCTGGTGAAGGACGTCTGTCATGGGGTAGATGGAGCTTGACTCGGAAGTGATCATCACTGCTACCACAAACTACCGGCGTTTGTACCATATATACCAGACGACTACATCTGTTTTACCACATGTTGAAGCAAGACTTCCGCTGTTTTTCCAGACTAGCTGTAAGTCCACACAAGAAGCGAATTGAGCGACCAAATCGCCGGAAGTCATTCACTTTCTATGGGCAAAAGCGACCAACGCTACCAGCGGCCAAAGTTGAGCGACCAGAGTGTCAAAAAGAAGTTGAAAACTTTTTAACTTTATGCAAATGACTATTATTCGCTTCAGCGGCCAAACACTGACAGCCAATCGGAATGTAGACGCTCTTCGCTTGCGTGGATCCCAGGGAACATCGGCAGGCACTTTGGTTCCTACCTACCTTTATTCACTCACTGAACAAAATGTCGGCTGAAGTATTAATCGCGGCTGTAACTGGGCACCCGGTGTTGTACGAACCCACCCTTTTTCAGTTCAGAGATCGAAACGCCATGGGGGTTTGGATATCAAGTGATGATAAGCGGGAGTATTTATAGGCTACATCTAGAACGTTCGTATTTAAGCGGGAATCATTTTAATTTGCTCTAAATGCCACCAATCTAACCAACCAATCGCGTGTAGCATGCTTTAAACAAAACCAAAAAAAAATTGAAATCGTCACATAAACAAACTAATCGACAAGACGAGGGATAAATGACAAGGGATATATCTCTTGTCTTTTATCCCTCTATTCCCCACTATTCACGGAGCCTGAGGTGAATAATTGTTAATTAAATAGTCTAGATAGATAGATAGCCTAGTCAAGTCTTTATTAATACCAAACGACACAAATCGTCGGGAATCCATTTAGGTGGTTCGGCCCACACAGGACAGTAGCCTACAAGACCACACAGAACAAGTCTGACTGGACATACACACAATACATCACATTAAAACTAGACACGCGTTGATAGATAGATAGACAGAAAGGCCTAGATATATAGATATATTCCATTATTTGCCTTGCGGAGCCAACCAGTCCTGTGCACGTATGCAAATTAGCCATGTGCGACAATGACTATTTGTTTTGAATGCAACGAATGAGTGCAGATCATGATTTGCAGATCCAGATCAGTGAAACATATTTCAACTACTACAGCACGCAGGGTTTTTTGTTCTCGGTTGTAATTAGCCTACATTTTAGGATTTTTTTTTATATTGGGGGGAATCCCTGTCCTACTTGTTGTCGAAGCACTTTATCGAACAAGCAAAACCGTCTCGGCAATATGGCCAAGGTGTATGGGAGAGTTCACTATTTGATATGGCTGTCTGTAGGGCCTACTAAA
Organism: Gadus macrocephalus; assembly: GCF_031168955.1. Lineage (NCBI taxonomy): Eukaryota > Metazoa > Chordata > Actinopteri > Gadiformes > Gadidae > Gadus > Gadus macrocephalus. The sequence continues at coordinate 15,712,136 of NC_082404.1, forward strand.
CGCATACGGCTCCTTTTAAATGCTTCTGCATAATTGAATTGTACGTCATGAGCGACCAAAGCGAACAGAAAAATTCGTAGGGAAACTTTGTGAGCGACCAAAGCGTCTTCGCTCCTGGTGTGGACGTACAGTAGGACTCTGTCTGAGGAGAGCTGCTGGAGGAGCTGAGACGCTGGAGGATGACTAGGAATCGACCAACAAGGATTCCTCGTAAGTTTGTTTTTAGTTACATGGTTGACTTAAAGGACAAAATACAGCTGTTATGCGTTAACCAACTACCGCTGTGTTTTCTTACTAGAACGTGTTCCTGGAGAGGAGGCGAGCTGGTAGGGGAGCCGTGAATCTGGAGGATGAACATCACTCTACAAACAAGGATTGTAAGTTTGTATTAACCAAACAAACCGGGAATAAAGGGCTTAAAAATAAGACCAACTACATGTTCGTTACCAGACTTTGGGGCCAGACTCGCTCTGTTTGTTCCAGACCACGACTCTGGCTGTGGAGAGCTGATGGAGGAGCCAAGACTCTGGAGGACGACATCGCTCCACCAACCAGGATCCTCGTAAGTTTGCCTAAAATAAACAGTGGACTTGTTGTAACACAGGATTAGTTTGTCCAGTACAAGTTCCGGCATACTATTGTGGTTGTTTACCAGACAAACTACAGCTGCTACTTTGTTATTAGAGCCCAACTACTCCTGTGTTTGTGACCTTACATTAGAGCCCAACTACTCCTGTGTTTGTTACCTTTCATTAGGGACAAAGTACTACTGTGTTTGTTACCTTACATCAGAGACAAATTGCGTTTCTAACCAGACCAGGAATCTGGAGGATGGAGATGGAGAAGCCGTACATCTGGAAGGAAAATCCTGAGGATCACCAGCACTCTACCATCAAGGATTCCTCATAAGTTTGCATTATCTGGACATGGTGGACTAGGTAGGGGGTTGGGGTTTCAACTCTCAAACCAATGGTGCCGGATTCAAGTCCTCAGAATACAGTGATGTGTCCTTGAGCAAGGCGCCCTAAAGCCTGACTGCTCCTTAATGACTTATCTTTGGTTCAGATAATGTTGCATCTTTTGAATAATGAACCTAATCAATGTCCTTGTTTGGTCCGGGCAGACGCACCTGAGCTGAACCTCACCTGATCCTGTTTGGTCGGGGGTAGACACACCTGAACTAAACCCGCCCTGATCCTGACATCCTGCTGGTCCCGTCTCCTCAGTTCATCTGAGCCTTGTCCTCCAGAAGACCTGCTGAGCTCAGCAGTCTGAGGCTGATGGATCACTGACCTCCAGTGGGAGTGATCTTCTTGACCTCACTACTTCACTACTCTCTACTGCTTCCTCTTTTCTTCCTTCTCTCTGGTTCAAATCTTTACACTGAAGGCGCGTCTTCCTGCCCTCAGAGAGTTTAGCGTTAGGGTTGAGAGTCAGGGTTTAGAGTCAGGGACAGAGCTGGTCAGGGAGGACTGCTTTTACACAAACCTCTTCACTTGCTTTCGGAATGGTGGTGACATTTCGAAAAGATTAACTTGGAAAATGTTTTCCTCTGCTTTCCTTTATAATATTGTATTACATTTCTGTCAAGTGTTTTTGTTTTCATATATTAAAATCCCACATTGACTTCTACATGTTTGGTGAGGTTCATTTAATTGTCCTTTCACTTGGTTAGTGTCAAGCTAAACTCCTGCAATACATTTAATATACATGATTGTTATTCAGCAATGTTCACATAATCCATTTTGTAAAAATATGAAACCTCCTTATTGCTACTAAATCCAAGCCTATTCATGTATTTAACAATGTACATACTGCCCCGCAGGCCATTCTCTGCTACTACAACGCAAATGTTGATTTCCTGAGTGGTAGACATTCCTGGGGCCGGGTCGCCACATATGGTGGAGAATCGACCGAGGACTCGACCAAGCTACGGACCATTTTTTTGAGTGAACGCCAGCCTCCAAAGCAGCCTTGACACAGCCGGAGACGAGGCAGCGGGAGCAGCTCCGCTTCAGGAGGGGCGCCGCTCCAACATGAGGCCCCGAAGCTTCAAAGGGTAGAGGAGTGTGGCAACCCGGATCCGGCCCAGCACCCCTGGAAGCAGTCTACCCCCAGATGGCGCCATTGAGGGCGTTGGAGCGGGGGCCAATTAACTAAATGCAGAGCACCTGAGGAACAGGTGGAGAAGCAGGGCTTGAATAGCCTGCTTCTCCACTCAATCAGGGCTCTCAGCCATGTGGCTCGGGCAAGGAGAGACAGGTTCTCGTGGGTTAGGACCGTCGATTCCTCCCAGGTTTCTCGTTGTGTTATTTTCAGTATGAGACTTTTTGGATTAAACGGGCCTTTTTGCCCAGTAAAGTTGTGTCCGGTTTGGGGAGGAGGCGGTTCACTGGAGAAGGCGGGTTGCCAGAATATACAGTACATCGTTTTTCAAAAAGTCTTTGAAAATGGCTGATTACAACTTTATAGGCCTAATACCAATAAAATTATCAATATTAATACATAACAATTGGTGTAATCCGTTGGAGATGGTTTTATTTTAAATCTGTGTAGAAGACAATTCCACTGACGGTACATTAAGATAATGGACGCATGTTACAACTCATCCATTCATTGCCTTTAAAGATGAATTTAAGTTTCGTAAAAGAAAATAGTGGGATCATAAGGATGACAAAAATGTCAACGCTTTTCAAGGGACCAAACAGAAATTGTTTATTTAGTCAGAAAACGTCTCATTCCCATTAATCCAGATACATGTTTCTTTGCTCTTGGACGTGTGCTCTGTGGTGTGTCACCAAGGTCGTCCATGTTGCTGTTGTTGTTGTGGTGCTGAAGTTGCCTCGGTTGTACCCATCACATTGTCCGTTTGACCTTTTCAAAGTCTTTCTCTGTTGCAGAATAAAAATATCCTCCCAGTCCAACTCAGATGAAGACACCTGGCAACATAGCGGCAGACTGTAATCCCAGCAGAGAACTCAGAGGTCAGAATCAGCCCCTACAGACCACACCTACTCACCTTTTACACACCTCAGCCTCACTCCTGAAGCTGGTCAGTCCCTCCTACAAAGCACCCCCCCCTTCCCCCCCTTCTACTGTTACACCCCTAAATTACAACGTAAACAAGGATCCTGGCTCCTGCGACGAAGGTCTTACCCTGCTGTGTCTGATGGTGCGGTAATAAGGTCAGGAGGTTGAACCCGTTATCTCACAGAGGAACGACTTCCGCCTCGTGCCCACTGCACCGTCAGTCAACGGACGTGGGAAGGCGTGGCTGACGGATGGGGGAGTAGTCTTTGCAGAGGCATCCGTCAGCCAATCAAATCGCTTCGCCGGGTTCTTCTCGCTTCTTCCTGCTTGTTGCGATGCAAGATTACCCGCTTTCCCGCTTTCCAGTATCGTTAGAGCCCGAGTCGCGTCACAGTGCTTAAATTTGCATACGCGATCTGATTGGATGACGGAACCGTCGCTGCTGAAAAAGTTGAACATTTTTCAACTTTCTGACGGTGGCGAACGCTCCAACTGAACGGACGGATCCACAATGCATTGCGCGTCCGTCCCCATTCAATGTCAATGGGCAACGGTCAACTGACGGAGGTAGTGGGCACGGGGCGTTCCTGAGAAGAGGGTTCAGTACTTTGGTTGTTTGAGCTCCTTCCTCGTCCTTCTTTGGCCGAGAAGTAACAATGTTATATTAATAATAGCTTCATAATCCTATTTGTAAAACTACACAGTCCCACATCACTCATAAATAACCCAGAAGTAACCTCCCCACCTTTCTCAAGAAATTCTATAAAAATTAAAATGTGTAGTAAACATGTTATTAATGAATGCTGAAAGTAGTGGTTTTACCTTTATCGGTTATATGATATATAAACTGTTGATGGCGATGATTAAAATGATAACGGGATCCACGACTCCTAAAATGATCCCAACTGTGCTAGAAGATCCCTCTGAACAGAAAAAGAGAATGTTGCTTATTCTTTCAATAATAATAATAACACTCATAACAATGACTGCAATACACATCCTAATACCTTCACATTAAACATGTTTCAATCACGTTGTCTAAGGTGGCTCCTCAGTTACTGGTCCAGTTAACATGGCTCAGTAAAGAAGACAATGGAGACCTTTGCCTTACCCCCCCATGTGTTGTAAACAGAATGTCGCTTTTTCCCACCACAGGTGTTTTAGCATCACACAGATTGCTTTTGTATTTACACCAAGAGCCTACCTACAATAGGGTCTTCCAATATCTTAAGTTCAATGTGGGTTACGTCTTCTTCGTCTGCGTACCTGAGAGTACACCTGTACGTCCCTTCACTCTGGGCTGATGAGGTCACATACAGCAGGAGGCTGCCTGATTCAGACAGGTCTCTTACATGCTGCTGCCACTCTGTTTCCACCACCTCCTCTTGTCCTGGTTGTCTTCTGAGGATGGTCTGGTTGTGGTTGAAGGTCCAGGTGATGTCATCGAGCCCCGAGGCGTTACAAGGGAGTAACGCCTCACTCTTGGAAAGATTTTCCATTGGAGCTGAATTAGATGGACACACAAGTGAACAAACGATCAGACATATAAGATATTGTTATGAAATCTGCAGAGATTTTGAACCATGACACCATTTAACCTATTTTGACCAATGGAGAACACAAATCCCAGACCAATGATGTCAATGGTCCAACCTTCTGCCAATTCTCAGCGGAAGTGGAGTAGACATTGCAGACCAAAATATTCTCACGATAAAAATATGAAGCAGTACTCTCTTATGTTAGCTATTCCTGAGTGTGACGGTTTCCCCTTAAAATGCAACCACTCGAAATTGGATTGCAACATTTCTAATCAATGCTTTGCTACTGACTGTTGTTTCTCTGATAGTCAAAGACTTACGGTGTAACCTCATCGTGGCTTTCCTTGCACTGTTCATTTTGGACTAAGCAGCTGTATGTCGATTCTGTGTCATTGTAAACAGTCCTTAAGGAGCCACTGATGTCATAGAGTCCCTGGTCATCTTCATGGACCTCGGTTGTGTTCTGGAGGACAGTAGCCGGGCGAGGACAGGTGACAGTGTTGTTCAGTAGCACAATGTCCACTCTAGTAACAGGAGCTGCAACGACATGACACCACATTAAAACAAGAAACTAATAGTTACTATGCCTCATTTGGTTTGCTGCATTTACATTGATACTGATATCAATGGCGTAGTTAGGTATTATTGCTAACCACACCATGAACATAAGAAAACATGTACCAAAATACACACACAACTGACATGGGAACGTTGCAATGTTATTTTGTGGTTGAACACGAGGAACCGGCAAGGAACAAAGGAGGTGAACCAGTATAATTGGGGAGAGAGCGATCGGGGAATGAGTTGAAGGTGGGAAGACGGACAAGAACACACAGGTGAGGGGAAGGCCATGAATGCAGGCCGGAGACGGAAGGTGAGTGAACAGTCTAGCGACATCTGGTGGACAAGGGGGGAACAAACCCAAAACAACACAAGGACAAGGAAAGATCATGACAATGATTGTTTATAGGCCCTGGGGCAAAGGCAAAGGGTCTTGTGATTGTTTAGTACATGTAGAGGGAATACACACATTTTTACATTATAACCTGATCCAAAAATGAGTTATTTGTAAACAAACTCAGGTTGGTTTGGCGACCTCATTCAGTTTCCAAAAAGTAAATCCGGTTTGACATGGCACACCCAAAAGGGTGAATGGAAAAAACAAACCAATCCAAACTACAGGAGAGGAGGAGTGGCCCTGCAACAGGAACCACAACACCTTTCTTCCTCCCCAGATCATGTTATCGTTCCAATGAAGTGAAGTTGAGTCGTCAAGCTGCAGACTGAGAGACCCAAGAGGCACGAAGGAAGAATAAGATGGCAGAACTCAATGGTGTTCTGGTCCGAACAGCCGTGTTCCTCATGGTGGAGGTCCTCGTTCAGGGAGGTAAGCTTGACTAATATGGAGACATTACCTTATTTATGATTTTTTGGGGATTATTTGGAGATCTAAAGGTGAAAAGGTAAAGGTAAATCTACACATGGGGATATGTCTCACAATATCGTTGACATTGTAATTATGCCATTTTGTCACCATTGCTGATTAAACAATTCTGTAATTTAGAGAAAACACGCGTAATATCCTGTGGATTTTTTTATGTCCGTGTCACAGAGCGGGATCTTCTCAGACACTGATTATAACATATCACAATATAGTAGGCCTGCTACTAGATACAAATCATAGAGACACCATTGAAAAATTCCACCTGAGGATAAACCCGCCTGAATACTGTGTTTTGCAGTCAGTCATTCTAAGTATTGGTTTATTAAGGTTTACCTACAGGTGTGTACTGTTGTGAGATAGGAGTAAAAGAGGTTAGGGTTAGGGTTGCTTGTCGGTGGACGTTTGGTCTATGCATCACATGGTTTGCACTAAGGGTTTAACTTCTAAATATCTATCAGTATGACAATATGCTATGGCAGCGGCTCTGAAAGGAGAATGCTATATGTCAGACTACTCAGACCGTAGGCCATTCGGAGGATGAGATATATGGGAATATTTTAATTTGTTTTATAGATTGTATTTTTGTCCTTGGTTCCCAAATGGAAAAAATAATTACGATTCTTATGTTGCTTTCATTAATTGCATGTTATTTATTTAACAATGTAGCAATGGAAAAATATACGGGTGTTACTGTTCATCCCTCAATATGGATCCCCCCTATGTTTTTTAAAATGGTATTGACCAGGTGCTGTTCAATCTCCAGACACCCCGGTGGGCTGTGTGTTTGGGGGCAGCTGTGTGCTGCCTTGCCGCTTCCAGCCAAACAGTGGTACGATCCTCCACTGGGTCAAGAAGTGGGATGGGGAGGATGTTCAGGTCCACTCCTGGTACCGGGACCAGGACCAACTGGTATACCAGGACCCTCTCTACGAGGGAAGGACCTCCCTGATCTCAGGGAGCGACGCATCCCTTCGTCTGGCCAGGGTGAACCTCCAGGACCAGGGCAGGTACTTGTGTTTAGCCAGCACTTCAGAGGACGACTGGATGACCAGCGTCACCCTGACAGTGAGAGGTGAGCTCAATTTACATTTGTATAGGATTCCATCCTATAAATAAATATATATGTTATATTGAGCAAACGTTAGCTGTTTGAGTTTCTTGTTTTAACGCGGTACCATGTTGTTGCAGCTCCTGTTACTAAAGTGGACATTGTGCTAGTGAACAACATTGTCACCTGTAAGTCTGGAGGAATCTATCCAAGACCAGAGCTCACCTGGTCCGTCAGTCCTCGCCCGGCTACTGTCCTCCAGAACACAACCGAGGTCCATGAAGATGACCAGGGACTCTATGACATCAGCGGCTCCTTAAGGACTGTTTACAGTGACACAGTCTCGGCCTACAGCTGCTCAGTCCAAAATGAACACAGTGCAAGGAAAGCCACGATGAGGTTACACCGTAAGTTTTTTAATATCAGAATGGCAACAGTCAGAAGTAAAGCGTAGATTAGAACTGGTGCAATACAATTTTCAATGGTGGCAACTTAAAGGGATATGTCACGCTCGCTTATTGCTAACATAAGACAGTGCTGCTTCAAATGTGTCTTGTAAACATATTGTGGTCTGCAACATCTACTAAATGTCGTCATGGTCCAATTAAGATTTCATAACAATCTATTGTCTGTCCGTCGGTCTGTGTGTCCACTTGTGTGTCTATCTTCATCAGCTCTAATGAAAAGTGTTCCGAAGAGTGAGGTGGTACTCCCGTGTTACGCCTCGGGGCTCGATGACATCACCTGGACCTTCAACCACAACCAGACCATCCTCAGAAGACAAGCAGGACAAGAGAAGGTGGTGGAAACAGAGTGGCAGCAGCATATAAGAGACCTGTCTGAATCAGGCAGCCTCCTGCTGTATGTGACCTCATCAGCCCAGAGTGAAGGGACGTACAGGTGTACTCTCAGGTACGCAGACGAAGAAGAAGTAACCCACATTGAACTGAAGATACTGGAGGACCCTATGGCAGGTAGGCTCTTGGTGAAAATACAAAAGCAATCTGTGTGATGCTAAAACATCCGTGGTGTGAAAAAGCGACATTGTGTTTTCAACACTTAGCTGATAAGCCACCTTAGGCATTGGGTTTAAAACATTGTTATCTAGGTCTTGTTTAATGTAAAGGTGTTAGGATGCGTCTTGCTATCATTGTTTCTGTAACTTTTTTTCCCCTCAAATTCGGTAAAAGTCATACTGCAGCCTAAACCGTAAGTGGACAGCTCTTGAAATGTTCAGGTATAGTTACCAATAACCCCCTCTACCCATAAACCCAAATTTGTGGTACTGCACCCAAAGGTGGCGCTTTTGTTAAAAAATCATGAATTAGGCTTATTTCTCCTCACCAGATTGACCTGGACTGGATAAAACCCTGTGTATACTTTTCCCACAATTTCATATTAAAGCTAAACATGATAAAAAGATCAAAAAATCGCCACATCAAATCTTTAGACTAAGCCTCACAAAAATCATAGAACAAAATTTGTTTTACTTAGTTCCATTTGAGAAATATTGGCCAATAAAGTTGGAGCAGTTAGCCCATTTTTCTTACATGACCATTTTGTTATTGTATAAAAAAAAACATAAGACTATTATTAGGTTGATACCAATGCCCCCCACTACTAATAAACCCAAATTGTTTTTCTGCACCCAAAGGTGGCGAACTTATGAACTAGCCTTAATTCTCATTACGAGATTGATCTTGAATCAAAATTCTTTCAACATAACAATCTCTAGAATCAGATGCATCTTTTTCACCCTGGTCTTCTGTTCTAAAATGTTTACCTTTCCCACAATTTCATAGAAAAGCCAAACGTCCACAGTCTCAACCCATTTTGCCTATCTGATCATTTTGTTATTGTATAACTACCATACGGCTATCATAATGTGGATACAGTGCACATTTTCAGATCTGTACTCTTTTAAGAAGGCCCTTAATTATCTTGTGAAATGTGTGCTTGGAGTTTTCTTGATGTTGTGTCCTTATCATTAGACATCTTCAGGTTGCGAATGAGGCTTCATGCAGTTCAGGAATGTCAGTGGTTCAATGGGATAATTCCATGTACTGGTGATCCTTAGGTTGACTGTTCAAATCCCGATTACAGCATTATGAACAAGCTGAACATGACATTCTGTCATTGCCACTCATTTAAGAAACACAACATTGAACAGCACCTGAAATTCATTATGCAATCAACATTCTGGCCCATTAGTTTCCAAGAATCGGACTGCCAAGATACAGTATAGCATTAAGGGGAACTTCTTCGTTAACCGTCAGTGTTCTTGACAACAGATGTTGAATTTCCCCAGAATTTCAAAGATTTTACAGGTATTTTCTGGATGTTGTGTGCTTATCAATGTATATTTTCACCATGTGAATGAGGATACATTTCAGGTTTGTCAGTGGCCCAATGGGATAATGCCTCGACTGGTGATCATTAGTTTGAGAGATCGAATCCTGGTTAGACAATACTGCTGAACATGACAATCGGCCATTGCATTGCAGCCCAGCCACCTGAAAGACGAGGCACAGTATGGCATGAAGGGGAACATCAACATCTTTCCTTAATAATTAGATGTAATATTTATATAACTTCCGTTAGTGTGTTCTTGACTTTTCATTTTGCTCTGACCCCGTTAATCACCGCTTGCGGCTTTATTTATTATTCTCATTCTAATTATAGAAAGAATAATCAACATTTATTTCTTCTGTTCCCAGAGAGATCATATAGCCCACCTTGGATCGGATCCGTAGTCATGGTTTCAATCATTAGTTTAATCGTCGCCATCGTTGTGCGCAGGAATATCAAGGTAAAACAATTCATGAGTGATGTCAGACTTTAGAGTTTTGTAAATATAATTAGCATGACGCTATTATTAATATAACTCTGTTTTTACTCTTAGGCCAGGATTCAACGGTCACATGTCATTTAGGGGAGCCTTGTTAGAGGGGCTGACCAGCTTCAGGGATGAGGACAGTTGACAGGGAGGCAACTTCAGCAATACAGCTTCAGCCCCACAGCAGGGACGTCCAAAGAGCACCCTTCCAGGGGTGCAGACACGTGTATCTGGATGAACAGAGTTGAAGGAGTTCTCAGATGTCGTTCTGCTTCATCAAACAGACATTGCTCGCTGTTTATTTTATACATGTATACATATATATACCTACATATACCTACGTGGTCTTTTATAGTCTGCCTGTTGATCAGATGGAATAGCAACTTGAGCTGCAATTTAATGGTGTTAAAGTAAAAGGTTGCTCCTATGATTATGTATAATCATTGTCGATTTTAATTGTTTAATAATGTGATAATCAGCCACTTTTATATATTTTAGGGAACTATCTGTAAGAGAGTAGCTAACTCTCTGACCTGGGATCGTCTGGTTCTTCCCGTGCTGCTCGCCACAGTGTCTCTGCTCAGAAGATCATAACACAAAACTGAGATTTGAAATGACAAGCAACAGATGATTAAAATATATTCATTTATTTAATTTGACATGGTCACCTTTAACTTAATGGGTACAACATAACACATCTGTGCAGCACCAGAGGCATCGTGTGTTTGAGGTGAAGCACGCTCATTTTAGACCTCCCACAGTGAGGCAGTGAAGACAAAGACAAACCAAAATACATCATTAACATGAATATATAGTAAACTAAAATATATAAAAGTGGTTGATTATTACATTATAATACAGATAAAACGACCCATCACATCACTAATGAATGACCCAGAAATAACCACACAAACGTTTTCAATTAATTAATTAAAAATAAAAGAGAAAATGACACAAAGAACGAAATAAAATATAATGTGAAGTAATTTACAAGAACAAATATTAAAGAAAATGATACAAAAAATTCAAAAGAAACCCTTCTCTTTATACGTAAACAGATGAGGATGATGCTGATGATGATTAAAAGTATACCATAAAAATAGAATCCTATTTGTAACCAAGGTGTGCTAAATGATCCCGCTGAAACAGAAAAAGAAAATGTGGATTATTCTTTCTTTAATAAGAATGAGGATAATAACAATGACAGCAAGACAGAACCAAATAACTTCACATTAACGATGACCTAGATAATATTGTACCGTATTAAAACAAGAAACTCAGAGTTGGGGTTAGGGTTAGGGTTAAGGTTAACCCAGGACTTGAGCTCACCTCTCACTGTCAGGCTGACGAAGGTCTCCTGGTTGTTCTGTGAAGTGCTGCCGTAACACAGGTACCTGCCCTGGTCCTGGAGGTTCACCCTGGCCAGACCAAGGGATGCGTTGCCCCCTGAGATCTGATCCTGGAACAGGGAGGTCCTTCCCTCGTAGAGAGGGTCCTGGTGTCCCAGTTGGTCCAGTTCATCGTAGTAGGAGTGGACCTGAACATCCTTCCCACTTATCTTGTTCCAGTGGAGGATGGTATCACTGTTTGGATGGAAGCGGCAAGGCAGCACACAGCTCCCCCCAAACACACAGCCCACCTGGGTGTCTGGAGATCAGAGGACAGGGGGGTGTTGGAGGCATACTCTTCATTAACTTTATTAAAACAAGATAACAACTTTATTAATCCCCCGGAGGGGAAATTCCTTTGTTTCAACAGCCCAGCAGCAGTGGAAAGCACAGGATAAGATACAATACAATAAAAATACAAAGTACTAATGAGAACAAAAAGACGCTAAAGTAAATGCTAAAGTAAAGACAAAAAGAACAAACGGTATAAACAATATAATTAATAAATTATAAAGTGTTAAGTGTAATTTGTAAATTATAAAGTACCAGTACTTGGTACTTGCAAATGGTGCATGTCCATAAGTAATACTACAAATGTTTATAAATGATCTTGAATTGCTCGTAAAATATGACCTTTAGACCTCTGCAATCTGAGAGAGTGAAAGAAGACTAAGGGCCCTATCTTGCGCAATTGACTTTCTACCCTGACGCATGTGTCACTGCTAGTTTGCAACTGGCGCAGAGCGTTCTTTTCCCGCCACCGCCACACATCGGTAAATTAGGGAATGATCGTGTGCGTGTTCTGGCGCAAACGTTCCCCGGTGCTATTTTGCAGTTTCAGGAAACAATTCCGCCACAAACCAGGAAATACCTGGTTTAAAGTCAGTGGCGCGTTGTTCAGATGCTATTTTAAGGGCGCATGCATAATGTTGCTTGTGCACCTCGTGTATACACTTTGCCTCTCTCATCAACTAGCCACACATTCTTGATATATTATTTGGGAAAGAACAGATGATACAGGTAATAAGTTGTACTTTTAAATCAATGCATCTGCAAACACCGTACAGCAAACATATTTTCTTGACAGAGACATCGTGTACAAGCCCATAACTTTTAGGATTGAGGAGTATTTGATCGTGAGAAAACATTGTTTTACCGCGAGTGAGTTTTAAAAAAATAATGAATGAATGCGGGCGCGCGTGTGTGTATGTGTAAAATAATTAATGAATGCGGGCGCGTTTAAACACACGCAAACTAAACACGTAACGCATAATGCAGTCCATGGCACTGTATATTAACGGGGGGACACATGCATATTAGGAACACAAGTCGATAACGATAATGCATACAATACTGGTACGTGGTTTCTTTGTTATTGTATTGCGTATATCATTAAATAGAACCAGTTACCGCATATCATATGTGTGTTAAGTTTTCTTGGCCGAAATTTATTTGAGGACTCAGTATTTCTGTGGAAGAAAACGCTATTCCATGTGTGAATTAGGCCATATTATTTGGCCATAAACTGAGCCATTTGAAGTTTAAAATTCATGTGGTCATGCATGTGTGTCATCGGAGACAGCAAACGCGTTTTCAAAATATCAACCCTTCAGATTCAAATGCGCTCATGGCTCTTAAAGAGGATGGGAGGTGGCACTCTCAATGGTTTATTGCACGTTACGCCCAAACCACATCTACGGGTAATAAGGCTACTTCAGACCAAGCCTTTTGAGATTTGCGCCGGGCGCAAGAGTCATTTTTGCGCCGGTAAAATAGCAACATCGCCATAAAACCGCCTACAAAGCTACTTGCATTTGGCGCATCTCACTTGCGTTTCAGACTGTTAAAATAGGGGCTAAGTAATCTAAACTTATCCAGACGACAGACTTAGGTTGTCTGAGCCTTTTTCAGTTTATTTTTTCTTCAGTAACACACATTTTTCATAATGTCTATCTTTCCCGGTGTGCTTTCGTCTCTCACCTTCTCTCACATCACCTGACCATTCTGAGAACCTGGGTTCGTCTTTAGAGACAGCTTTGGTTTCTGTATGAGAAAAGCTCGAAATGAAGTAAAAATATTGCAAGCAGAATCAAGCAGTTGTATTTTATATTATTATTTTCATCATTATAAGTGAAACCTAAAGGTTATATTTGAACAAAAAAGATTAGTCCGTTTGTGTTCTGGTGCTAGTCCAAATATCAAGCATAACAAACCAAACAAAGAAGAACTCTTCATATTAGGTTTGCCATAGAGACGGTTTATATTCGGTCCAGCTTACCTCCCTGAACGACGACCAGCCCCGTCAGTAACAAGACCGTCTGAACCACAACACTGCCCAGCGCTGTCATTGTCTGTGTCGTCCTCTCTCAGCTGTACCTGTTGTTGGACTGCTGACAGGACCGGGACACACCAACCTTTACCTGGACTTATTAGACCTCCTGGCTGACATTTATGACTTTTTATTGGCTTGGGATTAAGAATACGAGTTATGGATCACTTAGTTATTAAAATGAGGTTAGGTATATAACTAAATGGCAATATTTATGAAAAATACAATTTGATCAAAATAAAGTGATCATGTAAAAGCAGTAAGTGGTTTGTTATATTACATTCAAACAAATAATTTCGGTGATATGTTTCAATTGGTTGTGGGGTCAGAGATATTTTAAGTGTACAATAAATTTAATTGGGATTCAAACAATGAGGGAAAATGTTATCTTATCTGTTCTGAATGGAGGGGCATGTTGAATAATGATTGTTAGTGTATGCTGTGTCTATAAAAATAGCTAGTCAGTATAGGTGAGCAGTTTATAGGGTCTGGTCGATAAATAATAATAGAGGAAGTCCATTCTGGACTATCGATGGACTATATATATTTCACAGCAATTTTCTATTGTAGATTGATACAGTTTAATTAATTTAATTGAAAGGGATTTTTGCTCAGAAGGAAATAACACAAAAACTGCAGTGAGCTTTGAGATTACAAGCAAAATATATTTATTTAAAGCAGTGATATTACGCCACCCGGTGTGAGTGTGATTAGCTACTACAAGCCTTTTGAAAATCTGCCTTTTCATGTGTTTTAGTGACATGATCCCAAGTGGGTGTATCCACCTATGTACGCTGGATAGATCAGTCTACCAGCCTACCCAGTGGACTGTAGCAAATGTTGGTTAACTATCCATCATACATCTAGGACGGGTGAACACTCCCACTTTTGATGTCACTAAAAAACAGGAAGAGGCAAAGGGCTTGTCATGGCTAATCACACTCACACCTGGTGGCATTATATCACCCCTTTAATGTGATGTGGTCGCCATTGACTTAATGGGGACAACAATAGACATCTGCGCAGTTCGATTCCTCCCCGTGGTCCTTTACTGCACGTCTTCCCTCCTAGCATAATGTTAATAAACAACTCAGTGGATCAACTGAACGTTCTCGTATGTCTCCATTCACCCCTTCATCAGTGGGGAGGGAGGATATTACCACACAAACAACAATGGAGTCTCCATTCACCCCTTCATCAGTGGGGAGGGAGGATATTACCCCACAAACAACAATGGAGTCTCCAATCTCCATTCACCCCTTCATCAGTGTTTGGAAAGGATATAACCACACACACAACAGTGAAGTCCGACTTTTTTAACCACACACACATACAAAAAAACTATAAGTAATCTGGGGAAAAATATACAAACACACACTCACATACACACATACAATAGATCAATATTGTAAATAAGAAACTGTTCTTAATGTTTTCTCTGGAAAAATAAAGGTTAAAAAAAAGAATAAACACATAAACATGCGCACATTAGCGAGTTACAATTATGTTTATTTATTTAATCTAGAAATCGCTGAAGTTCCTTCCTTCATGAAACATAGATAATATAACTGGCATCAGAGTTAGTGAGAAGCTTCTACCGCTAACCCTCCAACGTGTTTCAGGACATGAGTTTAACTTATCTAAATCATCATTCAGAGTTCAAGTTATGCGAGGGCGAACCATCAGTGAGGATTGATTCAACACCAGTAAGACACCAGTGAGACACCAGTGGGACACGGTTACCAGTGAGACACCAGTGAGACACCAGTGAGACACCAGTGGGACACCAGTGGGACACCAGTGAGACACCAGTGAGACACCAGTGGGACACCAGTGAGACACCAGTGAGACACC
>NC_082404.1:15727702-15791546 GCF_031168955.1 Gadus macrocephalus
CCATCATGTTGTAAATTATGGTTAAATATACTCAGTGATTGAGTTTAATTTGCATTTATTTTGCTAATGGATTATGATTTATTGACATTATTTTAAGTACCGGTTTTTGATTTTGAATATGCTTGATTTATTAGAGAATATTTAATAATTGATTTTGATAGAATTATTTGTATTTGGAATTTGGTTTTGAATGTTTTTATTTTACTATTTTCAGATATTTGGGGGTTGGCCTCCTCTGTATACTTGGCACTTATCTGACACTGGGGGAATGAATGTTGTTAAAAACCTATTTGCAACTGTGTGCCTTGCCATCCTTTGGGTTTGAAAGTCCGGTGTATGATGGTTACATTACCTTCACGTTTGTGTGTGTGTCGCACAGTAAGGTGAATTGATAGAAGACTTTTTTCGTTTTGAAGTATGAATCTAAATCCGACTCATCCCTTTAATTAAAATGAGGGAGGTCATTTAAGATCAAACACAGAGCTGAAATAGCCTCTCACTGTTGCCAAGAAGACCACAGGTCGCGGAACCTGCATTGAGTTTTACTAATTAGCTCAATTAGCATTGAGTTTTACTAATTAGGGATTGTGGTGGTTTAACTCATTTGAAATTTGGACCATGAGTAAACTGTTCCTTCCTTCAAAGGTCTATCATGGATACTTAACTGCAGTTCTGTGAGTATCCCAACTTAACCATGAAGATGAACTGCAAACTGTAAGTCATTAATATCTCATTACTCTTGGGCACATTGATGTATTTTGGCTTCCTGGTGAGTTAACCTGTTACCTGAAGGTTGATCTGAGTAGCAAGGATGTTTTATTGGTTCTTGGGTTACTTAGGGATTTGATTTATGTTGGTTTTAATGATTTGTTAAAATGGTTACAGGCTCCAAGTTATTGTTGTAAGCTGGTGCAATGGGTTGGGTTCTGACATCTGCAGTCTTCTTTCATTCTACTCTCCTGAGCTCTGCATCTTCATCACATGAGTGTTGCTTTACTGATGAGGGTGAGGTCTGAGTGAGCAGAGGTGCATACTGGGATACAGAGCTGTCTGAAGTCTACAGGTCTGTAGACACGCCCCCTCAGGGGAAACGGAGTGTTTGAGAATCTGTCGTGACGTCAGTTACATGGACTGGAATGTTCTTAAAGATGGAGACAGGGATTCAGAAGGAGAAACACCAGGGGGAGATGAGGGGGCTCCTCATCTCAACGGCTAAAACACAACTTCAGTCTGACAGAGAACCATGGAACACATTCAACAGTCCCCTCCAGGCATCGGGACTCCTCAGGAAGGTTTCATTTCCAAGGTCTTATTTGGGGCCATCCCCATATGGATCCTGCTCCTCAAGAGCCACCCCCCTCCACTGGGTGGTCTACTGAACAGATGACCTCCTTCCTGTCCTCAGGCTGACTAAAGCTGCACCGTTTGCGTCTGTGAAGGCCCCTCATTCAGGAAACCACTTGACTACAAAGACATGACTTCAGAGACGTTGAATCAACCTGGGACATATTTTGGAGACGCAAAGCATAATCCATCACCAATGTGGGATGCCACTGAAGAATGTTGTGCATAATTTTTCATCTCTGGAGAAGTTGGTTGTTCTGTTATGGGTGCCCTGGCAGGAGGCCTGGGGAGGGGGGGGAATGGGGAATGATGGAATGTTATTTGGCATGAGGTTTTTACCCTGCATGATTGTTTGGCCTTTTATGGCTCAGTGGTGTGTGAGTGTGTTTGGGTTTGACATGAGATGTAAGATTTTTGAGGGTTCTACTGTGTGTGTCTCCCACTCAAACCTGGCATGGGGTTCTACGTGCCTGGCCTGGGTTCTATGTGTGTGTCCGGCTTGCTTTGACCGTGATAATGTTCATACGGGGGTCTGTGTGATTGGCTTGGGATATTGGAATGGTCAACTAAATCATACCTGATGGACGGCCACACGTTTACTCAAGGGCCTCCAGTAGGCATGAAGAGCCCTGAGCGACGCTCCAGAGCGATATCCAACACACTGGGCAGGAAGGAGAGTATCCAACTAAAGTGTAAAAGGATGCAAGCGGCGTGTTCAGATCAGTGACTTCAAATTAGGACTACACCAATCAGGATCAATGGAGGATGGACACCAAAAGGAATTCCACAAGGAGAGTCTGACGTTGGAAAGGGACCTAAATGGATTTTCAAGATGACCTTCAGACCTGTAATGAGACGGCTCTTCCTACCTGGCCCGATTGATGGAGAGCCCTGTGGAAACCTTCACTGGGGCTTCAAGGTATAAAGAGGAGACTGTTTCAATGGTATTCCATGGTACTCTGAAGACCGTTGTTGTGTTCCACTGGCTGAGGGGAAGAACCCACAAATCTTTCTCTTGACCGTTCTCCTCTGAGAATCCTGGTGCCATCTTGAAGGATATTCCAGCTCATGTAACTGATGTCACGACAGTTTCTTAAACACTTGGTTTCTCCTGAGGGGCGTGTCTATAGAACGGAAGACTTCAGACAGCACTGTATCCCAGCATGTATCTCTGCTCACTCAGACCACACCCCCATGAGTAGGATGCAACACTCTAGTGATGGAGATGTAGAGTTTTATAAGTAACAAGGGAGCAGACTAAGGTGATTAGAACACAATGGAATGTCCAGTCTGTAAATCTTTAAACCATGAAGATGGTTGGATAGTTCAGGAATTGGGCTTCTTTTTATTATGGGCAGTCCTTTCACTCGGATGCCCACGATGATGCCCATGATTTGCTGTTGGTGATGAGGCGGTCAGGGTGACGTTGCAGGGCTATGGTCGGCTCTCTGCTCAACGTTTAGATTTGCTCTGTATGGTTTATACCCGGAATAATCTAGATAATTGTAAAATGTATACACGGTTTTGTATTGAATGATTTTAGTTTTAAAGTTGTTGTGGGACGTACATGGTAGTTTGGTTCTTCGTATGGTTTTGAGTGATATAACTTGTACACACCGGGTGCATAATAATGTAAAGGTACACTGAATAGTAATGACCAACAGCAACAAACAGATCTCCTCAAGGTAAGTCTGTTGGCTGTGTTTTAATGAAGACCATCGCTGGACTTCAGGATCTTCCTCCGTTCAGCTCAAGGTGAGGCGCTGGTTCTGTTTTTTCTTTGGTTGGTTCCGGCCGGAATGTTCGGATTCCAGTCGGACGGTTTGTGCTTCCCGCCGTGGAAGGTTCTGAGTGCGGTCACTTGATTTAGTCCCAATGGTTAGCATAGAACGTTGTAGTCTTGACAACCATAAGAAACCACCTGGCAGTTTGTTGGACTGGAGTCCCCTGAGGGAATCTGGCGGAACGTTCTGGATTGTATTTGCGTAACCTCGAGCCGTTTCCTATTCTATTTCAGTCGGTTTCGATTGGGAATTGTTGCCCCTATCTAAAACAACTTAAGTCTGATATTAAATACATACTCATGCGTACGTCGTACAATATGTTGATAAATTCCGATGGTTGCGCCGTACTTTTAACCACGATGACGTGACGGGACTCTCACTGCGTACAAAACGGCGTTCTACTTGCGGGCCCATTTTTGACATCAGGGGAGGCTGAAAATCATTTCAAGGTGGAAGCTAATTTGACATTTCTTCAACGGAACCCAGCACCTGAATATGGCTGAGTATATTTGATTTAATATCGATACTGCTTAGAGTTCTTTGTTACTTCAACTTTTGTATGTTCTTAATATCTGCTGTCATTAATTGCCACAGAAGTTAAACCCTACCCAATGGAATGACGTTAAACAACGACTTTGGTTCAGTTACCAACTTCATAATATCAAAGCTAAAATACACATGTTACAATAGAAGATACTCTAGTCTAGAACTGTACAAGGTTAAAAAGGTAACATGTAGTTTGTCCCAAGGTGTTTGCCTCCTCACCCAGAGCAAGACCTCCACCTCCGCACCCAGAGCCAGACCTCCACCTCCTCACCCAGAGCCAGACCTCCAACTCCTCACCAAGAGACAGACCTCCACCTCCAGTCAGAAGTCCTCCAGAACAGGTCAGTGCTCTGTGTGAGTAGTCTTCTCAGGTCAGTTTCAATGCATGGCCTGAACCACTTCTTTAAACTTGTGGAAAGCTCCGTCTTCATTCCCGAAAACGGGATGCTCATGTCTGGTCTCAAGTCTTTTCTAGCCTTGAGTTATAAAATAATAGTTCAATCAATTGTGCAACACTTTCGGATGAGTCAATTAAGTTTATTGTTGGGCAAATGCTGATATAAACCTGCTGCTGTAGCTGAACTGAGAGGCTGGGGACCAGAGGCTTGTGGTGCCAGGGTGGACCGGAGACTGAGGCTGGAGACCAGGGGCCCACAGCACCGGACCAGAGGGTAACCATCACCAAGCTCATCTGAAACACTAAAATCCACGGTAGTTTAGGTCTAGTTTTGATCATCTTATGACTTTAAATCTGTGCCAAGCTGTGATTTTAGTTAATTTATACGGGGGTTATGTAGTAGTCATATGAGCCATTAATGTTACTAGTGCTCCTACGACCGTAGTGGATGAATTGCTGAATGCGACAATCTGCAGACATTGTCTAATTTAAGTGTTTAAATTTGTATTCCATTTTACAAGTGAACCTCAGATGCAGGAGGTGGGGTGTGTTGCGTCACCAGGTGATTTACTGCTGAGATGAACTGGGTTTGTAACCAGACCAGGAATCCATGTCTGGAGGAGCCGTGCTGATGGAGGACCCGTGCTGAAGGAGCTGTTGGAGGAGTCGTGCTGAAGGCCCTGCCTGGTGAAGGACCTGCCTGGTGAAGGACGTCTGTCATGGGGTAGATGGAGCTTGACTCGGAAGTGATCATCACTGCTACCACAAACTACCGGCGTTTGTACCATATATACCAGACGACTACATCTGTTTTACCACATGTTGAAGCAAGACTTCCGCTGTTTTTCCAGACTAGCTGTAAGTCCACACAAGAAGCGAATTGAGCGACCAAATCGCCGGAAGTCATTCACTTTCTATGGGCAAAAGCGACCAAAGCGACCAACGCTACCAGCGGCCAAAGTTGAGCGACCAGAGTGTCAAAAAGAAGTTGAAAACTTTTTAACTTTATGCAAATGACTATTATTCGCTTCAGCGGCCAAACACTGACAGCCAATCGGAATGTAGACGCTCTTCGCTTGCGTGGATCCCAGGGAACATCGGCAGGCACTTTGGTTCCTACCTACCTTTATTCACTCACTGAACAAAATGTCGGCTGAAGTATTAATCGCGGCTGTAACTGGGCACCCGGTGTTGTACGAACCCACCCTTTTTCAGTTCAGAGATCGAAACGCCATGGGGGTTTGGATATCAAGTGATGATAAGCGGGAGTATTTATAGGCTACATCTAGAACGTTCGTATTTAAGCGGGAATCATTTTAATTTGCTCTAAATGCCACCAATCTAACCAACCAATCGCGTGTAGCATGCTTTAAACAAAACCAAAAAAAAATTGAAATCGTCACATAAACAAACTAATCGACAAGACGAGGGATAAATGACAAGGGATATATCTCTTGTCTTTTATCCCTCTATTCCCCACTATTCACGGAGCCTGAGGTGAATAATTGTTAATTAAATAGTCTAGATAGATAGATAGCCTAGTCAAGTCTTTATTAATACCAAACGACACAAATCGTCGGGAATCCATTTAGGTGGTTCGGCCCACACAGGACAGTAGCCTACAAGACCACACAGAACAAGTCTGACTGGACATACACACAATACATCACATTAAAACTAGACACGCGTTGATAGATAGATAGACAGAAAGGCCTAGATATATAGATATATTCCATTATTTGCCTTGCGGAGCCAACCAGTCCTGTGCACGTATGCAAATTAGCCATGTGCGACAATGACTATTTGTTTTGAATGCAACGAATGAGTGCAGATCATGATTTGCAGATCCAGATCAGTGAAACATATTTCAACTACTACAGCACGCAGGGTTTTTTGTTCTCGGTTGTAATTAGCCTACATTTTAGGATTTTTTTTTATATTGGGGGGAATCCCTGTCCTACTTGTTGTCGAAGCACTTTATCGAACAAGCAAAACCGTCTCGGCAATATGGCCAAGGTGTATGGGAGAGTTCACTATTTGATATGGCTGTCTGTAGGGCCTACTAAACGCATACGGCTCCTTTTAAATGCTTCTGCATAATTGAATTGTACGTCATGAGCGACCAAAGCGAACAGAAAAATTCGTAGGGAAACTTTGTGAGCGACCAAAGCGTCTTCGCTCCTGGTGTGGACGTACAGTAGGACTCTGTCTGAGGAGAGCTGCTGGAGGAGCTGAGACGCTGGAGGATGACTAGGAATCGACCAACAAGGATTCCTCGTAAGTTTGTTTTTAGTTACATGGTTGACTTAAAGGACAAAATACAGCTGTTATGCGTTAACCAACTACCGCTGTGTTTTCTTACTAGAACGTGTTCCTGGAGAGGAGGCGAGCTGGTAGGGGAGCCGTGAATCTGGAGGATGAACATCACTCTACAAACAAGGATTGTAAGTTTGTATTAACCAAACAAACCGGGAATAAAGGGCTTAAAAATAAGACCAACTACATGTTCGTTACCAGACTTTGGGGCCAGACTCGCTCTGTTTGTTCCAGACCACGACTCTGGCTGTGGAGAGCTGATGGAGGAGCCAAGACTCTGGAGGACGACATCGCTCCACCAACCAGGATCCTCGTAAGTTTGCCTAAAATAAACAGTGGACTTGTTGTAACACAGGATTAGTTTGTCCAGTACAAGTTCCGGCATACTATTGTGGTTGTTTACCAGACAAACTACAGCTGCTACTTTGTTATTAGAGCCCAACTACTCCTGTGTTTGTGACCTTACATTAGAGCCCAACTACTCCTGTGTTTGTTACCTTTCATTAGGGACAAAGTACTACTGTGTTTGTTACCTTACATCAGAGACAAATTGCGTTTCTAACCAGACCAGGAATCTGGAGGATGGAGATGGAGAAGCCGTACATCTGGAAGGAAAATCCTGAGGATCACCAGCACTCTACCATCAAGGATTCCTCATAAGTTTGCATTATCTGGACATGGTGGACTAGGTAGGGGGTTGGGGTTTCAACTCTCAAACCAATGGTGCCGGATTCAAGTCCTCAGAATACAGTGATGTGTCCTTGAGCAAGGCGCCCTAAAGCCTGACTGCTCCTTAATGACTTATCTTTGGTTCAGATAATGTTGCATCTTTTGAATAATGAACCTAATCAATGTCCTTGTTTGGTCCGGGCAGACGCACCTGAGCTGAACCTCACCTGATCCTGTTTGGTCGGGGGTAGACACACCTGAACTAAACCCGCCCTGATCCTGACATCCTGCTGGTCCCGTCTCCTCAGTTCATCTGAGCCTTGTCCTCCAGAAGACCTGCTGAGCTCAGCAGTCTGAGGCTGATGGATCACTGACCTCCAGTGGGAGTGATCTTCTTGACCTCACTACTTCACTACTCTCTACTGCTTCCTCTTTTCTTCCTTCTCTCTGGTTCAAATCTTTACACTGAAGGCGCGTCTTCCTGCCCTCAGAGAGTTTAGCGTTAGGGTTGAGAGTCAGGGTTTAGAGTCAGGGACAGAGCTGGTCAGGGAGGACTGCTTTTACACAAACCTCTTCACTTGCTTTCGGAATGGTGGTGACATTTCGAAAAGATTAACTTGGAAAATGTTTTCCTCTGCTTTCCTTTATAATATTGTATTACATTTCTGTCAAGTGTTTTTGTTTTCATATATTAAAATCCCACATTGACTTCTACATGTTTGGTGAGGTTCATTTAATTGTCCTTTCACTTGGTTAGTGTCAAGCTAAACTCCTGCAATACATTTAATATACATGATTGTTATTCAGCAATGTTCACATAATCCATTTTGTAAAAATATGAAACCTCCTTATTGCTACTAAATCCAAGCCTATTCATGTATTTAACAATGTACATACTGCCCCGCAGGCCATTCTCTGCTACTACAACGCAAATGTTGATTTCCTGAGTGGTAGACATTCCTGGGGCCGGGTCGCCACATATGGTGGAGAATCGACCGAGGACTCGACCAAGCTACGGACCATTTTTTTGAGTGAACGCCAGCCTCCAAAGCAGCCTTGACACAGCCGGAGACGAGGCAGCGGGAGCAGCTCCGCTTCAGGAGGGGCGCCGCTCCAACATGAGGCCCCGAAGCTTCAAAGGGTAGAGGAGTGTGGCAACCCGGATCCGGCCCAGCACCCCTGGAAGCAGTCTACCCCCAGATGGCGCCATTGAGGGCGTTGGAGCGGGGGCCAATTGACTAAATGCAGAGCACCTGAGGAACAGGTGGAGAAGCAGGGCTTGAATAGCCTGCTTCTCCACTCAATCAGGGCTCTCAGCCATGTGGCTCGGGCAAGGAGAGACAGGTTCTCGTGGGTTAGGACCGTCGATTCCTCCCAGGTTTCTCGTTGTGTTATTTTCAGTATGAGACTTTTTGGATTAAACGGGCCTTTTTGCCCAGTAAAGTTGTGTCCGGTTTGGGGAGGAGGCGGTTCACTGGAGAAGGCGGGTTGCCAGAATATACAGTACATCGTTTTTCAAAAAGTCTTTGAAAATGGCTGATTACAACTTTATAGGCCTAATACCAATAAAATTATCAATATTAATACATAACAATTGGTGTAATCCGTTGGAGATGGTTTTATTTTAAATCTGTGTAGAAGACAATTCCACTGACGGTACATTAAGATAATGGACGCATGTTACAACTCATCCATTCATTGCCTTTAAAGATGAATTTAAGTTTCGTAAAAGAAAATAGTGGGATCATAAGGATGACAAAAATGTCAACGCTTTTCAAGGGACCAAACAGAAATTGTTTATTTAGTCAGAAAACGTCTCATTCCCATTAATCCAGATACATGTTTCTTTGCTCTTGGACGTGTGCTCTGTGGTGTGTCACCAAGGTCGTCCATGTTGCTGTTGTTGTTGTGGTGCTGAAGTTGCCTCGGTTGTACCCATCACATTGTCCGTTTGACCTTTTCAAAGTCTTTCTCTGTTGCAGAATAAAAATATCCTCCCAGTCCAACTCAGATGAAGACACCTGGCAACATAGCGGCAGACTGTAATCCCAGCAGAGAACTCAGAGGTCAGAATCAGCCCCTACAGACCACACCTACTCACCTTTTACACACCTCAGCCTCACTCCTGAAGCTGGTCAGTCCCTCCTACAAAGCACCCCCCCCTTCCCCCCCTTCTACTGTTACACCCCTAAATTACAACGTAAACAAGGATCCTGGCTCCTGCGACGAAGGTCTTACCCTGCTGTGTCTGATGGTGCGGTAATAAGGTCAGGAGGTTGAACCCGTTATCTCACAGAGGAACGACTTCCGCCTCGTGCCCACTGCACCGTCAGTCAACGGACGTGGGAAGGCGTGGCTGACGGATGGGGGAGTAGTCTTTGCAGAGGCATCCGTCAGCCAATCAAATCGCTTCGCCGGGTTCTTCTCGCTTCTTCCTGCTTGTTGCGATGCAAGATTACCCGCTTTCCCGCTTTCCAGTATCGTTAGAGCCCGAGTCGCGTCACAGTGCTTAAATTTGCATACGCGATCTGATTGGATGACGGAACCGTCGCTGCTGAAAAAGTTGAACATTTTTCAACTTTCTGACGGTGGCGAACGCTCCAACTGAACGGACGGATCCACAATGCATTGCGCGTCCGTCCCCATTCAATGTCAATGGGCAACGGTCAACTGACGGAGGTAGTGGGCACGGGGCGTTCCTGAGAAGAGGGTTCAGTACTTTGGTTGTTTGAGCTCCTTCCTCGTCCTTCTTTGGCCGAGAAGTAACAATGTTATATTAATAATAGCTTCATAATCCTATTTGTAAAACTACACAGTCCCACATCACTCATAAATAACCCAGAAGTAACCTCCCCACCTTTCTCAAGAAATTCTATAAAAATTAAAATGTGTAGTAAACATGTTATTAATGAATGCTGAAAGTAGTGGTTTTACCTTTATCGGTTATATGATATATAAACTGTTGATGGCGATGATTAAAATGATAACGGGATCCACGACTCCTAAAATGATCCCAACTGTGCTAGAAGATCCCTCTGAACAGAAAAAGAGAATGTTGCTTATTCTTTCAATAATAATAATAACACTCATAACAATGACTGCAATACACATCCTAATACCTTCACATTAAACATGTTTCAATCACGTTGTCTAAGGTGGCTCCTCAGTTACTGGTCCAGTTAACATGGCTCAGTAAAGAAGACAATGGAGACCTTTGCCTTACCCCCCCATGTGTTGTAAACAGAATGTCGCTTTTTCCCACCACAGGTGTTTTAGCATCACACAGATTGCTTTTGTATTTACACCAAGAGCCTACCTACAATAGGGTCTTCCAATATCTTAAGTTCAATGTGGGTTACGTCTTCTTCGTCTGCGTACCTGAGAGTACACCTGTACGTCCCTTCACTCTGGGCTGATGAGGTCACATACAGCAGGAGGCTGCCTGATTCAGACAGGTCTCTTACATGCTGCTGCCACTCTGTTTCCACCACCTCCTCTTGTCCTGGTTGTCTTCTGAGGATGGTCTGGTTGTGGTTGAAGGTCCAGGTGATGTCATCGAGCCCCGAGGCGTTACAAGGGAGTAACGCCTCACTCTTGGAAAGATTTTCCATTGGAGCTGAATTAGATGGACACACAAGTGAACAAACGATCAGACATATAAGATATTGTTATGAAATCTGCAGAGATTTTGAACCATGACACCATTTAACCTATTTTGACCAATGGAGAACACAAATCCCAGACCAATGATGTCAATGGTCCAACCTTCTGCCAATTCTCAGCGGAAGTGGAGTAGACATTGCAGACCAAAATATTCTCACGATAAAAATATGAAGCAGTACTCTCTTATGTTAGCTATTCCTGAGTGTGACGGTTTCCCCTTAAAATGCAACCACTCGAAATTGGATTGCAACATTTCTAATCAATGCTTTGCTACTGACTGTTGTTTCTCTGATAGTCAAAGACTTACGGTGTAACCTCATCGTGGCTTTCCTTGCACTGTTCATTTTGGACTAAGCAGCTGTATGTCGATTCTGTGTCATTGTAAACAGTCCTTAAGGAGCCACTGATGTCATAGAGTCCCTGGTCATCTTCATGGACCTCGGTTGTGTTCTGGAGGACAGTAGCCGGGCGAGGACAGGTGACAGTGTTGTTCAGTAGCACAATGTCCACTCTAGTAACAGGAGCTGCAACGACATGACACCACATTAAAACAAGAAACTAATAGTTACTATGCCTCATTTGGTTTGCTGCATTTACATTGATACTGATATCAATGGCGTAGTTAGGTATTATTGCTAACCACACCATGAACATAAGAAAACATGTACCAAAATACACACACAACTGACATGGGAACGTTGCAATGTTATTTTGTGGTTGAACACGAGGAACCGGCAAGGAACAAAGGAGGTGAACCAGTATAATTGGGGAGAGAGCGATCGGGGAATGAGTTGAAGGTGGGAAGACGGACAAGAACACACAGGTGAGGGGAAGGCCATGAATGCAGGCCGGAGACGGGAGGTGAGTGAACAGTCTAGCGACATCTGGTGGACAAGGGGGGAACAAACCCAAAACAACACAAGGACAAGGAAAGATCATGACAATGATTGTTTATAGGCCCTGGGGCAAAGGCAAAGGGTCTTGTGATTGTTTAGTACATGTAGAGGGAATACACACATTTTTACATTATAACCTGATCCAAAAATGAGTTATTTGTAAACAAACTCAGGTTGGTTTGGCGACCTCATTCAGTTTCCAAAAAGTAAATCCGGTTTGACATGGCACACCCAAAAGGGTGAATGGAAAAAACAAACCAATCCAAACTACAGGAGAGGAGGAGTGGCCCTGCAACAGGAACCACAACACCTTTCTTCCTCCCCAGATCATGTTATCGTTCCAATGAAGTGAAGTTGAGTCGTCAAGCTGCAGACTGAGAGACCCAAGAGGCACGAAGGAAGAATAAGATGGCAGAACTCAATGGTGTTCTGGTCCGAACAGCCGTGTTCCTCATGGTGGAGGTCCTCGTTCAGGGAGGTAAGCTTGACTAATATGGAGACATTACCTTATTTATGATTTTTTGGGGATTATTTGGAGATCTAAAGGTGAAAAGGTAAAGGTAAATCTACACATGGGGATATGTCTCACAATATCGTTGACATTGTAATTATGCCATTTTGTCACCATTGCTGATTAAACAATTCTGTAATTTAGAGAAAACACGCGTAATATCCTGTGGATTTTTTTATGTCCGTGTCACAGAGCGGGATCTTCTCAGACACTGATTATAACATATCACAATATAGTAGGCCTGCTACTAGATACAAATCATAGAGACACCATTGAAAAATTCCACCTGAGGATAAACCCGCCTGAATACTGTGTTTTGCAGTCAGTCATTCTAAGTATTGGTTTATTAAGGTTTACCTACAGGTGTGTACTGTTGTGAGATAGGAGTAAAAGAGGTTAGGGTTAGGGTTGCTTGTCGGTGGACGTTTGGTCTATGCATCACATGGTTTGCACTAAGGGTTTAACTTCTAAATATCTATCAGTATGACAATATGCTATGGCAGCGGCTCTGAAAGGAGAATGCTATATGTCAGACTACTCAGACCGTAGGCCATTCGGAGGATGAGATATATGGGAATATTTTAATTTGTTTTATAGATTGTATTTTTGTCCTTGGTTCCCAAATGGAAAAAATAATTACGATTCTTATGTTGCTTTCATTAATTGCATGTTATTTATTTAACAATGTAGCAATGGAAAAATATACGGGTGTTACTGTTCATCCCTCAATATGGATCCCCCCTATGTTTTTTAAAATGGTATTGACCAGGTGCTGTTCAATCTCCAGACACCCCGGTGGGCTGTGTGTTTGGGGGCAGCTGTGTGCTGCCTTGCCGCTTCCAGCCAAACAGTGGTACGATCCTCCACTGGGTCAAGAAGTGGGATGGGGAGGATGTTCAGGTCCACTCCTGGTACCGGGACCAGGACCAACTGGTATACCAGGACCCTCTCTACGAGGGAAGGACCTCCCTGATCTCAGGGAGCGACGCATCCCTTCGTCTGGCCAGGGTGAACCTCCAGGACCAGGGCAGGTACTTGTGTTTAGCCAGCACTTCAGAGGACGACTGGATGACCAGCGTCACCCTGACAGTGAGAGGTGAGCTCAATTTACATTTGTATAGGATTCCATCCTATAAATAAATATATATGTTATATTGAGCAAACGTTAGCTGTTTGAGTTTCTTGTTTTAACGCGGTACCATGTTGTTGCAGCTCCTGTTACTAAAGTGGACATTGTGCTAGTGAACAACATTGTCACCTGTAAGTCTGGAGGAATCTATCCAAGACCAGAGCTCACCTGGTCCGTCAGTCCTCGCCCGGCTACTGTCCTCCAGAACACAACCGAGGTCCATGAAGATGACCAGGGACTCTATGACATCAGCGGCTCCTTAAGGACTGTTTACAGTGACACAGTCTCGGCCTACAGCTGCTCAGTCCAAAATGAACACAGTGCAAGGAAAGCCACGATGAGGTTACACCGTAAGTTTTTTAATATCAGAATGGCAACAGTCAGAAGTAAAGCGTAGATTAGAACTGGTGCAATACAATTTTCAATGGTGGCAACTTAAAGGGATATGTCACGCTCGCTTATTGCTAACATAAGACAGTGCTGCTTCAAATGTGTCTTGTAAACATATTGTGGTCTGCAACATCTACTAAATGTCGTCATGGTCCAATTAAGATTTCATAACAATCTATTGTCTGTCCGTCGGTCTGTGTGTCCACTTGTGTGTCTATCTTCATCAGCTCTAATGAAAAGTGTTCCGAAGAGTGAGGTGGTACTCCCGTGTTACGCCTCGGGGCTCGATGACATCACCTGGACCTTCAACCACAACCAGACCATCCTCAGAAGACAAGCAGGACAAGAGAAGGTGGTGGAAACAGAGTGGCAGCAGCATATAAGAGACCTGTCTGAATCAGGCAGCCTCCTGCTGTATGTGACCTCATCAGCCCAGAGTGAAGGGACGTACAGGTGTACTCTCAGGTACGCAGACGAAGAAGAAGTAACCCACATTGAACTGAAGATACTGGAGGACCCTATGGCAGGTAGGCTCTTGGTGAAAATACAAAAGCAATCTGTGTGATGCTAAAACATCCGTGGTGTGAAAAAGCGACATTGTGTTTTCAACACTTAGCTGATAAGCCACCTTAGGCATTGGGTTTAAAACATTGTTATCTAGGTCTTGTTTAATGTAAAGGTGTTAGGATGCGTCTTGCTATCATTGTTTCTGTAACTTTTTTTCCCCTCAAATTCGGTAAAAGTCATACTGCAGCCTAAACCGTAAGTGGACAGCTCTTGAAATGTTCAGGTATAGTTACCAATAACCCCCTCTACCCATAAACCCAAATTTGTGGTACTGCACCCAAAGGTGGCGCTTTTGTTAAAAAAATCATGAATTAGGCTTATTTCTCCTCACCAGATTGACCTGGACTGGATAAAACCCTGTGTATACTTTTCCCACAATTTCATATTAAAGCTAAACATGATAAAAAGATCAAAAAATCGCCACATCAAATCTTTAGACTAAGCCTCACAAAAATCATAGAACAAAATTTGTTTTACTTAGTTCCATTTGAGAAATATTGGCCAATAAAGTTGGAGCAGTTAGCCCATTTTTCTTACATGACCATTTTGTTATTGTATAAAAAAAAACATAAGACTATTATTAGGTTGATACCAATGCCCCCCACTACTAATAAACCCAAATTGTTTTTCTGCACCCAAAGGTGGCGAACTTATGAACTAGCCTTAATTCTCATTACGAGATTGATCTTGAATCAAAATTCTTTCAACATAACAATCTCTAGAATCAGATGCATCTTTTTCACCCTGGTCTTCTGTTCTAAAATGTTTACCTTTCCCACAATTTCATAGAAAAGCCAAACGTCCACAGTCTCAACCCATTTTGCCCATCTGATCATTTTGTTATTGTATAACTACCATACGGCTATCATAATGTGGATACAGTGCACATTTTCAGATCTGTACTCTTTTAAGAAGGCCCTTAATTATCTTGTGAAATGTGTGCTTGGAGTTTTCTTGATGTTGTGTCCTTATCATTAGACATCTTCAGGTTGCGAATGAGGCTTCATGCAGTTCAGGAATGTCAGTGGTTCAATGGGATAATTCCATGTACTGGTGATCCTTAGGTTGACTGTTCAAATCCCGATTACAGCATTATGAACAAGCTGAACATGACATTCTGTCATTGCCACTCATTTAAGAAACACAACATTGAACAGCACCTGAAATTCATTATGCAATCAACATTCTGGCCCATTAGTTTCCAAGAATCGGACTGCCAAGATACAGTATAGCATTAAGGGGAACTTCTTCGTTAACCGTCAGTGTTCTTGACAACAGATGTTGAATTTCCCCAGAATTTCAAAGATTTTACAGGTATTTTCTGGATGTTGTGTGCTTATCAATGTATATTTTCACCATGTGAATGAGGATACATTTCAGGTTTGTCAGTGGCCCAATGGGATAATGCCTCGACTGGTGATCATTAGTTTGAGAGATCGAATCCTGGTTAGACAATACTGCTGAACATGACAATCGGCCATTGCATTGCAGCCCAGCCACCTGAAAGACGAGGCACAGTATGGCATGAAGGGGAACATCAACATCTTTCCTTAATAATTAGATGTAATATTTATATAACTTCCGTTAGTGTGTTCTTGACTTTTCATTTTGCTCTGACCCCGTTAATCACCGCTTGCGGCTTTATTTATTATTCTCATTCTAATTATAGAAAGAATAATCAACATTTATTTCTTCTGTTCCCAGAGAGATCATATAGCCCACCTTGGATCGGATCCGTAGTCATGGTTTCAATCATTAGTTTAATCGTCGCCATCGTTGTGCGCAGGAATATCAAGGTAAAACAATTCATGAGTGATGTCAGACTTTAGAGTTTTGTAAATATAATTAGCATGACGCTATTATTAATATAACTCTGTTTTTACTCTTAGGCCAGGATTCAACGGTCACATGTCATTTAGGGGAGCCTTGTTAGAGGGGCTGACCAGCTTCAGGGATGAGGACAGTTGACAGGGAGGCAACTTCAGCAATACAGCTTCAGCCCCACAGCAGGGACGTCCAAAGAGCACCCTTCCAGGGGTGCAGACACGTGTATCTGGATGAACAGAGTTGAAGGAGTTCTCAGATGTCGTTCTGCTTCATCAAACAGACATTGCTCGCTGTTTATTTTATACATGTATACATATATATACCTACATATACCTACGTGGTCTTTTATAGTCTGCCTGTTGATCAGATGGAATAGCAACTTGAGCTGCAATTTAATGGTGTTAAAGTAAAAGGTTGCTCCTATGATTATGTATAATCATTGTCGATTTTAATTGTTTAATAATGTGATAATCAGCCACTTTTATATATTTTAGGGAACTATCTGTAAGAGAGTAGCTAACTCTCTGACCTGGGATCGTCTGGTTCTTCCCGTGCTGCTCGCCACAGTGTCTCTGCTCAGAAGATCATAACACAAAACTGAGATTTGAAATGACAAGCAACAGATGATTAAAATATATTCATTTATTTAATTTGACATGGTCACCTTTAACTTAATGGGTACAACATAACACATCTGTGCAGCACCAGAGGCATCGTGTGTTTGAGGTGAAGCACGCTCATTTTAGACCTCCCACAGTGAGGCAGTGAAGACAAAGACAAACCAAAATACATCATTAACATGAATATATAGTAAACTAAAATATATAAAAGTGGTTGATTATTACATTATAATACAGATAAAACGACCCATCACATCACTAATGAATGACCCAGAAATAACCACACAAACGTTTTCAATTAATTAATTAAAAATAAAAGAGAAAATGACACAAAGAACGAAATAAAATATAATGTGAAGTAATTTACAAGAACAAATATTAAAGAAAATGATACAAAAAATTCAAAAGAAACCCTTCTCTTTATACGTAAACAGATGAGGATGATGCTGATGATGATTAAAAGTATACCATAAAAATAGAATCCTATTTGTAACCAAGGTGTGCTAAATGATCCCGCTGAAACAGAAAAAGAAAATGTGGATTATTCTTTCTTTAATAAGAATGAGGATAATAACAATGACAGCAAGACAGAACCAAATAACTTCACATTAACGATGACCTAGATAATATTGTACCGTATTAAAACAAGAAACTCAGAGTTGGGGTTAGGGTTAGGGTTAAGGTTAACCCAGGACTTGAGCTCACCTCTCACTGTCAGGCTGACGAAGGTCTCCTGGTTGTTCTGTGAAGTGCTGCCGTAACACAGGTACCTGCCCTGGTCCTGGAGGTTCACCCTGGCCAGACCAAGGGATGCGTTGCCCCCTGAGATCTGATCCTGGAACAGGGAGGTCCTTCCCTCGTAGAGAGGGTCCTGGTGTCCCAGTTGGTCCAGTTCATCGTAGTAGGAGTGGACCTGAACATCCTTCCCACTTATCTTGTTCCAGTGGAGGATGGTATCACTGTTTGGATGGAAGCGGCAAGGCAGCACACAGCTCCCCCCAAACACACAGCCCACCTGGGTGTCTGGAGATCAGAGGACAGGGGGGTGTTGGAGGCATACTCTTCATTAACTTTATTAAAACAAGATAACAACTTTATTAATCCCCCGGAGGGGAAATTCCTTTGTTTCAACAGCCCAGCAGCAGTGGAAAGCACAGGATAAGATACAATACAATAAAAATACAAAGTACTAATGAGAACAAAAAGACGCTAAAGTAAATGCTAAAGTAAAGACAAAAAGAACAAACGGTATAAACAATATAATTAATAAATTATAAAGTGTTAAGTGTAATTTGTAAATTATAAAGTACCAGTACTTGGTACTTGCAAATGGTGCATGTCCATAAGTAATACTACAAATGTTTATAAATGATCTTGAATTGCTCGTAAAATATGACCTTTAGACCTCTGCAATCTGAGAGAGTGAAAGAAGACTAAGGGCCCTATCTTGCGCAATTGACTTTCTACCCTGACGCATGTGTCACTGCTAGTTTGCAACTGGCGCAGAGCGTTCTTTTCCCGCCACCGCCACACATCGGTAAATTAGGGAATGATCGTGTGCGTGTTCCGGCGCAAACGTTCCCCGGTGCTATTTTGCAGTTTCAGGAAACAATTCCGCCACAAACCAGGAAATACCTGGTTTAAAGTCAGTGGCGCGTTGTTCAGATGCTATTTTAAGGGCGCATGCATAATGTTGCTTGTGCACCTCGTGTATACACTTTGCCTCTCTCATCAACTAGCCACACATTCTTGATATATTATTTGGGAAAGAACAGATGATACAGGTAATAAGTTGTACTTTTAAATCAATGCATCTGCAAACACCGTACAGCAAACATATTTTCTTGACAGAGACATCGTGTACAAGCCCATAACTTTTAGGATTGAGGAGTATTTGATCGTGAGAAAACATTGTTTTACCGCGAGTGAGTTTTAAAAAAATAATGAATGAATGCGGGCGCGCGTGTGTGTATGTGTAAAATAATTAATGAATGCGGGCGCGTTTAAACACACGCAAACTAAACACGTAACGCATAATGCAGTCCATGGCACTGTATATTAACGGGGGGACACATGCATATTAGGAACACAAGTCGATAACGATAATGCATACAATACTGGTACGTGGTTTCTTTGTTATTGTATTGCGTATATCATTAAATAGAACCAGTTACCGCATATCATATGTGTGTTAAGTTTTCTTGGCCGAAATTTATTTGAGGACTCAGTATTTCTGTGGAAGAAAACGCTATTCCATGTGTGAATTAGGCCATATTATTTGGCCATAAACTGAGCCATTTGAAGTTTAAAATTCATGTGGTCATGCATGTGTGTCATCGGAGACAGCAAACGCGTTTTCAAAATATCAACCCTTCAGATTCAAATGCGCTCATGGCTCTTAAAGAGGATGGGAGGTGGCACTCTCAATGGTTTATTGCACGTTACGCCCAAACCACATCTACGGGTAATAAGGCTACTTCAGACCAAGCCTTTTGAGATTTGCGCCGGGCGCAAGAGTCATTTTTGCGCCGGTAAAATAGCAACATCGCCATAAAACCGCCTACAAAGCTACTTGCATTTGGCGCATCTCACTTGCGTTTCAGACTGTTAAAATAGGGGCTAAGTAATCTAAACTTATCCAGACGACAGACTTAGGTTGTCTGAGCCTTTTTCAGTTTATTTTTTCTTCAGTAACACACATTTTTCATAATGTCTATCTTTCCCGGTGTGCTTTCGTCTCTCACCTTCTCTCACATCACCTGACCATTCTGAGAACCTGGGTTCGTCTTTAGAGACAGCTTTGGTTTCTGTATGAGAAAAGCTCGAAATGAAGTAAAAATATTGCAAGCAGAATCAAGCAGTTGTATTTTATATTATTATTTTCATCATTATAAGTGAAACCTAAAGGTTATATTTGAACAAAAAAGATTAGTCCGTTTGTGTTCTGGTGCTAGTCCAAATATCAAGCATAACAAACCAAACAAAGAAGAACTCTTCATATTAGGTTTGCCATAGAGACGGTTTATATTCGGTCCAGCTTACCTCCCTGAACGACGACCAGCCCCGTCAGTAACAAGACCGTCTGAACCACAACACTGCCCAGCGCTGTCATTGTCTGTGTCGTCCTCTCTCAGCTGTACCTGTTGTTGGACTGCTGACAGGACCGGGACACACCAACCTTTACCTGGACTTATTAGACCTCCTGGCTGACATTTATGACTTTTTATTGGCTTGGGATTAAGAATACGAGTTATGGATCACTTAGTTATTAAAATGAGGTTAGGTATATAACTAAATGGCAATATTTATGAAAAATACAATTTGATCAAAATAAAGTGATCATGTAAAAGCAGTAAGTGGTTTGTTATATTACATTCAAACAAATAATTTCGGTGATATGTTTCAATTGGTTGTGGGGTCAGAGATATTTTAAGTGTACAATAAATTTAATTGGGATTCAAACAATGAGGGAAAATGTTATCTTATCTGTTCTGAATGGAGGGGCATGTTGAATAATGATTGTTAGTGTATGCTGTGTCTATAAAAATAGCTAGTCAGTATAGGTGAGCAGTTTATAGGGTCTGGTCGATAAATAATAATAGAGGAAGTCCATTCTGGACTATCGATGGACTATATATATTTCACAGCAATTTTCTATTGTAGATTGATACAGTTTAATTAATTTAATTGAAAGGGATTTTTGCTCAGAAGGAAATAACACAAAAACTGCAGTGAGCTTTGAGATTACAAGCAAAATATATTTATTTAAAGCAGTGATATTACGCCACCCGGTGTGAGTGTGATTAGCTACTACAAGCCTTTTGAAAATCTGCCTTTTCATGTGTTTTAGTGACATGATCCCAAGTGGGTGTATCCACCTATGTACGCTGGATAGATCAGTCTACCAGCCTACCCAGTGGACTGTAGCAAATGTTGGTTAACTATCCATCATACATCTAGGACGGGTGAACACTCCCACTTTTGATGTCACTAAAAAACAGGAAGAGGCAAAGGGCTTGTCATGGCTAATCACACTCACACCTGGTGGCATTATATCACCCCTTTAATGTGATGTGGTCGCCATTGACTTAATGGGGACAACAATAGACATCTGCGCAGTTCGATTCCTCCCCGTGGTCCTTTACTGCACGTCTTCCCTCCTAGCATAATGTTAATAAACAACTCAGTGGATCAACTGAACGTTCTCGTATGTCTCCATTCACCCCTTCATCAGTGGGGAGGGAGGATATTACCACACAAACAACAATGGAGTCTCCATTCACCCCTTCATCAGTGGGGAGGGAGGATATTACCCCACAAACAACAATGGAGTCTCCAATCTCCATTCACCCCTTCATCAGTGTTTGGAAAGGATATAACCACACACACAACAGTGAAGTCCGACTTTTTTAACCACACACACATACAAAAAAACTATAAGTAATCTGGGGAAAAATATACAAACACACACTCACATACACACATACAATAGATCAATATTGTAAATAAGAAACTGTTCTTAATGTTTTCTCTGGAAAAATAAAGGTTAAAAAAAAGAATAAACACATAAACATGCGCACATTAGCGAGTTACAATTATGTTTATTTATTTAATCTAGAAATCGCTGAAGTTCCTTCCTTCATGAAACATAGATAATATAACTGGCATCAGAGTTAGTGAGAAGCTTCTACCGCTAACCCTCCAACGTGTTTCAGGACATGAGTTTAACTTATCTAAATCATCATTCAGAGTTCAAGTTATGCGAGGGCGAACCATCAGTGAGGATTGATTCAACACCAGTAAGACACCAGTGAGACACCAGTGGGACACGGTTACCAGTGAGACACCAGTGAGACACCAGTGGGACACCAGTGGGACACCAGTGGGACACCAGTGAGACACCAGTGGGACACCAGTGGGACACCAGTGGGACACCAGTGGGACACCAGTGGGACACCAGTGAGACACCAGTGAGACACCAGTGAGACACCAGTGAGACGTTCTGCCATTCTTCCAGAACAAACAAAGGACTGAGGCCTCCTCAGTGCTGCCCCTGCTGGCCGGACCTCCACACTGCAGTCATGTCCAGTAGATAGACGATAGCCCAGAGCAGCGGGCCGCGCCCTCATTCTCACCGCT
Source organism: Gadus macrocephalus (assembly GCF_031168955.1). NCBI lineage: Eukaryota > Metazoa > Chordata > Actinopteri > Gadiformes > Gadidae > Gadus > Gadus macrocephalus. The sequence goes on from NC_082404.1 coordinate 15,749,501, forward strand.
CCCCTGATCCTCACCCCCTGAGAGGGTCCTAAACGCTGGGCCTTCTCTTTAGTCCTGGGGGGCTCTCCCTCACAGCAGAGGGTCCTAAACGCTGAGCCTTCTCTTTAGTCCTGGGGGGCTCTCCCTCACAGCAGAGGGCTCCTAAACGCTGGGCCTTCTCTTTAGTCCTGGAGGGCTCTCCCTCACAGCAGAGGGCTCCTAAACGCTGAGCCTTCTCTTTAGTCCTGGGGGGCTCTCCCTCACAGCAGAGGGGCTGCTTCAAACCGACTGACTGATTGACCTCTGTTCAGGATGGTGAGGCAGATGTAGGGAATCAGAGTATTGTTACTCCTGGGGGCGCAGCGCCACACTCAGCACAACTCCCCCGCTATTTTTCAAAACCCAGGTACTACCAGCCAAGTTCTTACCATGCAACATGCGAGTTGAATAGCAACTAGCCTTGAATTAGCATCAGAGGTAATAACTTACTTCCGGGTCTGTCCTGTCCCTGGTTTCATCCGAGGTGTTTCCGACAGCGTGTTTTTGGGGTTGTTGTCTTTTATGTCCCTTAACTCAAGTTTTCAAAATAAAAGTGTTTCCTAAGCTTTTATTTTTTTCCAGTTGTAGTTTGATACTCTGAGAGTCCCAGGATTTCCCCACAGACGATATAAAGTAGGCTACAGCATTACTATACGATACGTTGACTTTGTATGGAGTCGAACGCGCCCGTTGCCTGGAACGCGTCTATACGTTGACTTTGTATGGAGTCGAACGCGGCCGTTGCCTGGAACGCGTCTATACGTTGACTTTGTATGGAAGTTGCGCCGCCCCTTCGCTTTTGGTGTGAACGCGCCATTACTTTAGTTTCACCAGAGCCCGTCTCATATTAGACATTCTCTGGTTTCACTAGAATTTCACGTAAACGATGTGACGCAGTTAGCTGTGATTCAAAGCTCTTCCTCTTTCTGATCTGTCTGCCATAAGGACCCAAGCAGCTCAATCTTTACTTTCAGAACCTTTGTTAATGTGCTGTCTCGCTTCTAAACACTTCTCTGTTATTTGGTGAACACCTAAACCTCTTTATTCCCTCCTTTCCTTGCATTTGTTATTCTATATTTCCATTCAACACGGGCAGCACACGTTTCGTCACAAGGTACCGTTTCCTGAATTCCTGTTTTCTTACCAGATGTATTCTAACTATATTAATTTATTCTTACTAAATTAATCTGTTTCCAGTCCAAGCTCATTGTATCCATGTTAGTGGTGTAAAATAGGTTTAATGAAGGAGTATGCGTCAGGACATCAGTAACTAGTTTTACCGTGTTGAGGGCGATTATATACGGATCCTTCCTTGTATTGTGGACTTTTATTCTGTAAGGAGGTCAGTTCGGTCAGTTTCATTGGTAACAGTTAAGAATTGATGGTTTGGAAGTGTCGGATCTAAAGGTAAATAAATAAGTCCATAATTAAATGAACGTGTTAGAAGCAGTGTGTGTGTGTGTGTGTGTGTGTGTGTGTGTGTGTGTGTGTGTGTGTGTGTGTGTGTGTGTGCGTGTGCGTGTGCGTGTGCGTGTGCGTGCGTGTGCGTGCGCGCGCGCGCGAAGACATAGAGAATGATTAGAATGTAGCTCTAGACAGAGAGAGTGATAGAGTTTGTGATCTAGACATAGGTTGAGATAGTGTGTAGTTCTAGACTGTGGGACAGATTGTGTGTGTATGTCAGACAGGAGGAGGATAGGAAGTCTTCACTGAAGTCATTTCATGTTTGGTACTTAAAGAGAATCCAGAGAAACAATATGGCATTGTGTTTGTGTCCAGGTCTCCAGTCTACTATGGATGAAGAGAGAGAGGAGGGGGCTCCTACCTCTAAAACCACTCTTTCTGGGAAACATGGCCGCCAGAGCAAAGCTAAGAGGTAAGAAGAGGATCTCACTGTCTTTGACTGTTGTCCTTCTCAGAGCTCAGCACTGATATCGCATGACTCCATCATCAGTCTTAATAAAAGCTGTGTGTGTGTGTTGTGTTGAAGCCCAGAGCAGCGGGAGAGAGCAGACTCCCCTGAACCCAGCTGTGTCTCCATGAAGAGTGACTGGTCTATGGATTATCCGCATGACTTTAGAGATGGAATTCGGTCTATTAAGAAGAGGTTAGGATTTATCAGATATTCTACAACTATATCTATCAGACATCCTTTAATCCTGGTTCTTGTTTTTCTATAAGATTCCAGAAGGGGAGAGCAGACTCCCCTGGACCCAGCTGTGTCTCCTTGAAGAGCGACCGCTCTATGGGTCGTCCTCCTGACCTTAAAGATGGACGACCCTCCAGAGAGGAAGAGTAAGGATTTGTCAAAGATTATAAAACTACAGCATCTATCAAACACCCATAAATCCTGGTTCTTGTTTTTCTATAAGAGTCCAGAAGGAGAGAGCGGACTCCCCTGGACCCAGCTGTGTCTCCTTGAAGAGCAACTGGTCTATGGGTCATCCTCCTGGACTTAAAGATGGACGCCCCTCCAGAGAGGAGAGGTAGGAGTTTCCAACAAACTAGTAGTTTTACTGACTGATATTTACAATTCAGGAAATATTTGTATTAAAAAGATACTGTGTGTGTGTTTGTGTGTGTGTGTGTGTGTGTGCGTGCACGCTGTCTCCACAGGCGACAACAGGAGAGGTCAAAGGTTACCAGTGCTCAGTCTGTACAGCAGAATCAAGCAGAGCTGATCAAGGTGTGTAAATGAAACCAGACATTTGACTTCAGCTCTAAACAGGGGCGCCGTAAAGGGGGGGGGGGGGGGGGAATTCATCATAATCAAGTTAATATATTTCGAGTGAAAATGTTATCTATTAAAACGTAGCAATTTAAAAAAAACAAGGGGTTTGTTCCTCCATGTTTGGTTAAATGTTCAGTATAGTCTTTATATTTCACCTCTCTCTTTAAAATGTGAATGAAAAACTACATTTAACTTCAGCTCTAGACAGGGGTGACCTAATGGGGGGGGTGTTAGTAGTATAGTCTACATATTCCACCTCTCTCTCTTTAATGCATGGTTCAGTCCTCCGTGGATCCAGTTTTCAGCACAAAGTCTTCCACTCGTAGCGCTTACAAGCAGAACAGACTGTCCTGGTATCAGAAACAGAAAGCTGAGGGGGAGGAAAAGGGCCAACAGTTGGTCACAAAGTTTATGAAAAGAAAGGTTTTTATTTATTCCCCTTCCTGTGGTGCCCATTATCACAGAGATACCTAGGGAATCATAGAATCTTATATCAATCAAATAGTTCTTCATCAAACATGAAATTCATGAATATTAATCAATAAATGAGGGAGACAGGTGGATGAACCAGAAAGTCTGTTTACTGAGGCCTTCACTAATTTTCTTCTACTTATCAACTATGGGTTGGTCTGTGAATACTGACCCCTAGTGGCGAAAAGTAATAGCAGAGTATGAAGGCAGTCTGTGTCTTTTCTGTCCCATTGTAATAAGGTGGTTAGAGCCAGTGTAACATTACTGGCATCTGACAAACGTTGGGAACGTATTGACCAAAATGTAAAACACCACTGAATTTCATGAATTCCTCAAGAGGAAAGCCTTTTGCCAGAACAGCAACAGTAAAGAGAGATGTCACTAATGTACCTCTGACATTCATACATCAATGGTCAATTGATAAAATAAACTCATATCTCAATATTTTTTGTTTGAATGGCGATATACGATATTCTAACAATATTTTGAACTAAATGGAAAAAGTATGTAGTTTTAACTCCACGCCACGTGTATTCACCATCAACCATTTATTTAGTTTTTGTTTTTTTTTGCTCAACGAAGCACAGCGGTGCTTTAACAACAGATATGTAAGGGATAATGTATAGAACGCCGATCATTATCGGGAAAATAAGCCCCGACAGGGCGAACAGGACACCAACGCGTAGCGGAGGTGTCTTGCTTCGCCCTGAAGGGGCTTATCTTCGATAATCACCGGCGACGATCTGTACATCATCCCGCTTATTACACGGCTACTTGCCTAAATGAAAAAATAACTTCATAGTGTGTCTTTTTACAATTTATTTGTAACAAGCATTCGTAGTCTTGATCAGCATAGTAATAGTCAAAGACGTTGACGTCGCTAAGCAACCAAAGACGCTTGGGTTGACATGTTACCGGACTACATACGGAGTACTACCAAAGACATCATTAGAGACAAAAAAAACGTTGTTTTCCTTGACAGCCTCTTCTTTAATTTGAATGATTTTAGCTTGTGTGTGCCCGTGATAAATCACACAAAAGCTAAAATCATTCAAATTAATGTGCTTTATCTTTATCTTGCACTATTGGAGCACGTCTCTTGCATCTGACTACGAAATGGTTAGTGTTACACCTTTCCTGCTGTCGGCTCCCAGACCGAGGAGCACAGGGGAGACGTTCCCTCCAGGGCCGATGATCTCTCGGGGGCAACACCCTTCACTTTGACCGGCAGTGGGTCTGCTTATAGGTCGGAATATGGTCGTAATGAAGCGGCCACCGATTCTTGACGGGTACTTTATTCATACACACAACCGGACTCGATCATTACTTCACTAAACCGACATGCACGCTGCCGCTCGGTCTCCTCGCTTGTCCACTCACACGCTGTCGTCACACACACACACACACACACACACACACACACACACACACACACACACACACACACACACACACACACACACACACACACACACACACACACACACACACACACACACACACACTGCCAGTGATATGTGCAGCAGATACTTTCTCGTGCTCACGAGAAACATAAAAAACGTTTTTTTACGGGTTCCGTACTCTCTACAACCGTGTCCGCCATGTTTTTGTTCAAAGTTTGTTGTGATGCGAAACGTGGGTGGGAGAACACTACGTACATGTAAGGAGCGGGTTGGGCAGCTGAGTTGGCTTGTAGGCTCAAAGAGCGGCGGTCGGCCTTATAAAATAGCGCTCGCAACATCAAAATAATATATAGTATACCGGTATGCCGATATTGTCCTAACTGCATATCGCCCAGCCCTAAGTATTGGGTAATTAGTACTAGGCTACACTAGAGCTACCAGTCTATCAATCTATGGGTGGTCAAATGGATTTTCTAGGCTGGTGGGTGGTCTAGGTTTGAGGCCCAATATATTCTTTGATAAGGCCCACAATCTCTAGTGGTGCCCCTGGCTCTACATGGGCAATAAAAGCATCTCTTGTGGAGCTTATAGTCTCCAGTTTTCCCTCTTTTAGACCAGGGAGACCTACATCTAGGACAGAGGTCTTCTGAGGTCCTCAGTTAGTTCAAAGTTAAGTTCTCCTTGATGTTTGTTCTGTTCCAGAGGGCTGAGGAGAACGCACACGCTTTCCTAGACAAAGAGCTGAAGAAGCTCTGGAGGGATCTCTTCTCAGATTACCCACAATGCTCAGAGAGTCAGAGGGAGAAGGAGGAGGAGGATGATAAGAACGAGGAGCAGAGGAGGCACGCCATAGAGGGAGTGGTAGACATCACAAAGCTCTGCCTGATGGAGATGAACCAGGAGGAACTGGCCGACAAGCTGGGCAGTGGTAAGATACTCATATATAGGTTAAATGGTTTGATCCAGTAGGGGTGTAACGGTACACGTATTTGTACCGAACCATCACGGTACAGGCACTTCAGTGCGGTTACAGAGGTGTACCGCGGTTCGTAAATGTGGCGTACATAGCGTTAATATGGTGAATGTAAAGGCTTGTTTTGCAATACGGAATTTAAAACTTGAAGTCGGAGTTCCACCCGGACCGTTTAGCCAAAGTAATGCAGCGACCCTGGGACAGTTAAATAGTTTGTGTGTTATGTGTTGCATTATATTTCGTTGTCCTTTATGCCAGTTGTTCTATGTGCATGTATTGTAATGTTCTTCTTGTCAATCAGCGTGGGGGCGAATCATTAGGTCAGCTGGGGGAGGGCTTTGGAAGAACAGGAGGGTGGGGGCCTGCACGCGAGTGAGACCGTGTTGGGGGTTGCCGGGGTATCCGGGGTTTGTTTTGGGTCGGTTTTCTGCCGTTGGTTATGACGTTACGGGTTTCAGTGACCTGGTTTTGGTTCATTAAAACTACCTTCAACTACTAATGACTCGACATCATTATGTCACCGGCGAGGTCACTACATTGGTGTCAGAAGTGAAACTATTATTTTTTTTTTTTTCTCTGCCCTGCTGTGCTCGGCGAGTCGGCTACTCCGACTCCGTAATCCCTTCAGCAGCTCTCAAGGCCGATATATGCTCTGTTTTAGATGTAACGCGTAAGCACGTAAGATACATAACCCCCCTTGCGCGGTAAAATATCCCCCCTTACGTGCTTAAGTGCGTCGCCCGAAATTCCTGACTATGCGACTAAAACACTACGGCCCTACGCAGCTCGCAAAGACTGTGATTGGCCAGCTAACCACATCCTTTCAGGAGTCTCACATTTCCGGTTGTTCAGAGTGTGGAAAAAGACCGCTAACCTAAACTTAGCTACTGCTACTCTCGTCGAAAATACTGGAAGTGCATAAATATAAACAAGCCAGCGATTTCCACTTCCACGCCCACAGATTCGTTCGTTGCTCCCCCTACTGTTCTGGCGGAGAATCCCCTTGCAACACGCACAATCCTTAAGGGAACCGTAAATCAAAACTTGTCTAAAACAAGTCCCTTGTGTAAATTACGTGCTTACGTCTCTGCGTCTAAAACGACCCTAAATCGGCCTTTAGTCGGGATGTCGGATACGCAATGCAATTGGCCGCCCGATCTATCTTATACAGTGTATGTTACAAACCATTTATGCAGTGTTGTAAATACACTTCCAAAGCTTTTCAAATCTTATTTGGTGTTTTATTGGTCCTGGTGCAAAGTAAACAATGTACAAAGTAATTAAGGTACAAAGTCAAACCGAAGAAGTGATTCAGGAAATGATTTTGTTAGAGGACCAATCACAGCCCTTGCCGTCTCCGTTGCGTCGACCAATAGGTCCATGGTTTCGACGCATAGTTAAAAATATTGGATGTGCACGTAAGCTACGGAGAGGGTCTCCGACAGGCTGTCCGGCTATGGATAGGGCTCCCTGTGTCTACTTACAGCACTTTAACATGCACACGCATTTGAAAAGGCGCCATCCAGGTGTTACTATCACCGTTGCTGAGAAAAAAAAAAAGCGAGCTGTACAAACCCAGCTCACTGGGAATTCAGAAACGGAAATGCCATAACAAAGTTTTTCAGTGTTTTCAGTGCTGCTTTTTTTTTATTTTTTTTATTCCCCTTAACTATTAACCGTATCGTACCGTACCGTGACTTAAAAACCGAGGTACGTACCGAACCGTGACTTTTGTGTACCGTTACACCCCTATGATCCAGATATGTAAGATTATTGTGGGGGTATCAGGTTGAATGGTTTGATCCAGATATGTAGGGTTATTGTGGACGTATCACGTTAAAGAATGTTAAACGTTAAACTGCTGATCAACAACAGAATAACTACGTGGAAGTGATGCACCACTATCTTGTTGTATCAGGTTAGAAAGTCACTGATACCCCTGATACTTAACAACAATAGCACTGCAAATAAAGTTATAAGATCCCTATAAAGTAGAACTTTCAGTACTTTTTTCTGTACACCAGTAATATTGCTTGTAAATATCAATGGTATGTTTCTGCTGGTTTGTGATTTAGGAGCTGTTGCGGTCCAGTGGCAACATGAACTCAAGGCTCATCTGAAGAAGAAGTTCCACTGTGTGCTTGAGGGGATCGCTAGAGCCGGAGAGCAGAGACCTCTGAATGAGATCTACACAGAGCTCTTCATCACAGAGCGAGGCAGTGGAGAGGTCAACATGGAACATGAGGTCAGACTGATTGAAAAGGCATCCAGGAAAACTGCTAATGAGGAAACACCAATCAGATGTGAAGACCTCTTTAAACCTTTACCTGGACAAGATAAACCGATCAGAACAATGATGACAACCGGAGTGGCCGGCATTGGTAAAACTCTCTTAACACACAAGTTCACTCTGGACTGGGCCGAAGGCAAAGCCAACCACGACATAGACTTCACATTTCTCCTCACTTTCAGAGAGCTGAATTTATTGAAAGGGAAAGAGTTTAGCTTACTGAAACTTCTTCATCAGTTTTCTGTTGAAACCAAAGAATCAGGAATCTACAGATACGACCATGACCAAGTAGTCTTCATCTTGGATGGTCTGGATGAGTGTCGACTTCCTCTGGACTTCCAGAACAACCCGATCTGGACTGATGTCACCGAACCGACCTCAGTGGACGTGCTGCTGACAAACATCATCAGGGGAGTCCTGCTTCCCTCTGCCCGCATCTGGATAACCACACGCCCTGCCGCAGCCAATCAGATCCCTGCTGAGTGTGTTGACATGGTGACAGAGGTGAGAGGGTTCACAGACCCACAGAAGGAGGAGTACTTCAGGAAGAGATTCAGAGAGGGGACAATGGCCACCACAATCATCTCTCACGTCAAGAAATCTCGAAGCCTCCACATCATGTGTCACATCCCAGTCTTCTGTTGGATCACTGCTACAGTTCTAGTGGACTTCTTCAAAACATCCCAGAGAGGAGAAGAGGTGCCCAAGACCGTGACTCAGATGTACAGCCACTTCCTGAGGGTTCAGTCCATACAGGGGGACAGGAAGTATCATGGGCGAGCTGAAACCGATCCACAATGGAGTTCAGAGAGCAGGGAGATCATTGTTTCTCTAGGGAAACTGGCTTTTAACCAGCTGGAGAAAGGCCAGCTGATCTTCTACGAGGCAGACTTGGCAGAGTGTGACATCGATATCAGAGCAGCCTCAGTTTACTCAGGAGTGTTCACCCAGATCTTTAAAGAGAAGTGTGGACTGCACCAGGACAGGATGTTCTGCTTCATCCATCTGAGCATCCAGGAGTTTCTGGCTGCCCTTTATGTCTTTCTGTCCTTCATCAACACTGGTGTCAACCTGCTCTCAGAAGAACATCCAACCTCCAGGGAAGCTGAACTCCTCCCCCTCTACCAGAGTGCTGTGGACAAGGCCTTACAGAGTGAGAACGGACACCTGGACTTGTTCCTCCGCTTCTTCCTGGGCCTCTCTCTAGAGACCAATCAGATGCTCCTACAAGGTCTGCTGGGACCAAGAGGAATTAAATTACTGGACAATCTAACAAAAAACGTTCAATCGGGGCAGACAGGAAGGAGGTCACAAATCAATAACCAAATAGTCCATTACATCAAGGAGAAGATAGGTGGAGATCTCTCTCAAGAGAGAAGTATCAATCTGTTCCACTGTTTGAATGAGCTGAATGACACTTCTCTAGTGGAGGAGATCCAACAGTACCTGACATCAGGAAGTCTCTCCACTGCATCTCTCTCCTCTGCTCAGTGGTCAGCTCTGGTCTTCATCGTACTGACATCAGAAGAGCAGCTGGACGTGTTCTACCTGAAGAAATACTCTGCTTCTGACGAGGGTCTTCTGGGGCTGCTGCCATTGGTCAAAGCCTCCAAAACATCTCTGTAGGTTCACTCATAACATGCATTAACAATACAGCACTATACATAATACTAGAATATAAAAGTTGTTGTAAATTCAGTTGTAGTGCACTAAGAACATGTATTGCAATGCACACAATACAATATATATAATACTAGAATACAAAAGTTACAATAACATATATCTGTAGGCATACTGATAACATGTTTTACGATACACACTATATACATAATTCTATAAAAGTAATATTATGATAGTTTTCTGTTATAGCATTTTTGTTAGTATCAACATTGTACACCTAATATGTAACTACCATTTAAAGATCTAATCGTATAATCATTTGTTCAACTATCAGAAAAGTCTTATCAAACATTTAATCACGGTTCTCAACATGTTCTGTTTTTTTGTGTGAAGGCTGAACAGCTGTAAGCTGTCAGAGAGATGCTGTAAAGCTCTGGCCTCAGTTCTCAGCTCCAACTCCTCTAGTCTGAGAGAGCTGGACCTGAGTACCAACGAACTGCTGAATTCAGGAGTGAAGCTGCTCTCTGCTGGACTGGGGAGTCCACACTGTACTCTGGAAACTCTCAGGTCAGTTTTACTAAGTGCAAACAGTTACACCACAAGGTTCGGTTTCAGAATACTTTTAACTACTGTCCCCTGGTCTGAGAATCACACCTCAATGACGTCAAACTATATCAGATAATAACTCAGTACCTTTGATGACCACATGTATTAGAGTGGTGCCATTGGACATATTACACCTTGTTGTTTATGTGGGATGCGAAAATGAAAACATGAAAAAGTAATCCCAAAGTTGACATTGCAACTTTTCAATTATAAACACAAAATATAATATGCCTTCCCACAATCCACTGTTAACTGGTCAGTGGTAGTTAAACAAATGAAGTCACAGTATTTGCATCCATTAAAGTTTATCGGTCTAATTAAACCAGCAGCCAGATCAATGTTGACCCTGCGTTAGCTGAACCTCTGAAGCTAAGCAGGTGGGCTTGGTTAGTACTGGATGGGAGACCAACTGGGAACACTGAGCTGCTGCTGGAAGTGGTGTCGGTTGGTGGCCAGTAGGTGGCACTCTTCCCTCTGGCCAGAGCATAAATCCTGATGCCCCAGTGCAGTGACGGGGACACTGGGCTGTAGAAGGTGCCGTCCTTCGGAGGAGACGTAACGCCGAGGTCCTGACTCACTGAGGTTATTAAAGATCCCAGGGCACTTATCTCAGAAAGAGTAGGGGATTCCCCGGGTCCCGGCTAAAACTGACCAACCAGACTCATTCAATCTGGCCCCCTATTCATCCCCCTGTTTAAATGATGATTAATCCCTGATTCATCAATCCCCTCACTCTCCACCTCAAGCTGGTGTGTAATTGATTGATTGAAATGATTGAAATTCTTTTTTGACACATGCACAAACGTAAGCATACAAAAGTACATGTCAAAAGGATAACACATAAAAGCCCATGGGCTTATTTCCATTGTGGTCCCTTGGTAGCGTAAGCATGTATATAGGTGTATGTAAGTGTGTGTGTTAAAGGTAATGTACATGTCAATGGGGTCAACAAAGTAAAATATGACATTCCAATCACACATTCACAATTCATGAGTGGTGAGCGTTCTGGCGCCGATTGGCTGCCGTGCATCACCCATGTGGATGCTGCACATTCGTGGTGGTTAGTGAGGTCCCCCATTCACTGTAAAGCCCTATATGAAGTCAATGGAAGGGGATTTGAAAAGCGCTACATGAATGTATAGTTCATTTCAAGTTAATAAATGTATAATTTTCATAGGAAAAACTCAACAATTTATTTTTTGTCTCCATGACTTTGCTACGTCATCATTTTTTACAGATATATTTTATCTTCAGAACTTCAATTGAAGACATAAAATACAGAAATAGGTCAAACAATTTAAGATTTAGAAATACAGAACAATATATGTAGAAATACAGAGCAACATAAAACAATTGAATATGAATAAATACAGAAAAACATAAAACTATTGATTATGTAGAAATATAGAGCAACATAATAGGATTGAATATGTAGAAATAGAACAAAATAAAACTATTGAATATGTAGAAATAAAAGCAACATAATTGAATATGTTGACATACAGGACAACATAAATTAATGCGTCGAAATGCAGAACTTAAAACGATTGAATATGTAGGAATGCAAAGCAACATAAAACTATTGACTATGTAGAAATACAGAACAGCATAATTGAAAATGTAGATATACAAAGCATCATAAAACGATGTAGGAAAACATATACATAAAAAGATTGAATTATGTAGGAATACAGAGCATCATTAAACAATTGAACATGTAGAAATACAGAATAATAGAAATCTATTTAATATGTAGGGATACAGAATGAGATCAAAGGTTTGAATATGTAGAGAAGCAAAGCCCCAGAGGGGTTTCATAGTCGTCCTTGCTTTGAAGCCCGGTAAAAGTGTCTGAAGCCAGGAAGGGCAAGTGCCCTTAGTGTTTTAGGTTTTTGTAAATGAGCTTAAGCACATTTATGATGGTTTATCAAAATAAAAGATTGAATTAATGAATCAATAGTCTCACAGAGGGAAGCATTGGGACTGATGGAGCGCTGAAGGCCCTCCTTGGCTCCACAGCCCTCTGCTTCGTTAGGTCTGACTCTGTTCACACAGAGTTCAGGATCCCTACGGCCATCAGGGGACTGCTGAAGGAAGTTTGAATGTCCAGTCATCTCCTTGAGCTCACTCCCTGATAGCAGCGAGGAGAGCGGAGGCGCTAGCATCACTGGACGTCCTCCCCTCCAGTGTGGCCCCATGGCGGCCCTGTGCTGTTCGTTAGCTACACCATGTTTCTCCTGTGAGCTGGTTGGATCTTTTAAGCACTTTTAATCTCACTTCCTAACAGGTTATTTTTATTGTGTGTGCAGGCTGAATTGCTGTGATCTGTCAGAGAGATGCTGTGAAGCTCTGGCCTCAGCTCTCAGCTCCAACTCCTCTCGTCTGAGAGAGCTGGACCTGAGTTCCAATCGTCTGCAGGATTCAGGAGTGGAGCTGCTCTCTGCTGGACTGGGGAGTCCACACTGTACACTGGAAACTCTCAGGTCAGTTTTACTTAACGTGCAAACAGTTCTGTATCAGGAGACAATTAAAAAACGACTACTTGCCCCCTGGTTTGAGGATCAATCCTAAATGCCGTCTAAATATATAATCGAATGACTCAGTACCTTTGCTGACCACGTTTATCAGGGTGGTGCCATTGGACATATTACACCTTGTTGTTTATGTGGGAAAATGAAAAGTTGAAAAGTTATCCAGGAGTTGCCATTGCATCTTTTCAATTATATATGCAAAATGTAATAATAGTTCCCTCCCACAATCTCCTGTTAACGGGAGAGTGGGAGTTAAACGAATGTAGTCACAGTATTTGCATCAATCAAAGGTTATAGGTCTACGTAGACTAATTATATTTTGGCGAGCAGCACACGCGCGTGTGTGCGTGCTTGTGGTGTATTGTGTAACTGCTTTAAACCTGATCTCCCGTCGGGTCATTCCTGTGCTGCTCGCCACATTATAATTAATCTATGTAGACCTATAACATTTGATTGATGCAAATACTGTGACTTAATTTGTTTAAAGGGGACATATTATACCATCTATCCGTCATACATCTAGGTGGACACGCACAGTTTCAAAATGGCTTGTTATGGCTAATCACACTCATACCTGGTGGTGTAATATGTCCCCTTTAAACAAATGTAGTCACAGTATTTGCATCAATCTAAGGTTATAGGTCTACGTAGACTGATTATATTGTGGCGAGCAGCAAAGGAATGACCCGACGGGAGACCAGGGCCCCGTTTCCCGAAGCATTGTCAGCCTAAGTGGTTCGTGGAGATCGTCGTACGAGCATCGTACAGTTTTCACACCGTTGCGTAACGAACGTCAGGAAAACACTCGTAGCTAACGAGGGCTCCAGGGGTGCTCCTAGGGTGCTAAGAGCATCGTTACTATAGCCTCAGTGGAGTCATCTGCTGGACATTCAGTGGTATTTGATGTGTTTTATTAAAACACATCCAATACCACGGCATGTCCAGCTGGCACCATTTCGCAATGCCCCCAAAACGGTGGTTACTGCCAATATATTACTCATAGACTACTGTAAGATTTAAAAATTGAAGACAGAGACAGAGTCCACAACAACATAATTTATTGCAGCAATTTAAAATTCCACAAATAAATGAGCAGCCGAAATGTACCGATCAAACGCCACGTCCCAAGGCAACCCTCTCACAAGGCATATAATAAAATCAAATGATTTCATTGGTCTTGTGTGGGAGGTCGCTTTCGAGCTAAACTTGCTGTCTCCCTCTGATTTTAATTCAACCATCGTGGTTGGTCCTCATATTGATTAATGACAGAAGACATACTGTACATGAATCATGTTGAGACCAGCGGGTGTCAGAGAATTTCTGCAGGCGTTTTTTATTGCGATTGTTTGCCATAAAGCACTGTAGGTGCTTCGGTGAGGCTGTGTTGAAGTTCATTATTAATTGGACCGTGTCTAGACAGTTAGGAACATCCCTGACCTTAGTGGAGTGCACTAAGGTCTCCCCATCCTACAGAGCCCATTTCAGCAACGTGTCAGTGGACAGTTACAAGCCTACAAACGTCGTTAGAGTAATGCACGCGCGTTCATGTTAAGAGGAGTTTCAGGAAACGCCCCAAAGAAATTTACGAAGGTTCGCAAGATCCTTCGTGGGAATGATCGTACGAGCTTGGATCCATCATTATCGGGAAACGGGGCCCAGGTTTAAAGCAGTTACACAATACACGCAAGACCCAGAGAGTTGCCTTTTTTTTTTACACACACACACACACACACACACACACACACACACACACACACACACACACACACACACACACGACGCCCTTGGTGGCGGTGCCGCTTCCCCCCGAGCCTCCCAGGATCCTTTGCGGCACCCGGACACGGTGACCACGGCCGTGACCACCACAATACAATTTACAGAAGAATAATGTATCATCATTTTTATATAACTATCACAAAAGAAAAGATTCTGATAGCTCACTATCAGAAAAGTCGTCTAAAACATAAAATCAGGGTTCCTAACATGATCTGTTTATTGTGTGTGAAGGCTGATTGGCTGTCATCTGTCAGAGAGATGCTGTGAAGCTCTGGCCTCAGCTCTCAGCTCCAACTCCTCTAGTCTGAGAGTGCTGGACCTGAGTAACAATGATCTGCAAGATTCAGGAGTGACGCTGCTCTCTGCTGGACTGGGGAGTCCACACTGTACACTGGAAACTCTCAGGTCTGTTTTACTCAAAGTGCAAACCTTTGCAGCACAAGAATCTTTATAACAAAAAAGTAACAAAAAAACGTCAATAAAGACATTTAATGTAGAGATTTAAGCCGATAAAGTCAAAATTCACACCCCTATATAATAATTTTGTACAAGAATATCTCAACATATTTATATTGTTGTTGCCATGACAGTATAAGTTGAATGTTATACAAGTACAGTTTACTATTTTTTATTATTATTATTCTACCTATTCACATGTAGTCAGGCTGTAGTTAAAACTTATTATTAGAATTTAAATATAAAAAAAATTAACATTGGCTTAACTTCTCTTTCAATTATGGAAAATGTTAAAGACTTAAACACAGTAACATGGTCTTTTTATTTTGTGTGTGAAGGCTGAATGTCTGTCGTCTGTCAGAGAGATGCTGTGAAGCTCTGGCCTCAGTTCTCAGCTCCAACTCTTCTCGTCTGAGAGTGCTGGACCTGAGTAACAATGATCTGCAGGATTCAGGAGTGAAGCTGCTCTCTGCTGGACTGGGGAGTCCACACTGTACACTGGAAACTCTCAGGTCAGGGTTAGGGTTAAATGTGTCTTTGGGTTTGTTTAACAGTAGGGGATGATCCAGGACTAGGTGGGCTGTAATCTAAAAGAACAGACGACACTAGTCTAAAGCCCAGTTCAGACCAAAGATTAGCCTCGCAACGACTTGCAACTCGCAACTCCTTCCAACTCCTTGCGATGAGACGGGCTGCGACGTTCTAAAAACGGGGCAGTTCAAAGTGCTGCACCAGGCGGTGACGTCAGGTGGTTTCCCTAGCAACTGTGAACGCTCTGGCACAGCTGAGAGCCGCAACAGCAGCAGCAGGCTAAAAAGTAGCCTAACTTAGGTTTGCGATTAGGTTGCTTGAGCGTGCACCCCAATTTACCCTCCCGGACCCTACACACACATTGGCGGTTTGTTGGGTTTCATTCTGATGTAAATGCGACGGCTCCGCGGTTCCGGGGGGGGCGGGGGCTTGGGTAGAGGTGTTGCTGCGCTGTCTCCACAGAGACAACGCAGCGATATCATCATGAGCAGTTCTAACTGGGGAATAAGTGACACCGCGAGCTGCTGATCATATAAACGCATTAAACAAAGAAGTTGAGGTGCGTTCTACAAGAGAGACGCAGAGGAACTGTCCTTGGAGGCTTTTGTCTGGATAAAAAACAAGTGGTCGGGAAATTAAAGAATATCTTGGTGTTTTTGCACTAAATAGTTAATCGCGTTTGCAGCCTACACTCTACGTGAACTCATTCTTGCATGCGGGTGTCTTCCTTCATAAAAAAATAAGAACATTCAGGAGTATGCAAATGATTCTTAAGAGGTCTAGACCCCGTGCACATCCCATCCCGCCTTCTCCAGTGACCCATGGTAGGGGGATTTGACCCCCTCGGTTTTACACGGGAAACTTGAGATAAGACGGTGAAATCGCCGGGTGTACCATGCCGCGACCGAACCGGCTTGGCAGTGTAAAAAAGCAAAAAAAAGGAGAAGACGGCGAGTTAGAAAGGCGAGAATTTGAAGCCTACTTAGGTCTACTCCAGGTCTACTTCAGCGGCATAAACAGGGTGCCTACGCCAATCTTTGTGGAGAGATTTATATTTGCAAAAACTTGGTTTATTTTTATTGATCCCCTTCGAGAATTTGTGTGTGAAGGGGGGGGGGACTAGGCTATATTCTCGCCTTCCTACTTTGTAAAGCGCATTGTAGGCCTGTTGCTTTTGGGCCGATACTGCGCCCATTCCTTGATTCGTTCTGCCGCAGCACTCCAAACAATTAATTTCATTCCAATGTTCGTCCAATCTACTCCAATAGTTGTCCTGCATTGAGTTTAAATCCAACTCTAATGAATATATGGTCCAGTTTTAAGTTTCAAGAATATTTATACATTCCCAGGGCATGTTAAATGAGTGCATGCCCCGCCACTCATAACACACTTGTAAAATGCAGTCGTCAATTGATGAGGATCGTCAATTCATGTACTGTGGAAAGTACGGGACCAGGACGGAGTAAGGCCGTGATGTACAAGTTGTTCTGTGCTGTGTCCTGATTGGCTGAAGAGAAATAGGTACGTCGTTGTGTTCTAAAACTGGACCTGGCGATTTAACATGTTCCATCTCTGGCGACTCCTTGCAACGGCATCAGCCTCGCTGCAACGACCAGTTCACACTGCTGCAACTTTTCCCCTGTGACGTTCCAAAACAGTCTCGTTGCAAGTCGTTGCGAGGCGAATCTTTGGTCTGAACTGGGCTTAATATCCCCGACAGATTCAACGTCATTATTAATTTGTAGGTTGGGATCACCGTGGCAGTGGACCACAGATGGGAGGATGAGAGGCCAGAGGAGGAACAGAACTTTAGAGGACGAGGATTTTAGAACATAAAAAAAGATATGTTAGTTTGAAGGGTTGTTTATTTTTGCTGTCTTGTTAGCTGCTAGTGTGTTATGAGTTAACAGGTTATTCTAGCTGACAACACTGGCCAGCTGATGTGAGGGTGAGGGGTTGCTGTCCTGTTAACTGCTAGCATGTTATGTATGTTATATGTGATGTAACTCTGGCCAGCTCATGGGAGGGTTAGGGTTAGGGGTTGCTGTCTGTATGTTATGGATGTTATGTGTTATATGTTTTGTAACTCTGAGGAGTTGCCATTAGTGTAGACATGGTGATGAGGCTCTAGACGGGCTGTGATCTAAAATAAATCATAAAGCTTTTAGGTGTTCTTCATATGGAATTAAAACTTTATTAACTTGTTTACTTCAGTAAGAACTATTCTCATCCAGATATAATAAATAAAGGTGTGTGTGTGTGTGTGTGTGTGTGTGTGTGTGTAGGTTGTCTGGCTGCCTGGTCACACAGGAAGGCTGTGCTTCTCTGGCCTCCGCTCTGAGCTCCAACCCCTCCCATCTGAGAGAGCTTGACCTGAGCTACAATCACCCAGGAGACTCAGGAGCTGCGCTGCTCTCTGCTGGACTGGAGGATCCACACTGGAGACTGGACACTCTCAGGTATGGAGAGGACAGCTCATCATTCAGAGAAAATGCCTCCTACAAGGATTCAACCCGCTGCTAGATGAAGTTGTTTGAAAAGGCAGTTGTAACTTATGTTGTGTAGAAAGTGATGAGACAGCAGATGATGAAGGTGAATGTTTCATGCTGCTCTCACTTTGTTTCCCCCCCAGTGTGGAGCACGGTGGAGTGTGGAGACTGAAACCAGCTCTAAAGAAGTGTAAGTGTCTGTTTGATTCATCACAACGCACACTAACTATTGAGCTGGAAAGTCCATCCACACAGCAGGAGGTGACGTCTGTTCATTCAGATATCTCGGAATGAAGCTGATGCCTGACATCATGTATCTTACATATATAAACATTAACATAATTGCTGTGATTATATCATGAGTGATGATTTTACAACATTAGACATAACACCATAATAATAAGGATACTGTTAATCATAATTACATGTCTATTTTATATTAAAATTATTAAATTAAACTATCATCTTGTCACTATTATAATAATTATAATATTGTTTTAATTCCGGTCATTACATTAGCTATGGCACATAATAATCATATTAACATGTTTTGAATGATGCATGTGTTTCACCTTAGATTTAATTTAGAGCTGGTGATGCTGTTTATTTAATAATGATGACGATGATGATGATGATAATTATAATTAATAATATTGGTTTAGCAGCCTAATCATGTTTCTCCCGTCAGATGCCTGTGAACTCACACTGGACCCAAACACAGCCCACAGACAACTCTCTCTGTCTGAGGACAGCAGGAAGGTGACGCTGGTTGAAGAGGAACAGTCGTATCCGGATCACCCAGAGAGGTTTGACGTCCTGCACCAGGTGTTGTGTAGAGAGGGTCTGACTGGCCGCTGCTACTGGGAGGTAGAGTGGGGAGGACGGGTTCATATAGGAGTGGCATACAGAGGAATGACAAGGAGAGGAGCGGGTAGTGACGGCGTGCTTGGATTCAACAACAAGTCCTGGAGTCTTGTTTGTGATGACTACGATGATGCTGTCTACACTGCCCGTCACAACGGTAGTGGAACAGCCCTACGTCTCCCCCCCCCTCGCTCTAACAGAGTAGGAGTGTATCTGGACCGGCCCGCTGGCTCTCTGTCCTTCTACAGAGTGTCCCCAGGAGGAGGGGGGTCCTCAGACACACTGACACACATCCACACCTTCCAGGCCTCCTTCACCCAGGAGGTCCTCCTCCCTGGGGTTTTGTTAGATAAGAGTGGTTCCTCAGTGTCTCTGTGAGTGTCCATTGTAGATACACAAACACACACAAAGACCCATGGAAAAGCACACACATGTAGACAGTCATAAACACACCCAAACCAACAAACACATATGTACATAGAAATTAACACACACGCACACACAAACAAACACATCGTTCATGACTCTATAAACACACACACACACACACACCAGCACACACAAACAAACACATCGCACTCTATAAACACACACACATGTACACAGACTTATTTACACACACACACACACACACACACACACACACACACACACACGTACACACGTACACACGTACACACACACACACATGTACACACACGTACACACACACACGTGCACAGACTTATTTACACAGACATGCACTCACACACACACATCGTTCATGGATCTAAACCCACAGCAGGTCTGTGTGCCGGTGGTAAGCAGCAGGTAACATCAGTGTCTCCCATGGTTCATCTCTCAGCCCTCTCTGTGTTCAGCTGGGCTGCTGAGCGTTAGATTAGAGGGGGCCGCTTGGGTCTGGGGGGTCCTCACAGTCCTGACGTTGTTGAGGACCAGCTGTTAGGGGGACGTTTGAATACGTGTGGACCCATGGACGTACCTGTAGTGCATCGGGTTGTTGAGCAGCAGCTGTTGGTGCTCTGAGGGGTCAACCCGTTCAGTGGAGGTACAACACTTTGTGTTTGATTTAAATACTCCACTGAACTCCAAATGCTGTATTTTATTGGGCTTCTGAAAGGTTCAGCATATACCATGAAAGGAAGATCTTCATTTGGGTTATGCCGGTTGTACAAAGATTTACTTTCTAATGTAAAATGTGTTTTAAATGTTGATTGATGGTACGTTATTTTACTACAATATTTTAGATATTTTCAACATCGTTTTAAAGGAATCCAAAATCAGTTTATATTTTGCCGTGCCTGACATGGAACGTGATTTAAAGCAGATTTAACAACATAATCATGAATGATGATAAGGGTTCTATGGGAAAGGGTAACGATGTTGTAAATTCCTTTCAACGGAAGATTGTTTCTTCGTGTTCTGTTGGGAACAAGTCAACATGTTCAGTCATTAAAGATGCCTTATGATTTGTAAATGTTCATAAATCATAATGTTAATAAACTACTCAGTGGGTCAAATGAACGTTCTCGTGTGTTCAGACGATTCTTCCCGTTAGTTCAGTTGAAATCCTCCAAGTCTTCTGGAGACGTTACCTCCAACACAACAGTGGAGGCTCCATTCACCCCTTCATCAATGTGGAGGGAGGATATTACCACAAACACAACAGTGGAGTCTCCATTCACCCCTTCATCAGTGTGGGGGGAGGATATTACCACACACACAACAGTGGAGTCTCCATTCACCCCTTCATCAGTGTCTATAGGGAGGATATTACCACACACACAACAGTGGAGTCTCCATTCACCCCTTCATCAGTGTCTATAGGGAGGATATTACCACACACACAACAGTGGAGTCTCCATTCACCCCTTCATCAGTGTGTGGAGAGGTTATTACCACACACAACAGTGGAGTCTGATTTTTTTAACCACACACTCGTATACAAAAACAAAAAGTAAGTAAAAAGGTGGCGAGCAGTGTTGTTTTTGGCAGGCATTTTAGTTTTAGTCTTAGTCTTTTTGACGAAATGCTTCTTAGTTTTAGTCCCATTTTAGTCATTTCTATCTTTGAAAGTTTTAGTCTAGTTTTAGTCCGACGAAAACTCCAAAGGTTTTAGTCTAGTTTTAGTCCGACGAAAACTCAAAAGTTTTCGTCGCAAAACTTTTTACGACCACCCGCACCCGGCACCGCTGCTGCTGCCATGGTGTGTGTGTGTGTGTGTGTGCCTCGTCCACCAGCCTCTCTCTGTAGTGTATGAGTGTGTCTCGTCCACCAGCCTCTCTCTGTAGTGTGTGTGTGCCGTGTGCGTGCAGGCGCAGCTGCGCGCGAGCGAGGCTTTTAGTGTGTGATGTATGAAGGTATTATTGTAGCAAAAGTCTTTAGCACCTGTAACTGCAGAATTTGAATGCGTACACTAAAGTCACAGTAAATTTGAAGTCGTATATATTTATTTTGCATGTGTACTCTAAAGTCACAAATGTGTAACAGTACATTTGTAGTCGTAAAAAAAATATAAATATTTTTTATACCATTGTAAACACAAAATAGGGTCTACGAGTACGCTAATCTGTGTTACAGGTGCACAAATCCTTTTGCTACAATTATTGCAGCGCAGTTGGTGCAAAACACCCGTGTTTCATAATCTGAGAACATGCCCAAAAGGTGTGCATTCGTAAACCCAAATTTGAACAAATGCATCAGAAGTTGCACATCTGTGAACGCTATGTTAATTCAGCATTTTAATGAGCGAGCACAAAACCATTTTACAACTGCTCGAATCTGCTCCTGCAAGTCTCAGCTGTAGGGTTTTTTGCAGGTTGTTTTGCAACACCCCTAGGTGGTAAATGTGTAGCAAAAGTATTCGTATCCGTAGATGACAGAGCGTCCGTGAGCGGGACAAAATAGTCCCGCCCATAATTTCCTAATCCAATGAAAATCGCCGGCAGGGATGCATTTCTCAAATTACAGTGACGGCTGGTGGTGATTTTGGGTGGGTGGGCTAAAGAATGCATTACATTTATCAATACTTCACAGGGGTCCAGACGCCATGAGGTCACCTTTATATCTCTGTTCATAACTTTCATATAATGTGAATGATTTTTAAACAAGATTAAGGTGTAGAGAAAGGCATTTCTTTATTTGAAGCACAATTATAAATAAAAAGAAAAATAAGGTGCTTCACTGAGCTGAAATTGAACATTTCGAACTAAACCATTAAGCAAAATAAAACTTTTTTTAAAGTATTACACAATTAAAATGTTGACTGGTCTCCCTTTGCGCAAAATGCGGCTGTAGACGATCACACACTCTTTGGTAGAGACGTCTGTGTCGCCGTCAATCATGAAGGACATGTAGGGGTCCTTTTACATTATGTCATTTTACATTAGGCCTATGTAAAATGAAATGACTTAGTTCAAGGGAATTCTCCCCAAAGTATTGCATTAACATTTCTGAATTTATGTTATGGCGACAATTAAAATACATTCAAGGACATTTGCGGCATGTTAATGAAATACTTTGGGGGGAATTCACTTGAACTGAGTCATTTCATTTAACATAATGTAGGATACCCATCTCTGTTCAGTAAGACGCCCTCTTCACTTCTCCAGAAATAAACGTATCCCGTGCTGAGTATGCTGCGATCTTTATAGCTCCATGGCTGGCACGGGGTGGGTCCCAGTGTAATTTGAGAAATGCATCCCTGCCGGCGATTTTCATTGGATTAGGAAATTATGGGCGGGACTATTTTGTCCCGCTCACGGACGCTCTGTCATCTACGGATACGAATACTTTTGCTACACATTTACCACCTAGGGGTGTTGCAAAACAACCTGCAAAAAAACCCACAGCTGAGACTTGCAGGAGCAGATTCGAGCAGTTGTAAAATGGTTTTGTGCTCGCTCATTAAAATGCTGAATTAACATAGCGTTCACAGATGTGCAACTTCTGATGAATTTGTTCAAATTTGGGTTTACGAATGCACACCTTTTGGGCATGTTCTCAGATTATGAAACACGGGTGTGCAAATGTGTTTTGCACCAACTGCGCTGCAATAATTGTAGCAAAAGGATTTGTGCACCTGTAACACAGATTAGCGTACTCGTAGACCCTATTTTGTGTTTACAATGGTATAAAAAATATTTATATTTTTTTTACGACTACAAATGTACTGTTACACATTTGTGACTTTAGAGTACACATGCAAAATAAATATATACGACTTCAAATTTACTGTGACTTTAGTGTACGCATTCAAATTCTGCAGTTACAGGTGCTAAAGACTTTTGCTACAATAATACCTTCATAGTGATGGGGGCGTGACTGTTAGGACAAGCGTGACTGTTCGTCCACTCACTAACAATTTAGTCTCGTCTAGTTCTCGTCTGACGAAAATGTCTACATTTTTCGTCACATTTTAGTCTTTATATGGCTTTGGTGACGTTCGTCTTAGTCTCATTTTCGTCATGGAAAAAAGGGGTCTGACGACGTCATTTTCGTTTTCGTCTTGCCTGACGAAAACAACACTGGTGGCGAGCCTATCTGGCGAGCTAACCAGCTAGGCAGAGCCTAGCCTATCTGGCGATCTCTGCTGTCTCTGATTGGGGTCGTCCCTATGTTCCCCTCTGATTGGTTCAGAGACAGCAGGCCTGTGGTAATGCATCAGGCCCTCTGATTGGTTCAGAGACAGCAGGCCTGTGGTAATGCATCAGGCCCTCTGATTGGTTCAGAGACAGCAGGCCTGTGGTAATGCATCAGGCCCTTAGATGGTAGTTCACGTTACATGGTACAGAGGTTTCCTTACGTCCTCATCTCCTCCCTCCTCACCCTTGCTGTCATTGGACGGCGGGACAAAGTGGGTCAGCTGGATGCAGTCCTCCAGGTAGTACCACACACACACACACACACACACACACACACACACACACACACACACACACACACACACACACACACACACACACACACACCCCCCCCTTGTCAATCAAAATCAAACCATTTTTATTGATAAATGTTGGGACCAATAAGGTGCTGTGACTTTTGTAGTTTCCCAGATTATCAATCTCTTCAATTTTGCTTAAAAAAAATTCTGTTTATACACAATATTGTCATTTTGAGAACGCAAATATCTGCTGACCTTCTCCCCGAAGTCGAAGCAGGGCGAGGGGAAGGTCATGTCCTGGCTGCTGAAGGACAGTCGACGGAGGTCTTGTGGATGAGGGCGTCGCCTCATTCCGGGGGGTCAGGATCCTCAGATTCTCCATGTAGACGCACCCGTTGGGGTAGGAGCCCAAAGGTCAACAGGCTGACCACCCAACCCGGTATCACGCGATTTCGTGCTCATGCGCAGAAACGTTAATCTATTGAATCGTGTTCCAGAGCACGATAGTCCGACTTTTTTCGTGCTACACAGAACGAAATGTAAACCAATGCATTCTGAATGGGAGTGTTCTCTGACAATTAACGTGCTCCACAAAACGCTACGAGAGAGAGAAAGAGAGAGAGGGAGGGACAGAGAGAGAGAGCGAGAGGGAGAGGCTTCAGAAAGGGTGTGCGCAGATAGTACAGTGCACCCTAGTTATGTTTATGCCAAAACCACAAATGCTATATATATATATATATATTGCCTAATTATATATATTGACTATATATATATATAGGCTATATATATAATTAGGCTATAATTATATTATTTAGCGTGTAATGAGACAATCTATAGCCAAATTGTCGAAGATGCCCGAGAATCTCCGGAAATATCAGCATGGGAAATCGGTGCATCCGACCCATGAACCTATAAAGAAAGACGTCATCTCAAGCGGGAGAGAACGTTTGCGGTGCTGGTTTGTGTCACGTAAGTACAGGGCTCTCATGTCTCATGCATTCGGCGTGAGACACACGCAATTCAACCCATGCACACGCTCAAACCTGGTGTCACGAAAATACGTGACACTGTCACGTTATTTAATCTATTGAAACGTGATCAGGGACACGTATTTTTGTATTTCAATTGGAAGTATTTGTCGTGTCACTAAGCACGTCTTCCAAACTAAGGTTCTGTCCGGGAGCGTTCTCCCTAATGTCCCTTATGGAGCTCCTTACAGATCATTCATTGTTGAAAATTGTCTGTGATAACTAACAAATGACAGCTTTTGGCCACCCGTTTCTACTTCAAATTGTCTGTGATAAATAACAATATGACAGCTTTTGGCCACCCGTTTCTACTTTCACCTTTGATTCTGAGAAATTGTGACAATACACGGATACATTAAATGCAGGTGCGCTGCTCTGTAGGCAAACCGCAAAGGAAAAAAGGGTAGATGCTTCATCTGTACTTTTTAGAATTGTGTGTCTTGATGTTTTGATCTAGCCATAGATCTATTGTCTTGTTTTTGGCTATGTGAATGAAAGTCCGCGTCGATGCCTCGCAAGTCCAGTGTCGCGAGTGGACGTTGCCATGACATCTAGAAATCATACCGTATTTAATGGGTTATCATTAATATTGATGTGTAGGGGTTGATTATAACTCGTGAATAATATTGTTTAGACCACGGTCTGGTTGTCTGAAATGTTTACACACATTTCCCGGGGCCCCGAGAACGACATATCCGAGATTTGGAGTTCTAGCACTTAGCGAAAAAAAGTTTTCCCAAATGGACTGTCTTTTGGACAAAGCCCCTCAGAAGTGTTGCCTGCAAGACCTAATGGTTCAGAATGTGGTGGAAAAACCTGCCCTCGGGGTCTGACCGGGCCAAGTTTCGGGCAGGAAGGGCCCCCCCTTCCTGCCCTCGGGGTCCGACCGGGCCAAGTTTCAGTGCGGGGGCCCCAGTTAGGAGAACAACAGAGCTACGATGTCTGGATGCAGGGGTTTGACTCAGGGCAGAGCAAGCAGGGGACACTGCTGGGGGGAATAGGAATCCATTCATGGGAGAATCGGGACTCTTTGATTACGCGATACTTGATTGAGTAACGTTGTCAGATTGACACAAATCAGTACCTTCCTATAGAGTGCGCTCTATAGGAAAGTATTGATTTGTGTCTCTCTGACAACATTGCTCAATCAAGTATCGCTTAATGTTATGCGTACTCGACAATCGTCCATTTGCATTGAGGACCTGTAGAACAGAAACCACAACGTAAACCTTCCAAAAAGATCGAAATACCGTACCACAATATTTACAGAATCTCAGTATTCAACGGCTTTCCATATCGCATCGTCCCGGCTGATTCCAGACCCTAGAAGAGACTGCGGTGGGCGGGGCAAGGGGGGATGTGAACCAATCACCTTCAGGGAAGCCAGAGATGGTGAGGATGTCCTCCAGCTGGATCTTGGCCTCCCAGGTCATCCTTAGGGTGGACATGTTGAGGCGCTTCTGCTCACAGAAGTTCCTTACCGTTCCTTACACACACACACACACACACACACACACACACACACACACACACACACACACACACACACACACACACACACACACACACACACACACACACACACACACACACACACACACACACACACACACCAGAAGTGAAGACTAGAATGGAGTTGATTTCTAAAATTGCTGGTTTGGTCATGTGTTGTTTAATTCAAACCACATCGTATAA
The DNA here is from genome assembly GCF_031168955.1 of Gadus macrocephalus. Classification (NCBI taxonomy): domain Eukaryota; kingdom Metazoa; phylum Chordata; class Actinopteri; order Gadiformes; family Gadidae; genus Gadus; species Gadus macrocephalus. The sequence continues at coordinate 15,775,865 of NC_082404.1, forward strand.
CATTTATAGCGCCTAGAAGGGCTGCAATAGTATCTAGGGCCCCATCCTATTATTCCCCCTAGCCCTAGATTTGAGCCCCAGCCCTAGAAGTTGTGCGTTCCCTCGGAGGGGTAGGGTGATCCAATACTTAGGGAGCAAGAGAGAGGGCCTATTTCCCCTTAAAGTCCCTTGGCAGCTCGCCAGCTCGGTACCTCACTTACAGCCAAGGGAGTATCACGTATGACCCAGGACACGTTGAGAACTCAGCAAGCGGCTATTTTTCCATGTTTCTCAAACAGTTATACATTATGTTAAATTATTTATCCGTAGACTGGATTTAACTGTACGATCTGAATGTGTAGGTTGTCTTATTTTCGACACGAGTGACATTTTCGAACGTGAACGAAAATAGTAGTAGGCTCCTTCCTGTAGTGTAGACACGTCGGTGCTGCGCGTGACGTAGGGGAGCATGTTCACTAAGCTAATTTGCATAATATAAATTATAGTGGTGTCACATTTCATAGGGAACGATCTTCACTATCACTTCACTCTTTACTGTGGAGGGAAGTGTTCTCGTTAAGGGGAGAGGAATGGGACAGGGCCTAGTACTCATCTAACGAAGCAAGGATCAACAATATAAAGTCACTAGTTAAAATAGTAACAGGTAACTGTTGGAAGAGCGACGAGTAACTTCAATACAAGCACTAGTAACTCAAATCAGTTTGGCTTCTGGACGCAGTGTTCAAACATAGATACAGAATAGACGGGAATGAGCGCTGGTGGTGGGGAACAGGACGCTCACTTGAAGAGGCCTCCCATGATCATCATCCCCTCCCTCCTCCCCCTCTTCCTCCTCCACCCGCCTCCTCCTCCTTCTTCACCTCCTTCTCCCCCTCCTCCTCTTCCCCTCCTCCCTCCTCTATGATATGTAAACGAGCGGTTATGGTGGGAGCAGGACGCTCCCTTGAAGATGCCTCCCATGACCATCATCTCGCCCAGGCGGGGCTCCACGGTGGGCCACGGGGCGTCCCAGAGAGGGCAGCTCGTCGTTGCTGTCCACAGCGTCCACTTCTGGTGGACCAACCCCAAGGAAACATCAACAATCCCCACAGTAAGTAAGTAAGTAAAATCCATTTATAAGGCACATTTCAAAACTGTTTTCATTGGCCAAAGTGCTGTACATGGTGCAACCAAAGGCACATAATAGAACACAGGCCACCTTATATAGGTGCCCCTGCTGGCCGGACCTCTACACTGCAGTCATGTCCAGTAGATAGACGATAGCCCAGAGCAGCGGGCCGCGCCCTCATTCTCACCGCTCCCCTGATCCTCACCCCCTGAGAGGGTCCTAAACGCTGGGCCTTCTCTTTAGTCCTGGGGGGCTCTCCCTCACAGCAGAGGGTCCTAAACGCTGGGCCTTCTCTTTAGTCCTGGGGGGCTCTCCCTCACAGCAGAGGGGTCCTAAACGCTGGGCCTTCTCTTTAGTCCTGGGGGGCTCTCCCTCACAGCAGAGGGTCCTAAACGCTGGGCCTTCTCTTTAGTCCTGGGGGGCTCTCCCTCACAGCAGAGGGGTCCTAAATGCTGGGCCTTCTCTTTAGTCCTGGGGGGCCCTCCCTCACAGTAGAGGAGCTGCTCAAAACCCTGGGGGCTGACTGACCTCTGTTCAGGATGGTGAGGCCCACCCCCCCCCCACACACACACACACACACTGCTCCTTCAAGGGCCCCTAACTGGGCTCCTAATGGATTCTGTTGATTCTGCTTTTGTTTGGTTTGTTTGAATATTCTCCTCGATTAAACTTGTCAAAGTTCCGTTCTGTATTTGACGTAATCAATAAAAGGTTGTTTGTGCTATAACCAAGTACGACCACTAGAGGACAGTGTTTCTAGTGTCTTCATTTACACTGAATGAGAAGTTGATTGGGTGTAGGCATGACACAGTCGGCAGTGGCGAAGCTAGACCTTTTTTGGGTGTGCTCAAGCCCACCCAAAACTTGCCTTAGCCCACCCTATCGTTTCCTCATTTACACAAGCAATGACAGGATGGATGCTGTAATGAACAGGCTCAAATGGGCCAGTGAAATCGAGCGCAACCTTCCTGCAGGAATCTCTAACCTCTGATTGGTCTCCTGTTTGACAAAACCAAAAATACAGCACGAGCGCACCTGACATAGTTTCTGCTGTTTTGTCTGTCAAAGAGGCTAGCTAGTCTTTATCTGAAAATCCACGATTTCCAGCTGTGTTATAACATGACCTGGTAATAATAATACTAATCATTTTAAAACCTTGACATAATCTGTCAGATGTATTAAAAGACAGTTAAGCACAAGGCGATTCTATCTATGCCTCTTCTTGAATTGCTTCATGTTTTAGTCGGCAGAGCCTTGTAATGCTGCGTAGCATGATAAGCATGATAAGGAGCAAGTAGCAGAAAAAGTTGACATGGGGGCTAATTTTCAGTTGAAAAAAAACGCTGGCATTAGTTAATCAGCTGAGGGCGTATTCATTTGCAATAACAACGTGAGCTAATCAACAACTACCACATGTTCTAATACTAGAGCATTAGAACATGTTTACTCAGGCAAACGCCCTGAAATGTTCTGTCTGGCTTCTAAACACTTCTCTGTTATTTGGTGAACACCTAAATCTCTTTATTCTCTCCTGTCCTTGCATTTGTGCTTCTATATTTCCATTCAACACGGGCAGCACACGATTCGTCACGGAAAAGATAAGGTACCGTTTCCTGAATTCTTGTTTTCTTACGAGATGTATTCTTACTATATTAATTTATTCTTACTAAATTAATCTGTTTTCAGTCCAAGCTCAGTGTTTCCATGTTTGTGGTGTAAAAGAGGTTTAATGAAGGAGTATGCGTCAGAACATCAGTAACTAGTTTCACCGTGTTGAGGGCGATTATATACGGATCCTCTGGTACGGGAACGGGACAGAACTGTTTGTTTGTATTGTGGACTTTTATTCTGTAGGGAGGTCAGTTCGGTCAGAGTTTCATCGGTAACATTAGTAAATAATTGATGGCTTGGAACTGTCGATCTTAAGGGCATAGTGATAGAGAGAGTGTTTGTGTGTGCAGGGACGTCCCTAGGAATTCTGGCCCCCCTGACAGAATTCAGTTGCCCCCCCCCCCTCACATTTTATAATCATTAAATATTGGGTTAGACTGGGTCAAAGTTGGGTAGTCAAAAATGAATAACAACTGTATAACAACATGATAAACCTACCTACTTACCTAGGCTACTTTGTACACTAGATAGTTAGTTAGTATTTAGTTACACATTTACCTGGGTTGTAGTTACTATAGACAGATAGGCTAATAGACTGAGACAGTGCTGCTTCTACTTAGACTGTCCTCCTTCTCCCCTTCTTCTATTTCAACCTCACTGGTCTAGACACTGTGCACTTCTAGACAGAGGGACGGATAGTATGTGTATGTCAGACAGGAGGAGGATAGGAAGTCTTCACTGAAGTCATTTCATGTTTGGTACTTAAAGAGAATCCAGAGAAACAATATGTAATTGTGTTTGTGTCCAGGTCTCCAGTCTACTATGGATGAGGAGAGAGAGAAGGGGGCTCCTACCTCTAAAACCACTCTGTCTGGGAAACATGGCCGCCAGAGCAAAGCTAAGAGGTAAGAAGAGGATCTCTCTGTCTGTGACTGTTGTCCTTCTCAGAGCACAGCACTGATATCTCATGACTCCATCATCAGTCTTAGTAAAAGCTGTGTGTGTGTTGTGTTGAAGCCCAGAGCAGCGGGAGAGAGCAGACTCCCCTGGACCCAGCTGTGTCACCTTGAAGAGCGACTGGTCTATAGATCGTCCTCCTGACCTTAAAGATGGACGCCCCTCCAGAGAGGAGAGGTAGGAGTTTCCAACAAACTACTAGTTTTAATGACTGATATTTACAATTCAGGAAATATTTTTATTAAAAAGATACTGTTTGTTTGTGTGTGTGTGTGTGTGTGTGTGTGTGTGTGTGTGTGTGTGTGTGCGCGCGTGCTTGCGTTCTCTCCACAGGCGACCCCAGGAGAGGTCAAAGGTTACCAGTGCTCAGTCTGTACAGCAGCATCAAGCAGAGCTGATCAAGGTGTGTAAATGAAAAACTACATTTGACTTCAGCTCTAGACAGGGGTGACCTAAGGGGGGGGGGGGGGTGGTATAGTCTACATTTTTCACCTCTCTCTCTTTATTGCATGGTTCAGTCTTGCGTGGATCCAGTTTTCAGCACAGAGTCTTCCACTCGTTGCACTTACAAGCAGAACTGTCAGTAGTTTGACACGTCGTTGTTGAGGTAGAAGTCGGGGTATCAAACAGAAACCTGAGAGGGAGGAAAAGGTCATCCAGTTTATACAAAGAAAGGTTTTTATTTATTCACCTTCCTGTGGTGCCCATTATCACAGAGCTACCTAGTGAATCATATAATCTTATATTAATGAAATAGTTCTTCATCAAACATGAAATTCATGAATATGAATCAATGAATGAGGTAGACAGGTGGATGAACCAGGAAACTGTTTACTGAGGCCTACACAAATTTTCTTCTACTTAACAACTATACAGCCAGGGTATGTCTGTGAATACTGACCCCTAGTGGTGAAAAGTAATAGCAGAGTATGAAGACAGTCTGTGTCTTTTCTGTCCCATTTTACTGAGGTGTTTAGAGCCAGAGTAACATTACTGGCATCTGACAAACTTTGGGAACAAATTGACCAAAATGTAAAGCACCACTGAATTTCATGAATTTCTCAAGAGGAAAGCCTTTTGCCAGAACAGCAACAGTAATGAGAGATGCCACTCATGTATAGGGCTGGGATAAAAGATTATTTTTAAAAAATTTCGATGCATCGATTAATCTAACGATTATTTTTTTCAGTTTGATTCGATTATCGATTATCTCCCCATTCATTGACTAATAGCAATTGATACATGTTAATTTACATATCTGAATGAAAAAAACATAAATTCCTTAACATTGCAATACATGTTTATTGCCTTTAAATTCCGAAATAAAAGTGCAAAGTATTGCATTCTTAGAATTCTACGTTGCTCGGTCATCTGGAGCTGCTCCCGGGTGGCGCCTCTTCAGGTGCTGGTGAATTGCCGTGGTGCTAGAATGGAAAGTCATCTCCATTTTGCAAAGACGACATATCACGGAATCGTTTCCTTTTACATTAAAGAATTCCCATACTTTAGAGGAACGAGTGCGTGGCGCCTTGCACTTATGAGTGTCTGAGGAGCCACCCGCGTTGCTACTACGCTCCGGCGCCGCCATCTTCGTTTTGGGTTTTTCGAATCGACACGCATTTTTCGCGTCGACGTAAGTCCCAGCCTTACTCATGTACCTCTGACATTCATACATCAATGGTCAATGACGGCAGGCTAAGTGTTGGGTAATTAGCAGTACGCTACACTAGAGCTAGTCTATCAATCTATGGGTGGTCAAATGGATTTTCTAGGCTGGTGGGTGGTCTAGGTTGGAGGCCCAATATATTATTTGATAAGGCCCACAATCTCTAGTGGTGCCCCTGGCTCTACATGGGCAATAAAAGCATCTCTTGTGGAGTTTATAGTCTCCAGCTTTCCCTCTTTAGACCAGGGAGACGTTAATCTAGGACAGATGCTTCTGATGTCCTCAGTTAGTTCAAAGTAAATTTCTCCTTGATGTTTGTTCTGTTCCAGAGGGCTGAGGAGAACGCACACGCTTTTCTAGACAAGGAGCTGAAGAAGCTCTGGAGGGATCTCTTCCCAGATTACCCACAATGCTCAGAGAGTCAGAGGGAGGACGAGGAGGAGGATGGTAAGAACGAGAAGCAGAGGAGGCGCGCCATAGAGGGAGTGGTAGACATCACAAAGCTCTGCCTGATGGAGATGAACCAGGAGGAACTGGCCGACAAGCTGGGGAGTGGTAAGATACTCATATATAGGTTAAATGGTTTGATCCAGATATGTAGGTTCATTGTGGGGGGATCAGGTTGAATGGTTTGATCCAGATATGTAGGGTTATTGTGGGGGTATCAGCTTAAAGAATTTTAAACATTAAACTGCAGATCGACAGCAGAATAATTCAGTGAAAGAGGCCACTATCTTGTTATATCAGGTTCGCAAGTCACTGATACCACTGATACTCAACAACGACAGCACTACTAATAAAGTTATAAGATCAATATAAAGTAGAATTTCATAATACTTTTTTCTTTACACCAGTAATATTGCTTGGAAATATGAATGGTATGTTTCGTCTGGTTTGAGATTTAGGAGCTGTTGGGGTCCAGTGGCAACATGAACTCAAGGCTCATCTGAAGAAGAAGTTCTACTGTGTGTTTGAGGGAATCGCTAGAGCAGGAGAGCAGAGACCTCTGAATGAGATCTACACAGAGCTCTTCATCACAGAGAGAGGCAGTGGAGAGGTCAACAAGGAACACGAGGTCAGTCTGATTGAAAAGGCATCCAGGAAAACAGCCAATGAGGAAACACCAATCAGATGTGAAGACATCTTTAAACCTGGACAAGATAAATCAATCAGAACAATGATGACAACCGGAGTGGCCGGCATTGGTAAAACTCTCTTAACCCACAAGTTCACTCTGGACTGGGCAGAAGGCAAAGCCAACCAAGACATAGACTTCGCATTTCTCCTCACTTTCAGAGAGCTGAATTTACTGAAAGGGAAAGAGTTTAGCTTACTGGAACTTCTTCATCGGTTTTCTGTTGAAACCAAAGAATCAGGAATCTACAGATACGACCATGACCAAGTAGTCTTCATCTTGGATGGTCTGGATGAGTGTCGACTTCCTCTGGACTTCCAGAACAACCCGATCTGGACTGATGTCACCGAGCCAACCTCAGTGGATGTGCTGCTGACAAACATCATCAGGGGAGTCCTGCTTCCCTCTGCCCGCATCTGGATAACCACACGCCCTGCCGCAGCCAATCAGATCCCTGCTGAGTGTGTTGACATGGTGACCGAGGTGAGAGGGTTCACAGACCCACAGAAGGAGGAGTACTTCAGGAAGAGATTCAGAGAGGGGACAATGGCCACCACAATCATCTCTCACGTCAAGAAATCTCGAAGCCTCCACATCATGTGTCACATCCCAGTCTTCTGTTGGATCACTGCTACAGTTCTAGTGGACTTCTTCAAAACATCCCAGAGAGGAGAAGAGGTGCCCAAGACCGTGACTCAGATGTACAGCCACTTCCTGAGGGTTCAGTCCATACAGGGGGACAGGAAGTATCGTGAGAGAGCTGAAACGGATCCACACTGGAGTTCGGAGAGCAGGGAGATCATTGTTTCTCTGGGGAAACTGGCTTTTAACCAGCTGGAGAAAGGCCAGCTGATCTTCTACGAGGCAGACTTGGCAGAGTGTGACATCGATATCAGAGCAGCCTCAGTGTACTCAGGAGTGTTCACCCAGATCTTTAAAGAGGAGTGTGGACTGTACCAGGACAGGATGTTCTGCTTCATCCATCTGAGCATCCAGGAGTTTCTGGCTGCCCTTTATGTCTTTCTGTCCTACATCAACACTGGTGTCAACCTGCTCTCAGAAGAACAGCCAACCTCCAGGGATGCTGAACTCCTCCTCTACCAGAGTGCGGTGGACAAGGCCTTACAGAGTGAGAACGGACACCTGGACTTGTTCCTCCGCTTCTTCCTGGGCCTCTCTCTAGAGACCAATCAGATGATCCTACAAGGTCTGCTGGGACCAAGAGGAAGTAAATTACTGGACAATCTAACAAAAAACGTTCCATCGGGGCAGACAGGAAGGAGGTCACAAATCAATACCCAAATAGTCCATTACATCAAGGAGAAGATAGGTGGAGATCTCTCTCAAGAGAGAAGCATCAATCTGTTCCACTGTCTGAATGAACTGAATGACAGTTCTCTAGTGGAGGAGATCCAACAGTACCTGTCATCAGGAAGTCTCTCCACTGAATCTCTCTCCTCTGCTCAGTGGTCAGCTCTGGTCTTCATCGTACTGACATCAGAAGAGCAGCTGGACGTGTTTTACCTGAAGAAATACTCTGCTTCTGACGAGGGTCTCCTGGGGCTGCTGCCATTGGTCAAAGCCTCCAAAACATCTCTGTAGGTTCACTCATAACATGTATTAACAATACAGCACTATACATAATACTGCAATATAAAAGTTATAGTAAATTTAAAAACATCTCTGACGGTGCACTCAGAACATGTATTGCAATGCGCACAATACAATATGTATAATACTAGAATACAAAAGTTACAATAACATACAATATATACATTCTTATAACATGTTTTACGATACACAATATATATATAATTCTATAAAAGTAATATTATGATACCGTTTTCTGTTATAGCATTTTTGTTAGCATCAACATTGTACACCTAATATGTAACTACCATTCAAAGATCTAATGTATAATCATTTGTTCAACTATCATAAAAGTCTTATCAAACATTTAATCACGGTTCTCAACATGTTCTGTTTTTTTGTGTGAAGGCTGAACAGCTGTAAGCTGTCAAAGAGATGCTGTAAAGCTCTGGCCTCAGTTCTCAGCTCCAACTCCCCTAGTCTGAGAGAGCTCGACCTGAGTTCCAATGAACTGGAGGATTCAGGAGTGAAGCTGCTCTCTGCTGGACTGGGGAGTCCACACTGTGCACTGGAAACTCTCAGGTCAGTTTTACTAAGTGCAAACAGTTACAACACAAGGTTCGGTTTCAAAAGACTTTTAACTACTGCCCCCTGGTTTGAGAATCACACCTAAATGACGTCAAACTATATCAGATAATAACTCAGTACCTTTGATGACCACATGTATTAGAGTGGTGCCATTGGACATATTACACCTTGTTGTTTATGTGGGATGCGAAAATGAAAAGATGAAAAAGTAATCCCAATGTTACCATTGCAACTTTTCAATTATAAAAACAAAATATAATAAAAGTGCGTTCCCACAATCCCCTGTTAACGGGACAGTGGTAGTTAAACAAATTAAGTCACAGTATTTGCATCCATTAAAGTTTATCGGTCTAATTAAACCAGCAGCCAGACCAATGTAGTCCCTGCCTTAGCTGAACCTCTGAAGCTAAGCAGGTGGGCTTGGTTAGTACTGGATGGGAGACCAACTGGGAACACTGAGCTGCTGCTGGAAGTGGTGTCGGTGGGTGGCCAGTAAGGGGCACTCTTCCCTCTGGCCAGAGCATAAATCCTGATGCCCCAGTGCAGTGACGGGGACACTGGGCTGTGGAAGGTGCCGTCCTTCAGAGGAGACGTATAACCGAGGTCCTGACTCACTGAGGTTATTAAAGATCCCAGGGCACTTATCTCAAAAGGAGTAGGGGATTCCCCGGGTCCCGGCTAAAACTGACCAACCCGGCTCATTCAATCCGGCCCCCTATTCATCCCCCTGTTTAAATGGATGATTCTTTAATTCCCTTACTCTCCACCTCAAGCTGGTGTGTAATTGATTGATTGAAATGATTGAAATTCTTTATTGACAAATGCATAAACGTAAGCATACAAATGAACAGGTCAAAAGGATAACACATAAAAGCACATGGGCTTATTTCCATTGTGGTCCCTTGGTGGTGTAAGCATGTATATAGGTGTATGTAAGTGTGTGTGTTAAAGTTAATGTACATGACAATGGGGTCAACAAAGTAAAATATAACATTCCAATCACACATTCACAATTCATGTGTGGTGAGCGTTCTGGCGCCGATTGGCTGCCGTGCATCACCCATGTGGATGCTACACATTCGTGGTGGTTAGTGAGGTCCCCCCTTCACTGTAAAGCCCTATATGAAGTCAATGGAAGGGGACTTGAAGAGCGCTATATGAATGTATAGTTCATTTCAAGTTCATAAATGTATAATTTTCATAGGAGAAACTCAACCATTTATTTTTTGTTGCCATGACTGTATAAGGTCTTTGTTACGTCATCATTTTTTTACAGATATACTTTATTTATATTTTATCTTCAGAACTTCAATTGAAGACATAAAATACAGAACAAGGTCCAACAATTTTAGATGTAGAAATACAGAACAATAAATGCAGAAATACTGAGCAACATAAAACAATTTAATATGTGTAAATACAGAACAATATAAAACTATTGATAATGTAGAAATATAGAGCAACATAATAAGATTGAATATGTAGAAATAGAACAAAATACAACTATTGATTATGTAGAAATACAGTGCAACATAATACGATTGAATAGAAATGGAACAAAATAAAACTATTGAATATGTAGAAATAAAAGCAAATTAATTGAATATGTTGACAACATAAATTAATCTGTTGAAATACAGAATGTAAAACGATTGAATATGTAGGAATGCAAAGCATCATAAAACGATTTGAATATGTAGGAATACAGAGCAACATAAAATGTTTGAATATGTAGAAATACAGAACAATATGAATCTATTTAATGTGTACGAATACAGAATAAGATCAAAGGTTTGAATATGTAGAGAATAGGGGTGTGACGATACACTCAGCTCACGAGACAAGACGAGACACGATATTCGGTTTGCGAGAACGAGACGAGACGAGATTTTAAGAAAACTACAATGACAGAATATATGACTGGAACAACAGACTTTTATTTAACCGAGTTGCACATGCATTTTGAAATGTTTTATTATAACTCTTTACATGCATTAAATTGAAACTAAAACTAAAATTTATAAAAAAGTACTAAAAGTAGTAAAAGTAGTACAATTTATTGTAATTTATGAAGTACAATAAATTAAATTAAATAATTATATATTTTTCAAGTGCGAACAATATTATCTGCAAAACCAAATCAAAGTTCTACTCCATCAATACAGAGTGCAAATAGTGCATCAGAGTCTGACCAAGTATGTCACTGACAACTTGGTATTGTCCGTGTCTTATCAGTCACTCTACTGCCATTCATAATTTCCGCCGGGTACCCAAAATGCTGCCAAACAAATGATTTAAAAGTGGCGGGGGCATCTTCGACGGTAATACGGGTATTTTCCGACGTCATTCTGACTGCCTATGGCTGCTTCCCCTGCTTCCCCTCCTTCTCCTCCTCTTCTTCTTTTCCTTCTCCTTCGTTAGGTTCTGGCGGGCTAGACGTAGCAAAGGCGCATTACTGCCCCTACAGGCCACAAATAGACGTTTGGATAGCTCACAAATCTCGCGAGACAGATTTTTAACGCGACGGGTAATATCGTTGAGTTTAATCTCGCGAGATCTCATGGCACGAGATCTTGTCACACCCCTAGTAGAGAAGCAAAACCCCAGAGAGGTTTCATAGTCGTCCTTGATTTTGAAGCCTGGTAAAAGTGTCTGAAGTCAGGAAGGGCGAGTGCCCTTAGTGTTTTAGGTTTTTGTAAATGAGCTTGAGCACATTTATGATGATTGATCAAAATAAAAGGTTGAATTAATGAATCATTAGTCTTACAGAAGCATTGGGACTGATAGAGCGCTGAAGGCCCTCCTTGGCTCCACAGCCCTCTGCTTCGTTAGGTCTGACTCTGTTCACACAGAGTTCAGGATCCCTACGGCCATCAGGGGACTGCTGGAGGATGTTTGAATGTCCACAGTCATCTCCTTGAGCTCACTTCCCTGATCCCTGATAGCAGCGAGGAGAGCGGAGGCGCTAGTATCACTGGACGTCCTCCCCTCCAGTGTGGCCCCATGGCGGCCCTGTGCTATTCGTTAGCTACACCATGTTTCTTCTGTGAACTAGTTGGATCTTTTAAGCACTTTTAATCTCACTTCCTAACATGTTCTTTTTATTGTGTGCAGGCTGAATTCCTGTGATCTGTCAGAGGGATGCTGTGAAGCTCTGGCCTCAGCTCTCAGCTCCAACTCCTCTAGTCTGAGAGAGCTGGACCTGAGTTCCAATCGTCTGAAGGATTCAGGAGTGAAGCTGCTCTCTGCTGGACTGGGGAGTCCACACTGTACACTGGAAACTCTCAGGTCAGTTTTACTCAACGTGCAAACAGTTCCGTATCAGGAGACTTTTAAAAAACGACTACTTGCCCCTGGTTTGAGGATCAATCCTAAATGCCGTCTAAATATATAATCGAATGACTCAGTACCTTTGCTGACCACGTTTATCAGGGTGGTGCCATTGGACATATTACACCTTGTTGTTTATGTGGGAAAATGAAAAGTTTAAAAAAGTTATCCAAGAGTTGCCATTGCATCTTTTCAATTATATACGCAAAATGTAATAATAGTTCCCTCCCACAATCTCCTGTTAACGGGAGAGTGGGAGTTAAACAAATTAAGTCACAGTATTTGCATCAATCAAAGGTTATAGGTCTACGTAGACTAATTATATTTTGGCGAGCAGCACACGTGCATGCGTGCGTGCGTGCGTGCTTGCGGTGTATTGTGTAACTGCTTTAAACCTGGGTCAGTCCTGTGCTGCTCGCCACATTATAATTAGTCTACTAAGACCTATAACCTTTGATTGATGCAAATACCTTGACTTCTTTTGTTTAAAGGGGACACATTATACCATCTATCCATCATACATCTAGACACGCCAACCTGTGATGTAAGAAGCTGCACAGTTTCAAAACGGCTTGTTATGGCTAATCACACTCACACTTGGTGGTGTAATATATCCCTTTTAAACAAATGTAGTCACAGTATTTGCATCAATCTAAGGTTATAGGTCTACGTAGACTTATTATATTGTGGCGAGCAGCACTGGAATGACCCGACGGGAGACCAGGGCCCCGTTTCCTGAAGCATCGTTAGCCTAACGACGGGATTCCACCGCACGCGTTACGGCTGCGACTCTGCCCTGCTTGCATTTCCACCGGGCGCGTTACGGCAGTGCAACGCTGCCTTGCGAGCCAGCCGTATTCGCGCGAGATCACAAGATCACGCGATAATCCTAAACCTAATGTACTCAACTTCCACTCCCAAAACGACTGCAATTAAATGCCACGCTTTGTCCTTCCGGCCATTGCCTTTATAAAAAGGATGATTAGGTACATAAATTACTTCATGTTGCTGAACTTCGACAATGAGTCTCTCGTCGTCCATGTTGCCGACCCTCTGAGACCCTTTGATTGATTGACTGCTGACCTGGTGCCACCGGTCATGACGTAATAATGTTGATGTGAAGTTGTGATAGGCTACATGAGCTGAGTATTGTGTTTTATTTGGAAAATGTACCGGATGCTCTATGGCTTTTACTTTTTCACTTCCTGCCCTGCTCGATCTGCCATTTCGAAATTGACGCGGTTCAGCAACGGCTTGCGGCAAAAATAGAAATGCTACGGAATGATAGCGCTGCGGCACGGCGAGCCGCTCCTGGGACGCTGCTGAGACGTTCCGCAGCCGCGCCCGGTGGAAATAGTCTCATTGATTAGAGTGGAACCTATCTGCTGCGGTCACCGCGGCCAAGACGTGCCTCAGCCGTAACGCTGCCGTAACGCGTCCGGTGGAATCAGGCCTTAAGTGGTTCGTGAGTTCGATGTACGAGCATCGTACAGTTTTCACACCGTTTCCCGAAAGCATCGTTGCGTAACGAACGTCAGGAAAACACTCGTAGCTAACGAGGGCTCCAGGGGTACTCGTAGGGTGCTAAGAGCACTATCGTTACTTTAGCCTCAGTGGTGTCACCTGCTGGACATTCAGTGGTATTGGATGTGTTTTATTAAAACACATCCAATACCACGGCATGTCCAGCTGGCACCATTTCGCAATACCCCCAAAACAGTGGTTACCGCCAATATATTACTCATAGACTACTGTAGGATTTAAAAAGCAAAGACAGAGACAGAGTCAACAACAACATAATTTATTGCAACAATTTAAAATTCCAAAAATAAATAGGCAGCCGAAATGTACCGATCAAACGCCACGTCCCAAGGCAACCCTCAAGGCATATAATAAAATCAAATGATTCCATTGGTCTTGTGTGGGAGGTCGCTTTCGAGTTGCACTTGCTGTCTCCCTCTGATTTTAATTCAACCATCGTGGTTGGTCCTCGTATTGATTAATGACAGAAGACATACTGTATATCAGTGGCGAAGCTAGACCTTTTTTGGGTGGGCTCAAGCCCACCCAAAACTTGCCTTAGCCCACCCTATCGTTTCGTCCTCAAATCTAATATTCTACAGTTTTTTTTTACACAAGCAATGAGAGGATGGATGCTGTAATGAACAGGCTCAAATGGGCTAGTGAAATCGAGCGCAACCTTCCTGCAGGAATCTCTAACCTCTGATTGGTGGGTGGGCGTCTCCTGTTTGACAAAACCAAAAATGCTGCACGAGCGCACCTAACATAGTTTCTGCTGTTTTGTCTGTCAAAGAGGCTAGCTAGTCTTTATCCACGATTTCCAGCTGTGTTATAACATGACCTGGTAATAATAATACTAATAATTTTAAAACCTTGACATAATCTGTCAGATGTATTAAATGACAGTTGACCACAAGGCGATTCTATCTATGCCTCTTCTTGAATTGCTTCATGTTTTAGTCGGCAGAGCCTTGTAATGCTGCGTAGCATGATAAGCATGATAAGGAGCAAGGAGCAGAAAAAGTTGACATGGGGGCTAATTTTCAGTTGAAAAAAAACGCTGGCATTAGTTTATCAGCTGAGGGCGTATTCATTGCCATAACAACGTGAGCTTATCAACAAGTACAACATGTTCTAATACTCTCTAGACTCAGGCAAACGCCCTCAGCTGATTAAAGGTGTCAGGGGGGGCGTGAGCGGCAGAGGGGACTTAGTGTCTTATGTATTTATTTATTTATTTTAATAAGTTACTTATTTTATTTTATTTTAAATAAACATAATACCAAGGGTCAGAAGTTTTACAAGAAGTTTGATCTTACAAAGTCATGACAGAGGGACTTGGTGTCGTTATTCATGCTTGAAAGATGAACATATATTATTTTTTTGGAAATGGAACAAGCTGATGAAGCTGACAAGTGACCAATGTTTACTGTTTAAAAATACTTTCATTAAATTAGTGGTGGGCATAGATAATTTTTTTGTAATCTAGAGTAATTTTGGAATTAATCTAGATTAAAATGGCAAACGGCAAAAAATCCTTTCGTGTACCTTGACAGCTGTCAATTATACTTGGCAACGGTGAATCTTCAAATATAATTCACCGCCGGAAGTTGTGAAGTGCCCATGCAAGTGTACCGAGCATAAATAAAAATAATTGACAGCTGAACGTCGGGAAGGCCCATGCAAGTGAATGGAGATGCTACAGCATTGAGAAGAGCCGTGTAATAATCCATAATAATGTAAAGTTTAGAAGTTAAATATTTGAAAATTGTAGAATAAAGTAATATAATTTATATTGGAGTTAATTAGCTAGAAATGTACTTACAAGGTTTAGTCAGTTAATCATTTACATATTTATGTTACACAATTATTACTTACATATTTACATGTTTATATATTTAACACAGTCAGGATATTCTGTTGAATCTGCCTCTCCGATTCCCTCACGTTGACCTCAGTCTGAATTCTAGCTTCTGATTGGTTAGTTCAGTCACGTGATGAGTCTGAACAAGGAAGTGTTTGAAAATAGGTGATATTTTTTTATCGCGCGATAAAAGTTTTGCGTTAACGCAGCCGTTAACGCCGATAACGGCCCACCACTAAATTAAATGCAAACCCCAGTGAATCATTTCCTCTTGTTTCTCTGATTCGAGATCCACACAGACTTAGCAGTCTT